>NW_020273022.1:0-267696 GCF_003268045.1 Sipha flava
AAAAAAAAAAAGAAAAGTAAACAACATTGTACAATTATTATATTGCTAACAAAAAAAAAAAAAAACATTTAAAAAGTAATAGAAATAACATTTACATAATTTAAATATAGATGCCTAAATTCTATAAAATAACTATAGTTCATACATAATGTATTTACTTAAGTATAGATCTAATAGAATTACAAGAATCTGTATACAAATTAATACGAATCGATATGCTTGTATATATTTATATATATTATTATATTCATGTGAATAACGTATAGAGCAGCAAAGCTATGTACACGATTATATTCTTATATAATACGCGCGGTGACGACAAAAAAATAGTTTAACACATTTATTGAAATTTATTGCGAACACGATAATTAAAAAACATCTATTGATTGTGTATGCACTAGAAGGTTCTTTACACTGTACATGCGTTTATATTTGTCAATCGAACAATAAGTGAAAGGAAGCAGCAATATTATTGATTTTCGTACACAATTGTAATGGTTTTACACAGTGGTGCATTTCATCGAGGATTTCGAATATTTGCGGTTGATGAACGATTCATACGTTTTAAAAGATCTTGTTTCGTCGCGGTGCATCATTGCGGTAAGATTGAGTTAAACTAGATTATACTATTGGTTAAAGATACATATGTATATTTAATCAATGGTTATACCGCGTGATCACCCAAACGGATACATTTACTTGCGTTGATTAGAGTTACTTTTCATCCTTTTCGAGTTCTACACGCGTTGTCGTTCCGAGAACCGCTGATGATTCCGGAAATGTCGAACCTTAAGCCGCGTCCACACGGTGCGGCATTTATTTCCCGATTTTTGTTTATAAATGGTCGCTATGAGTTTTAAAGCTATAATAATATATTAATCATAATTACTATAGAGTTGTGTCATTTTTAATGGGCAACGAAGTGCACGAGATCAGCAAGTAATCTATATTTTTTAATCTTAAAAAACATGAAACTAAAGATTTTTGAAAGATCATTATTGATCTTTGTACTTTTAAAAACAGAGAATCTTCAGTATCGACATTTTGATAGGATAAAAATTGTGTCTTCTGGAGATTTCTACAAAAATCAGTTTTACCTCAGTGAAAAAAGTTGGTTTTGTTATTAATTACTTAAAAAAATAATTTAAGTACCTACTTGAAAAATAAGTACTGATGCCGCGTGGCTTTTCCGAAAATACGTCCACACACACGCGGCATAGGCGAGCGGTACAAGTCGCACGGCTTTCCTTTGATGTAGACCGCCTACTAGGCCGATCGAAAATTATGCCACGCGGCATCAAAAAAAGCCGCAGAAAACGGATTTATGTATTCACACTCATGCCGCGCGGCAAAAGCTGCTCCGTCTGGACGCGGCTTTAAATCCGTTCTATTAAACTGTTTTTGTCATATGGTTCGCACGATTCGCACACAGAATACTGCGGTATTCACGGTTAAACGGGTCTATATGTATATCCCGAAATTTGTCGGTCGATCCGAATTTATCTGAGTCCAAATGCATCGGGCGTGCGGCAACGCACACCGACCGAGGCGTTCCGGTTACTCGAATCTCGGGTACGGTTCGATTAGAAACCCGTAGTTTGAGCCAGAGCTACGAAATAGTTTTAAGTTATTCATGTGATATAATTCACGTTATTGATAAAAACGCGAGTTAATTCTTTCAGACCCGTGGTCGAGATGTCATCCATCGACAATACCATCATCCGAAATGGACGGCTTTAACTGCATAATTACCAAATCCCGTTATCACTTCTCCGCCTTTTTCATTATTATCGTCATCCATTGTCGTTCCGGTTGCCATGGACATCGAACGGAAAATCAGAAGAACGTTCAGTTATCGTATATATGTATGTATACGTTAAGTGTTTTATAATACGTCTTAAAACGCGAACTCGTCTGAAGAAAAAAGTAGTTGCCGAAATGTATAGATGGACGGCACCACGCACTTTCGGACAAATCGTTTAATCACATAGACTTATCGAGTTTTTAGAATATAATTTCGCAGGAACTCAATAAGCGGTTAATGCTCGTATTCCTGTATTCCTCGTACTGTATAAACGAGGGACGCGGAAAAACGGTGTTTTGCTAAGTGATCCAATCGAAACTTCCTTCAGGTCCTGAAGTTTTGAGACTAATGGTTTTCTGTTCGCGTCCATGAAGAACGAATCAATTTGTGGTTTATTCGTTTGTTTCCTCAAAAATCATTTTACTTTCAAAAGTTATACATTTTTCAATCAGGTGATTTACTCGATGTTTTTACCAGAAGAACAATATTTCCTTGAACTCGTCGTATGGAAAATTATTTTTATAACTTAGTGTTGCCGCTTCTCACTTATTAGAACATTGTTCTTATTCAGTTATTTTTGTAACGAAATCCGACACGTTGTTTTGAGTTCGTTTTTTCTAAGCACCACAATGCACTTATATTTAATATCTGTTAATTAATATGCATATATGAATGCGTATTTAATGAAATAAAAATTACAAATAAAAAAAATGTATATAACCGAACCTCGAAATTATTAAATACATTGCTGATGCTCGTTTTTCCGTTTAAATATTCATTATAAATAAAATAGGTTGACGAGATTAAGTATTTATATTTCTCACATTATAACATCTGTCTAGCGCAAGGAATTTGAATATAAATTATACTAAAAAGACTACTGTTTATAACAACCGATTGCATTGAACCGTTATAATTACTTTTATAAATGTCTCCTGGAGCGATTAAGGCTCTCTTTAACTTCAAACGTGTTGGATCGTAAAACCATTTATAGACATTTTATTTTAGTAAAACTATGTTAATAAGACTTTTTTTTTTTTGACAAATTGCTAATTTAAATTTAGTTTTTCCGTAAACTTAAAAATAATACACAATGTATTTCAAGATACATTTCTGTATTTTTTTCTTATATTTTTCAATAGTTGTTCCATATTTTTTCCATTAAACATAAGAAAATTGTATTACATTCTATCAAAAGCCTTTTTTTCCATGCAAATTATTTTAAAACATTTTAATTGAAAATATTTATACTTATACAAATGTAGATGATGTATAAAAGACAATATAATTTAAATAGAAACGCTTTAAAAACCTACCAATATCAAAGAAGTATTCCGAGTGTTAGCCGATAAAATTCAAAATAGTATACACAACATAAATTAAACTAATTTAATTGTTGTTGTGATCGTTTAAATTTTACTCGTACAGTAGTTACCACATGCCAACAAATTTAACCACGTGTAATGCTGTAAAATGTGTGAAAATGTTTTACAACTTTTTTTTAATTGATTACACACGGAGGTGCTAAATTGTATTTAATTTAATGAAACATAACTTTCATAAAATCGTTAAGAAAGTGACAAAAATATTTACTACTATAATTATTACATTAGACGTCTATAGAGCATAAATATTTTTTAAATAGTCTTTTATAGACAACACTTAATCTTAAGAGATAACAACAATACATAAACCCGGCAACGACGGGTAATTCAGCTAGTATAGTATACGAGTACAATGAATTGTATCGTTTTTCTATACGCGTCGACAAAAAACATTTTTAGTGCACACGTTATTACTGAAAAAATGTGTTTTATTATTTTAATAATTGTTCGCATGGATAAAAAATTCTTTGTTCGTATATCAAAAAAAAAAAAAAATCAAAGGATCAACGTATCATTTGATTTACTGGCGTCGAAATGTCATGTGTACATATATACACGTATTTATTGTAAAAAATATATTAAACAATGTGCTTATAAAATATGTGGAATGCTCAGTAAAACTTGTGAACAAGAAAACAGAAAAAAAAACTCCTCACCGATTATCAAGTTTTTGTCGACAAATATAACGAATCAAATGCATAGAAGTACTTGGGTACGAATTCGAGCGGAAATAAAGCTGCTTAATGGAAACGAACGATAAAATCAGTAAACCAATACCGTAAGCATACACGAGTATATATGTACCTATACCCGTACATGAGAGCTCGTCAAAATCAATTGCGTTGTGGTTTATACGTTATTATCTATTGCCTCCGATCGGCTCTGTTGAAAAACAACGCACGGGTGCGCGTGGATAAAGAGAACTAAGGGCGGGAAAAATCCGTGAAAATAAACGTTATCAAAACACCACGCAGACATACGCTGCGGCGCTCTAATCATTGTCGCGCGCGAACGAACGTATATTTCATTGCTGTCCATATCATAGGCGCCTTGAGGGGAAACGGGGGCAAGCTGGGGAATTCGCCCTCTGGTTTCTCTAAAATATTTTTTGAATTGAAAAATTTGATTAAAAAAGTTTCTGGTTGTAGAACGGTAAAATTATGAAATTTATCCTCGAATCTTAACATTTTCCCTCCCCCTCCCCCCTATAGAAAGATCTCTGCGGGAGCCCATGGTTATGAATCCTTGCCGCGTCGGCAGCACGGTTCCTCGGGCGTTTCGTCCTGGCGGCGCGGTTTTGTGCAAAACAGTCCGCCGCGGGCGCGGGCATCATCCCGGACGTGATGACCAAAAATGGCAGTTATAATTGTTCTCGGATGCTCAACGGGTAACTCTATACACGCGGCCGGCTGTCATTTGCGGTGCGACGACGCGGCCGCGCGCAGTGATTGACAAGTGAGCGGATTGGTAAAAAATAAAACGAAACAAATAGCCAGTGGATATGTCTATTCATAGACGATACCTGCGCACCGGTTGAACGAATGCGGTTAGCGTTCGCTTGCCAGACCGGGGGCTGTTAAAATAGAACTTAACCTTACAAAACATTACGATCAATTCGCACCGCACGTGCTAGCCGTACACCGGTGGACGTGGAGGAGGTGCGTGCGTCGTGCGTGACTGCTGCGTTTGGACGCACGCGTGTCTATCATGCGGTCGGCAGCACACGCACACGCGCGCGCACAGTGACGTACGACGAATGGGAGAAGGAGGATTTATGGTCGGGATAAATCCCCCCCCCCTCAAAGGACGAAATAAAAATCCCGTTTTAAAACGGTAAGGATGAAAAATACGTGCATCACAAAAATTTTGACTTGTGTATAAAACGTGTAGTATTTGTCAATCATGATGCGATCACGAAAACGTAAATTTTCTTTTTGTCCGAGCAAGTATAAAAATAGACGTTTGACATAAAAACTATGTACATAGTTAAATCTCCCCCGCCCCACACACCATAAGAAGATTGAACGTATACCACTGCACGCCCATACATATTCGTAAACATACATATATATCGTTGAGTTGACTAATGTTTACAAATCGGTGTTAAGATCACAAATTTACATACTCCCGCAGAACACGTTTCTAAGGTTCTAAGGATTTTCCGGACCACCGTGAATCATGGGCATTCTACGCGAGTGATATTTTTTACGCCAATAAAAGAGAAAAAAGAACCATCAAGTTTTCGTTGGAAAAACGCGTTGTTATTGCAATGAGTAATTTTAGCGCGTGTGAAGAATTGGAAAACTATATTTTTAACCGTTGTACTTGAATAGTCCATACGAGCCTGCTTGGGACGTAACTCCAATTCATCGGAAAATGAACGCCTACTGAACACATTATAATTGTACGATTAGATTCCAAAATGTTTCCAGTTTTTCTATTTTATCGAAAAAACCATGCATAGAAAATCGAGTTTGAAATTCGTTTAAAGTACTCGCGCTGTGCCCGATTTCCTACCTACGAATTTCCTATCTGATCCATCTGCACGAAAACAAAAAAAAAAAAAAAAAATGAACATCATCTATATGCCCGATTTGTCGATGCGTTCGGAATCTGAAAAACATTAAGAGTTATGCAGTTGCTTTCGAACATTCATTTGAGCTGGTTGATTCAACATTTCCGCGTTAATAACTTCTGAAGTCCTCCCCGGGTCACCGGTAATATTTTACCATATACGTATCGTTAATTATAGATTACGTGTTGCGTAACGTATTTTATTTACAACGTGTTGGTGATAATAGCGATAGAGGACGTGTCGAAGAAGAAAAACCATCTCTTGACGTATCTTACAAAACCCTTAACCTAACTTAAACTAACCATTCGATGACCATCTTAATATCAACTAGAATTATTTTTTCTCCGGTAAAATTTCGCAGTTGAACTATTGAAAGTCTACTCCGTTTTTTTTGTAACACCCTATTTCATACGTAATAAGGCGTGTTAGAAAAATTACTCACGTCAATAAACCAAGTCGAGATGGTATAACATAAAATAAGTCCGTAGAGAAGTGGAAGGTTGATAAAGTATTTATAAGAAGTTTTATAAACTATACGGTCAACTTACCGACGGAAATATTCTGACGAACAATCGCCTTATAAAGTGAAGGTACAACAAGCTTTTGAGTATTTTGCCAGACACCACGGGCACAATAAAATATACTTAAGCACGACGGCTGATCGTAGATATGATTATCTTGGAACAACAATGGTACAACATTACCGCAAATAATAATTGAAATAATTCATGATCGTATTGGAAAATTAATCACATTAATGTGCCTTGCGTACTATACGTAATAAATGTGTTTTCGTAAAAACTAGTAACCCTAGTTATAGTATAATTTTCTTTTTTTTTAACGAAATTTAATATTAAATTATTAGGTTAAACCACATTTATTGTGTCAACGGCACACGGATTTCGCACGAGAATATAGACAACGCACTTACCGCTCATGAAAGGATTACAATTACGTGGATTGGACAGATTCATTTCAGTTAAATATTACGTACGTTAACGAATAAAAATGTTGAAAAATATAGTTTTATTTTTAAAAATTAGTTAATATAAAATTTAAATTTTAAACTTTAGTTAAAATTAGCTAATACTAATCGCGGTATGGTTTTCAAGTGTTTTCTCGAAATGATTCATTATCGAGCAAGTCCTTGGGAAATAATTTTTTTAACAGTAAACAATGAATTTTAATCGATTTAAAATCGGTAAAAATCTTGAAAGCATAATCTATCAGTAACATTTATTGTATTTGGACAACGATGATTTAAGTAATATTTTTTGATCTTAAGTTATACTTACTGAATAGTGAAAAAAAAACGTGTTAAACCAGAGTATTTAGTTTTCAATAGAATTTATCACAAACTTTAATATTTTTAACAGCGTTTGAATAATTGCACCCGTTTGACGTTGTATATAAAATATTCTAAAATTTAATTAAAATATTAAATGTCTACGTTATAATCTAAATTGAAATCGGATATTACAATAACACATGATGGTTTTTTTTTTTTTTTTTTATTGATTGCACTACAATAATATAACCACCAGCGTTATAGTATTTTTTTTGAATTTATTAAAAATAACTAGCCATTTGATTTTTATTGCCATTCATTCTCGATTTTTACACAGATTGAAGTCATCATAATTTCCGCGAATCATCTTTTTTCAATTTAAAATATCGATGGACATATGCAAAGCCCAAATCTATTGAAGCTTTTATTGAATTAAAAAAAAAAAACGTTTTCCAATAAAAACATATAGATTTGAAACCAACTGCTTCCGGACTTCTCTTGAAATCTAATAATAAGCCGTCGTAAAACCAATAGCTTCTCTCGTTTGTTCCTAGTCAGAATTCACATATACATTCATATTCATGTATAAACAATGTAAAAATGTTTTTTAATATTCATAGTGATAAAAAAGATATTTCCTCCATACAAGACGATACTAGAACAGTCAATATAATTTTTAGAAGTTTATTAAACTCTGTTAACTTACCTCTAAGCGAATTATCCGAATTAAATACATCTATGGTATCTTGTGTTCTGTTTATACTAATTTTTCTTGATTTTACAATATCTAGAAACATATCTCTATGCAACATGAGTTTTTCTTGATTGAAATCAATCCTATAAAAGGAATTGACTTTTGTAACCAATTTTTCTTTACTAGTTATACATTTTTCAAGTTCGCATAAATGATTAATTACATTTGTTTTAAAACGCTTATTTAATGATGATAATGTAACATCTAGAAGTTCGTGAAATGTAATTTTGTATTTTCTTTTAACTGATGTAAATTTACCTTCTCTATTACCTTGAAGTAATTTATTAGGAGTTTTTTATATTCTCAGCTTGGCTTTTTCAGTTTTAACTCAATAGATTCTACTGATATTTGTTCCCATAAGTCATCAAATCCAGTAGGTATCTCTTAGTTGTTGAATAGATATGATAATTTTTTCAATTTTTAATTGTGCGTTAAATACACGTTATAAATATTCAATATTCCAATGGGTGTCCAGCCACCCCTCCCCTCCCCATAATAATTTCAATAGGTGCCCAAGCCCCCGGGCACCCATGTACATGGCGCTTATTGAATGTAACCAATACAATTTTACCGAACACCAAATCGTGATCATAATTTGTAATCAATGATAATGTCTGCGTTAGTCTTCACGTGATTTCTGTAAGTACCACGGTTCTTATACAGTCCTCTAGATTCATAGCGAAACCGTAAATTTATAGGATTTTTAACGCAAATATCTATGTTTCTGTTATTTTTTTGATGTTTTATAAAAGTTTAAAGTTATGATAAAACTCGTATGGTTTAAACCGTCGTTTCGCTGTCATGATAATATTTTAACTTTTTTTTTAAACGTAAAATACCGACTGTTGTTATCATATTTTTAAAATAATTACAAAATCGCAGTTTGGAAAACATTTAATTTTTCGGATTTACACATTGTCTTTAGGTCGGTCGACATTTAAGATGCATTGCAGGTTGTATCATACAGCGGTGGTTCAGCTATGAACATTTACTTTATTATCAAAATAAATTTCAATCACTTTTATAAAATGTCTAGTGTTTGATATATTCTCAAGAGGCATGTATTGGCCACAACGACATGCGTTGTCTCCGTCTTAAAAACGTGTAACATAGCAAATCTGCGTTCAGTTGAAATTCGTTATCACAGTAAACTCTAGTTTATCGTCGAACTTAAGAGGTAGAACATTATCTGAATCGACGATTGCGAAAACGTCACGAGTCACATATCTTACGAAATCGAGATATCGTATTTTCGTGGAGTAGGCGATTTCGTGAAATTATTTGTTGAACGTACAATGTGGTTCCCTATTACGGGATCGAAATGAAGATTATACTGATCTTTAAATCTTTAAAGTCCATCCCGTAATAGGGAATTTTATTACACGTTCAACAAATAACTTGGTGAAATCGAAATCGCATATACCACGAAAATACCTTACTTCACCCGGACACCTCGATTTCATAAGACATGCGATTCGTGACGTTTGTGCGAACATCGATTCCGATAATGTTCTACCTCTTGAGTTCGATAGTGGACCACAGTTTAATGGAATATCGAACTTAACGACCAGAAATCGGTTGTACCGAACGCAGACATGTTACGTTGCACGTTTTTAAGACGGAAACAACACGTGCTGTTGCGGCGTCCTCTCGTGGAAGTATAATAATATGTGCTGTTTTATTTTCTTTTTAAAAAAAAAAAAAAACGTCACTAGAAATTTTGCGATCCTTGTCCTCATGTCGGACCGATAACACTGGCCAGGTAGCGCGACGAGATGGATCCGACGTCGTTCAACGATCGCCGGTGGCGTGGCGCGGCGTAGTCGGATCCGTGGCCGGGTCACGCGTGACGGAGAGCCGCGAGCCAGCTGAACGGGCTGACGGACGTGCACAGCGACCACGCGGCCCGCACGATCGGCACGTACACGGTGGCCAGCAGACACGCGGCGGCCAGTACCGCGGCGCACTGGGCGACGGCCACGCACGCCGCGTACCACCTGTCCGGTTTCGCGGTGCAGCCGAAGACGCGCACCAGGTGGCCCAACACGAACAGCTTGATCTTGAGCGCGATGGTCAGCAGCCGGCCGACGGCCAGCAGCCCGACGGCCTGGTGGCCGACCACGTAGATGACGGTCAGCAGCGCGATGACGAGCTGCACGAACGTGCACTGGTCCGTGGGCGTAAACGAATTCGTCTCGTCGTCGAAGCACAACGGGTCGATGTGCGCGTTCAGCCGCCGCTGGGCGGAGAACAGCAGTTGGCGCGTCCACCAGAAACGCGGTCGTGGCGGTTCGAGGCAACAACGGTTGTCCATAGCTCGGTCGGTCGACAATCGGAAGGAATACTTGGTGGGAAATATGTATGCGTGCCGGATTCGAAACGGTCGCGTCCGACGTGATGTTACCGGTTATCGCGACGCGGTTTCGGCGTCTCCCGGCAACCGTTGCGAACGTGTTTGTTGTGCACCGGTGTACTGGCCAGCTCCCGGTACGCGACGTTACGATTTTCCTCAGCCGAGGTTCCAAGAGTGGGCCACTGGGGCCATGCCCCCCCCCCCCCCCCCCCAGGCTTTTCTAAAACGTTCAATACATTTTCGTCCTCGTGAACTGTAAAATCCCGATTATTTAATTAGACACCTCCTACCTGACGATTTTCTTTTGCCTAAAAAATCATATTATGACATTGATATGAGGGGTGTGCATCATAGCGCAGGAATGCGGTCGGACTCCGTGTATCAGAACTCATCAGTATTACGTTAATCAAAAAACCAAAACGGTTTTACCGACTCCATTATTTCTGACGAAGAAGACATTTCAATTTATCGTTAGACGTTTTACAATAATTTTCATAAATAATTCAATTCTTATGTACCTAAGTTAACGTGCGATTGTTTAATTTACGTAGGTATAGCCTTATAGGTAATATTTTAATGTTATTTAATTTAAAAATGTATATTCTAGTTATCATAATTTTCTCGAAGGCAAGAGAATAATAAATAATTGTTATACTGTTTTTTATCTCCTGAAAAGTAATTATTTTTGACTTGTCTCATTTTTCATGAACTTCGGCTATTTTTCATTGTACGGTGGCCGTAACAATTCAACCTTATTTTATTTGACGATAACTTCCAGAACGTTTCACACAAATGCCGAAAATAAGTGCACAGATCATCATAGACGACCCCCAAGTAATTTAAATCTGAAAATCTAAAGGTCTAGGGAAACGGAGCTTTTATAAAACCCGACTAAATTCGTAGGTGAATAATTAAACAGTAGATCGTTGATTAAGATACAAATTCATCATAGCTTTAATTAAATTCTTGAACCGATGCGTCACATAAGTATTCGTTTATGATTTACATAAATACAATATTAATATCGAATTATAAACAAACAAAAATATTAATGTTGGAAACAGCGGCGGTATTGTTTTTTCGTTCGGAGTTATTGATCTTTATGCTCGTGCTGTTCTTTTCGTTTGAATTTCCTGTATAACACAAAAAATAAATATTGGGAAACGTAAGCTTTTGTAACTGATGTGGTGAAAAATCGTTTATAAACGTGTAGGCAGTGTCCTTTTTCGGATCTTCACGTATATCGTATTGTAATATTATTTAGCCGCGGTAAAACCGTAATCGCCACTCGTCGCTTCGTTAACTCTGAAATTATTTAATTTTGATTTTAACGATTCACACGGTGTTCTATAATCTTTAATCGTTCCTACCAAACATCGACTTATAAGTTTAGACAAAATATGAAACCCATAAATATCGGAATCATAAAAATTCCATCGTTATAATGATTAAGTATGTACGATTAAAATTAATTTAGTCGCGTTTACATGTCAATTTGTTTTTAAAAAAACTGTACTAATTTTACTAATCCGTTTCGTATGCAGAACTAACGCAAAGCCTGGACGTGCGTAGAGGTACGTTTGTTTAACGAAATAAATCTATTATGTGATCGCGATATCGAAATGACAATAAACAATAATAGTAACAATAATGCTACAATGACGTGATGATACGTTACGATTTTCGTCGATCGACGGTGTACGAATTCGGGTCGACAACAACCAATACAAGTGGTCTTCTGTACATAATAATACAATTTAATAATCTACAGCGTGTGGGCGGTAAAGTACACAATCTTGAAATACCCGAAAACTGTACACACCCGGTATGTCTTGTACATAATATACTGTGTAGGTGCGCGTGTAAACGCACTTCGTACGGGAATAAACTAAATTGTATACGGTAAAACGCGCATCATAATAAACAATTGTGTATTTATTACGCAGACTTCGTCAAATCGTACGCGTAACGCATCCGTGAAACAAAATAAACGTTTTTGTTTGCGCTTTAAACGCGAATAACAAACGCGTCGCAATCAACACCAACAGCGATATCAAATCATAATTCTCGAGTCAAAACTTGAAATATCGGTCAAGGTACTCACAGTCCGTCTAGGTACTATACTCGGGTATATTATAAACACGGCTTTTGTACAGCAGCGTACGCGAGATTAACGGAGAGGAGGAGCGGGCGGGACACCTCAAATCGTTCGATTTATGATAAAACTGTTTTATTACGAAAATAAGGGTTCCATTCGTTTACTGCAATCACATGTTCAATCGAAACTGTTCACTAGCAGCTGCAACAATAAACATAATATCTATACGTGAACGATATACTACACCGTGCGTAGATCGTATTCTATTACTCGACTTGATTTGTTTGTAATTCAACCCTTCGCTCGTTAATAAGTGAATTTGATTCACCAAGCTTTTTATTTATTTTTTTTATTTTCTCTATATTTTGACGTTTTACTCGCAATGTGCTCATAACATTATATTAAATACAACGAAATCGAAAACATGTGGACGCGTGAGGGTAAATGAACCGGAATCGATTTTAAATATATTTAATAATAAGAATGCGCTGGAATACACGAGTACATAGCTGCTGCGTGCATATAATACGTTTATTTTGCGCACCTACATATAAAAACCATAAAACGTATATCTGCCACTGAGATAGTGGTGATACATCATAAGTATGCAATAAAAGATAATGTGAATAATATAATGTTATGTCATGTACCGACAGCGTTTATTTTATTATTTAATTCAAGTATGATTTATTGATAAATTCTATATAAAAACTACATAGAAATACGGTTATCATAATGATATCATGTATTATATACATTGTATGTCCACAAAATACTGCTATAGAAGATGCGCAAATTATTATTCAATTAATATTTATTGTTCACCGAATGTTTGCCCAAAAAGGAGATTAAATTTATTTTTTAAAGTGCTATTCAAAATTAATTTTATTATTAAGTCTCTCTTGTTAATATTATAAAATACGCTTAGGCTTCTACAACAAGAATGTCTAAATAATGAGTCTAATTCATTCATATCGTAATATATGCAACGGTGAAATTTTAAATGTATTATATTTTTCAAGCATTTTTTATACTGACTCACAATTCATGTACACGAAGTCAATTTTGTTAGCTGATCGTTTAACCGATTTTACTAATGTCCACTTTGCCAATAATGATAATATGGCGGTAACAAAGTGTCATATTATATACCATTGATTTGCAATCAGTACAACATATCTGTGGTGATGGATTGAAGGTTAAATCACAGTTCAAAAAACCTAACAGTATTCAATTTGAACTTTTTTTTTTAACTTTCATATCGTTTCGATAGTAGTAGACGAAAATTGATACATACCTATTTATAGCAAAGTTTGCCAAATAACTAATAAATATAAAACTGAAGAATACATTAAAACCTCTATAACAAGTGATATCCATTTTAACGCTAAGAATGATATTTTTAACGTACCACTTATTTACACAACTAGTCATGATTTTTTTTAATCACTTTGCATGCATGGATAAATACTGAACTTATTCACTATCTTATACATTTTTTTATATATTGCGAAAGCATGCAGACTGAGAAAACAATGTACAGCATTGTTTTCAAGTTACAATCAAATATATTCACTTTGTCTGTTTTTTTATTTCTGCCTCTCTTTTATGTCTATTTTATTTAAATTTATAAGAATATTGACTTGATGGTATAGAAGTTACTATGGTTAGAATTCATTCTAATAGATTGTACTATCCATACGAATAAATAATTGCAATGAGAAGTTAAGGCTTAAAAATTTTATAGAACTCATGATTATATGCTGTGAAAATTAAATTAAAATATAAAAAGTAAGTAGTACATTTGATTAAATTAATAATAGATACTAATAGTGATAAAAAGAAATTATTTTTAAAATTCCAACCCCGTATATATTTTGCTGTAAAATAAAACCAGTTGAATAAATATCAATTATAATATTAATTAAAATAAATAAATTATTTTCATTCACATTACTAAATATATAATATTTAAATAATAATATCCACGGAAATGGAGAAATAAAATTAATATATTATCAGTGTTCGACTTGGCAAAATTAAAGAAGGGGTACTCTATTTAATTTAAAAAAAAACGTTCCCAAAACTGGCTGAGCGTTATGATTATAGCGTAATAATAGTAGGAGGACGCTAAAATTTCTGAAAATTAGTTGGAGTACTCCGTCTCCCTGCATCCCCCCTCAAGTCGAGCACTGCATATTATTGTTAACTTTTAATTACCTATTTTAACGGTATATACTTTTATTTATTTTTAAAATATAATTATAATTCGAAGTTTAACAATTATAGGTTCAAATAAAACGAAAATAAAGCTGAAATAATTGTCAGCTTATTTCCTTGTATATTTATGTATTTTAAGATTACGATGAAATCATTTTGAAGACTATATTATTTTAATTATCTTCGGGAAAATTAAACAGTATAAAATTCAGAGCTGTGAATACAGGGTTATCTAATAAAGAGTAATTTAAAGTTATATCTATTTGACAGTAGATAATCTCATATTGTATACTAAATAATATATTAATAATTTTATTAAAATATAATATTATTTCATTTAGATTACCTCGTGAAATTTTAAGACATATTACAAAATTTGAAGAGATCATATTTTTTTTTCTTTCGTATATTAAATCGTCTATTTTATTTCTATTATATATTATTTACAATCAATAAAATGGTGTACGATAGGTAAATTGTTTGTAATACGATATAAAAACGGTGAGAGACATGAAGGTGCTTCACATTTGAAACGCCTGAATATAAGTAGCGATGATAGTGGGATGAAAGAATTGTGTTATGAAATTATATGTACAAATTGATCATTGAAAAGATCTCTAAACCATTCACGTATAAGACGTCTGACTAGATTTCCCGGAAAATGTTTATAATTCAATTGAGCAATTGAGCCTATTGAAGCGATATTCCGTTTTATAGTGGAGGTGTAAGTAATATGTGACAATTGTTACGCGGAGACATATTAGTATACGTTAGTATGTACACACTTTTCGAATTCGCAGTGCGTACTCCCAATTTCGGACTACGCACTTTGTGTTGGGGATCGCTAAAAAATAGGGGTGCTGGTCGTTAGTAATACGTTCGTCGTAAGTACTCGTAATACATATGATACGCCAGTCGTTGTTTGTCCAGCAGATCCTCTGGCAAATCATGTATTTTACAGCAATTTTCAATGTATTTCGTTAAGATAAAATATAGTGACTGAACTCGTGGTTACCTAATTTAATTTAGTTGTGTTTGAATGTAGATAACACGGAAAACGTCATATATTTAAACCGACAAAATAAAAAGAAGATAGTGTGCCGAAAAAAATTCCTGGCTACGGCTCGTATACTATTAAATGCGTACAAATTAAAGTTACATTTTCTTGTAAACCAACGTTGTATGCGTTAGAATCGCAAACGCGAAGGAATGGAATCTGTCTTGGAGTCGGCGCGAATCCAGCTGAGATCGACGCTCCCCAAAAAAACCGAGATTTTTCGGCAAAATCCTTATTGCTCAACAGTGCCGAATTCACGTAACCTCGTGCGCTTTATAACTCATACGTGAAACACTCGCGGACGAAGGGACTTCCTGTAATACGTTTCCCGGTGAAATATTTCGCGTCCTACTGTCAACTGCAGGTTCCTTATAACCGGATAATCAATCATGATTAACTGGAAAATAAACACGTTCGTCGCAACATTCAATATGTACATTTACACCGGCCGAACGTGCGAGAAACGCAAACGACCCAGTGTTGCAAATATTTGTAGTGCAGGAACACTGCTGTACGTTTTACGGCGTACAGGATACGGATGGGTGAACAGGTCCAAAATAGGTACGCGTAGGACTGAAGATGCAAACAGATTTATCGTGCGGACATTTGTATTGTTATACGTCGCAACAATCGCGGCCGTGTTCCGGTGGAGATTACGCGTTGTCGTGCCAGGTCTAGGTCAAACAATCCGAACGCAAAAGCTGGTTCGCAACAGATATAATATCACCTAACCCAGGTAAACATAAGTATTGCCGCCCCTTACATGTAAATACTAAATCAACATTTTTTTTTTTTTTATTACTAAAATAGATTTAATTTCGAGTTCATTATATTTATACATGTAAAGATAACAATTTATTAGATCAATACATTTGTAGACAAGTAAACCACTACTAATTCAAATAAAACAATACAGTTTATAGTGTCTTATTATTTACTACGAATAATTCGATATGAATAGGTACCGAGATTGTTATAATTTTTTTAAAAATGATAAATGCCGCCCTAGGCGTGGGCCAATGTGGTCTACCTCTTGAGCCGGGCCTGACCGGTAGGCGGGACAAACCGCATTAACCGGCGCAACCGTAGCGATTTGTGTTCAATCAAACAGTACAGTGCGTCGAGGGTTTGCGAAGACAATACGGTGCGGGCGATTAGTGATTTTTTACGGGTATACGGTCGATGTGAACGATGTGAAACGTTAAAAGATGAACACAACGACGTCGGGTTTAGCTTATTTTCTTTTTTTTTTCTTTTTTTATTAAAACCCGATTACGTAAATTTATGACCGCGCGAAATTCGCGATTCGTTTGAGTACGAAATATGCTTACAACGGGAACCGATCAGGACGCGCGTAAAATATCGAGAACCGATATTCGATTGTACATGAATGATTCGCGTTCTCCTTCAAATCGAACCCGATCGAACAATCCAGAGTCGTGCCGAGCCATTATTTATCTTGAGGCAGAACTGAAGCAATCCGCCTCCTAGGTCGTCGGGTTGTCACACTCACAGCTTTTAATACGTATAATACGATTCGGAAAAATTTGAAAAATTGTAATTACGTTTCTTATGAAACAAGAAATAACGTTTCT
The DNA here is from genome assembly GCF_003268045.1 of Sipha flava. Lineage (NCBI taxonomy): Eukaryota > Metazoa > Arthropoda > Insecta > Hemiptera > Aphididae > Sipha > Sipha flava. The sequence continues at coordinate 17,130 of NW_020273022.1, forward strand.
TAAAATAAGTTAATAATTTAATATTTTTACGCCCCCTAGCTTCAGGCGTCCAAGGCAAGTGCCTCGCTCGTCTCACCCTAGTTACGGCTCTGGAACAATCGTCCCTCGCTCCCCCCCCCTTCACCACCTACCAATGACTATTTTGTTTGGACCGGAATTTCTCTGTACGATCTGTACAACACCGGCACTGTGCAGCCGGTAGCGTGCCGCCCGCTGAACTTGTCGCAGATGGAAAGTCTATAATTAAACTTTCGTCGTCGGTCTATTCCGCCACCACCGCCGTCGTCGCGTGCCCGGTGTTCAATGACCTTTATAACGATCGAGCGCGACACACCTTTGCGCACCCGTTTTCCTCCCTCGACCGGCACGCGAGACCATCCGGTCCGCCTGAACCCGTTCGACCCGAAATATTACGCGTTCTCTTCGAGGAAGTTTGAGCACACTCCAGTGCGGTGTTTCTCGAGAACGCGTACCGCACTGCACCGCATCTTAATTCTAATTGACATTTTCAACGAAATGTCAAAATCGAAATCGGCCGAATATTCCGTAACTCCGAGGTCCATCGAAAATCGGTGAATTGGTGTACAAGCATATTTTCATCGGTCTGGCGCGCAAACCCGAATTCCACGCGAAGCTATGTTGCTTACGTACAAGGCGCAACTAGGCATTTCATCAGGGGGGTTATTGACACGGGTGTCAAATTTTTTTACCTTGTTTTATGATCTTTAATTATAACTTGTGAGGTGAATACAAGAAAAACAAAAAAAAAAAATAAAAGTGTAAAATTGTATTGTTAAAAAAAATTATATTTAAACTTATATGTTTGATAAAAAAAAATTCCCGTGTCGTTAGGTGGTAAACGAAGTTTTGAACACTTTGAATATAATATAAAAAAGAATGCATTAAAAAACTTTAAACTTTAAAAGTTATAATCAGTTTAAATATCGAGTCATGAATGGGGTCGATTTAATATTTCGTTAAAAATGAATACGGACAGAGGGGAGAAATCGACTCCTTTTCTCCCCCTGGCTACGCCCTTGCTTACGTAACGTACACGGAGATAATTTGATTTTGATTTTCGTCAAGTCGGAAAAAAATTTTTACGCGTGTGCACAGCACACTTCGCGAGAAATGAAAACGAATATTTTCAGCGCCAAAAAGTGCGGGTCCCGATGTAACGCGATTGCTGCCCCCGGAACCGATTCGGCTCACTCGTCGGGTTCGACCGAACGGCTGCGTCTGTGCTAGCGTTCATCGCTCGTACGGTGCACACGAAGAATCGGTTGACCTTTTACGTTGCGATCGATTTTCCGGTTTTCATTCCGTCCGTGACATTTCACCGCGCGCATATACGTAAGTGAACAATTCCTACGTACGCCGAACCGTTGTTAACGTTGTTTAAATACCATTATCTACCGATGCGCACGAAGAACTTTCAGGCGACGGCATGGGCGTATTTAGACTTACTTCTAGGGGGGGGGGAAGGGGCGACTCAATTTTTTCCTTAATTCAGGCTCAAAATTTACAAGTAAAATTTTTGGTAATGTTTAAATCAGGTGAATCCTTAATATTTGTGGTTTTTTCTTTTTTATAAAAATCTAACGCCGGATCCACTTAGAATCGACTTTTGTGTAGTTATTTTTTAACACGTGTCTGGGTTGTGAAATGTGCGCTTGTGTTATATTTGATTTGTCACTAAGTATGGACCCGATAAAATGCCCAATTCAGAATTCACAGCCACGCGTAATTTGATTTTGTTATAAAATGATCCACGCTAAAAAAAAATTTGAAATGTGTACCTCACATATAATTTCATAAACTCCTAATCAATTCATTAAATACAGATTCAGGGGGATCGCCTCTTCGCCTCCTCCTCCCCCTAAAATGCGTCCATGGGAACCGGTAAGTTTGTGTACCTTTGTAACTCGTTTAACACCCGCCATGGCGGTTCGATGAAACAAATATAATAACACGTGTTCCATCAAAACCGTTTTCCAGAGCGTGTACGGTTTATAATTTATTAAAATTCAAAGCATCGCGAAATGCTCGACCGTATACGTTGTACGGTTCATCGTGCGAGTGTACGATATTATACGACACTAATCTGTACGTGTATTTCATATATGTACTTCATAAATAATTTTATTGATATACCCCATTATAAAAATAAAATAAAATAATTCAAATACATATGCGGCCAAGACTATGACATTTTTAAGAAATGTATAGGTAGTTGGACAGGTGCACTGAGAAAGGATTTTTTTAAAATCGTATTTTTAACGGTCGATACATGTTTGAGTTCGAGGAAATTTAAATTTTTTCGTTTTTAGGTTGTATAGGAATTATTTAATTCCGTTAAATATGTTGATTTTTATTATTTGTCGTTTTAGTTGTATGTACACTGATAAGATACGTAAAACAAATAACATTGAATTACACGACATTAGTTTTCAGCCTGAGATTTTTTTTTTCACATCGCAATATTAATTATTCCAATATAAAACAGAACAAATCTTCCGGATGTGCCTGAGTAATTCATCTAGTATTATATATGAATATATATATAAATATATACACAATGTTAGATAAATTACAAAGCGTCATGTTTTTTTTTTTTAAGTACGCGCAGACATTTTATTCGAATTCCAATATAATTCGGCCTAGATCTGTGCAAGACCCGTGGCTACAGGGTTGTGAGTTTTGAGGAATTTCCGATCTTGTTGCGAACCAACAAAATAAAATAAACTTTTCCGGTTCTAAAATACAAAATTATTTTAAATTTACTAAAAAAATAGTGCACTTTTTTCTAGACGTGTACCATACTCTATGGTAGCATTTCAGCCAGCTCTGGCCAACGGAAAGTCGTTTTACGATTCTTTACTTTACACACAGCGAGTGTGTAGTAATTGCAAGTTGCACATTTCTCACATTCGATAATCGGACTCGCAACTGGTTGTTGAATAATACACAATATGAGCCGAGTCCAATCAAGAATCAAGTCCCGAATCCTGTGGCTTGTTCACGTACATTAAGCCAGCCTACGAATACGTATTATATTGGTTCTATCCGACGTAAATAATAGCTTAACACTACTGCGAAAATGTTATCGTCTATACCTAACACCTTGGTCGATGGTATTCGTTTTACCGAAGGACATCCGTTAAGTACGATATGCCTATCTACAGTGCGTATCACGTTTTTTGATAAAACACTAATATTATACACACATCCGTACAACAACAAACGCGTTTAGAACTGTCGTAAGAGTAAGGCGTGTCCTCTTATCGTTCGGTTAAACAAGTTTATTTTTTTTTTTTTAAGCTTCGAGTTCTGCAGCCAAACGATAAACAACACACGGATAACCAACGTTATACGTAAAACGCATTTGGGTTCCCAACATACAGCAACGTATTGTTGCGTACCGGTATGTTAGGTACCGACAATGCAACGAGAGTAGATTCCAACCAAGTGAACAGCTTCGTAATCAATGTAGAATAGCGATAGGTGTTAAATACACGAACTCTCAACATGAGTGTATTAATTTTATTGTGAATAAATTCTAAGTACAAATATTTTATGAACTTATCAAAACGATCCCAAGTCCAAATAATTAATTTATTAAGCTAACTGGCGTGAAGGAGCTTGGACTAAAACATATCTGAATACTGGTCTGTTCGGAATTCCCTTATGTACCCCGTTCTCGTGCGATACTGCGGTCCTCCGTTTTCCCAAGAGAATAATACGCAGACATTGTTCTGGGTTGTGTTTTAAGTAATGCTTTCTAATTCAATAACTACACCTATCCATTAAAATGCATGAATTTCTATATTATTTAATACTTATCGTATCCTTGAGTGGCGAACGCCAAGCGATTGCTAAGAGTCTATTTCCACGCGCGTTTATACTAAGTATTAAGTCTTAACAACGATATAATATTGTGTAACGTGTATTTGCGTATTTGTCTATTCCACAGTATTTTATAGCCATGTCACCATACCATTGGTGGTTATGCAAAATGATTATACTAAGATTTAAATAATGCTTTTAATATTATTTAAATGGTATGTGATCACCCCGTGCAATCGTAATGGTAGGGAATACTTTTTCCGTACCAGTACCATTTATAATATATCATAAGATAATTATAATAATTATAAAATAAAACATTTATAGTATAAGATAATTTGTTAAATTGAAACCACACTTGGTGTGTTTTACACTGATGCCTAAATTTTAGTTACCGTTACTATTTATTTAAATTCATTCCGAAGTAGTTTGTTCTGTAAAAGGTACTGTCGCATAATAATATAGAGTCAAAACGTTGATGGGTTGTTTTTTTATTTTTTTTTATCAATTACTCTAACATTCGACGTTACGGAGTTATAAGATCAGAAACTAAATCTCATATGAAACTATGAATAAGTAATACTAATGGTTAAACAGCCAAGACGTACGGAATAAATATTGTAACAACACAGTTTTTTGATGTACGATACCAATTAGCTATTAACGCTAGTTATTTAATCAACTTCTATAATTATTAATACATTTTCGTTTCCATTTCAATATTTACCGCAAAAATTTACTAACCAAACGCACAATGTTGTTAGTATTAACGATTAAATCATTCATGATTATCTTAACCTCATCTATATCTCCCACAATATTTGTTATTTGGATATAAAACAAAACTATTTGCAAAACTAAAGTTCACAGTTTATTTGAATTTAAGTATCCATTATTTGATACAGAGGAAAAATTTAAAATACTTTTTTCAAGAAGGAACTTTGATCAGCCCTTGAAAATTAAAGGTTTGTATCACTATAACTATAAAGTGTCATGTTAGGAAAAGTTTGTGAGAAAGAATGTTAATGTTTTTAAATTGTTACTCTACATTCATTCATGATAGTAACGTGATGGATATTATATCTTACTAACTATCGTAAAATGTCGTAAGATAGAAGCAATAAAAAACCCATAACATTTCAACAATTTAACAGTATATTATTAGATTATTAGATTTCTAGAGACTAAAATGAAAGCTCTGTAAAAATGTATTTTTATTTTTGTTTTTTGATGTGATACACAATCAATATTATGTATTATATTGGAAATACCCCGTTTAAATTTATAATAAATAAATAAATAAATGTATAATGTTTATCATTAAGTACAATAATAATTTATGATAAAGGTACAAATATTACAAGAAATTATTTATTTATTTTTTTTGTGGCAATGAAAGTAAAATTAATTTTCTATTAAATTTAGTACAGTTTACATCCTTTTGCTAGTCTATGATTAAAGGTTAGGTTTCTAAACATAGAATATACATAAATAATTTACGCTAAGACGATATTGGTTGCTCTCGTTTAATTTCAAAAAATTAAAAAGTAAGGCTTATAATTTTAACGTGCCACGACTGGCCCACTGATATCCTGTAAAAATAGCTTAAAGTACGATTATATAAACTATATATTCCTGCTACAAATTGTCGATCTTGAACAACGGGTTCAACCGATAATCATCTCGACCCCTTACGCCACCATGTTGACCATCAATACGCTTATTTCTGTAGACTCGCATCTAACAGCCGCATAATGTTTACGATGTGACTAAAAAATATGCCTGATATCGTTGTATTTTAAAAAAATTCAATGTTATTAAACTACTAAGTATTTCATCGTTGTTTTTAATGTATGCAGTTATCGGATATCATAACCACGCGTAGCAAATAGTAATAAATTACGAAAAATTATGAAAAATCGCATTCGTATAGGAAACCTGTACAAAATATCGTATGAATATAATATTTTATAAATCAATTTTGTACTACTTTCCACTAAACGAGAACGATATAAGGACATACACATACAAATAAACTGCATATCCATTTATAGAGCAGTTCAAAATATTAAATATTCAAGTTTCTGGCCACGAATGACTAGAAATCTAATTTCACGATGCTAAACCACTAATACCTATGTACACGTACATCAGACCCCGCGTCAGTGTTCGAACTGCTCGCATCCGAAATCGTGTTATTTATTTGCGTGCGTAGCAACTACACGTTATATTACACTCGATCACGCAACAATCGAGATCTAACAGGTCATTTCGGTTACTATTTATGGCACGAAGCAACCATTATCATTATCCGCTACGAAGCGGTAACACAATGACGAATTCTTCACTTTGCATTTCTACGTCGCGGTTTGTCGTTACTATGCACTCTACGTCGGGCCCGGCCTTTGAGCGAACAGATACGCATACGTTACTATACATGTATCATAACCTTCAAAGTCTTTACGTGTATACAACCTCATCGCAGTTATAATTCATGAGCAACAACAGTGTCAGTTTTCGCTCGAAATCCTTTGATTGAGTTACCAATTACTAACCGTGGCGGAATATTTTACCCGAAAACTGATGATGACTGTAACTGCAGTTATTTTATTTATCCGTACCTTAAATACTTGCTAGATACGATAGTACGATGCGCACGTCAAAACCGATGTAAAGTTGTATATCGAATAAACACGAGTAGTGATCGCGTACAATAATTGTGTAACCATTACTGTGTGCATATTTTTCCGAACAACTACTTTAGCTGAGATTTCGATATCCGAATCAGTATTTAAAATCGTCATTACGTATAGGAGAGCAAAACAAAATAAACTGCTTTCGGTAAAGCTTATCGATTGCAAATACATATTCTTTTTTTTTTTATTTTTACACTATTTATTTAACATAAAGACGATACATTTGACACGTATCAACACAGTACAAGCATAGAGCTGCGAAACATGGTGTACGATTAGCGTGCGGCACGGCCATAATATATTATGCGGTTATCGTACACCGTTGACAGTCCAATCCGTACCATTGTTTTAAGCAAATGTTCATATCGTCGCCTCAGTTCATGACAGCAATAACACAAAAATATTCAGGATTGAGTAACCTACGTAATATTATTTGCAGAATTACAACGATTTCGATTCTATAACGTAATAACTTTTAGTTGCATTATTCACCTCTAGAAGTCGTTTATTTCATTCTAGAACCAGTAGTCTCATAATTTGAGTTATTGCAGTCTTGAACTGAGGCGTCGGTATGAAGTCGATTTCAATCCCGGCAACCGTTTCCTTTACCCAACTACACCTGTGTGCAACGACGACGTGTAGCCCGTGGATTTTTCGCGTCACACCACCGTGCCTACCACACGTTCACGCGCAGGGGCGGATCCAGAGTCGGGGAACTGTGGGTCAAGCCATTTCAAGAGACCATTTATTAGGGATGAAACTAAATCAGAAATGAATACCTTGTAAAAAAAAAAAAAAAAAACACAATATGCTCATAAAAGTGTATAAGTATATTTATATTACATTTTAGAATTAGTGATACCACCGATAATGACTTATTTACGATTAATAAATATAATCTAATTTTATCAGCGCAACAAACGTACGGAATAAAATATGATTTGCTTAACTTTTTACTAAAACGATATAATTTAAAATATAAATTATGAATTGAAAAATTTTGAATAAACAAGGCGTTCATTTTTCTAGTAACTCCGATGGGCCAACTGTCCAAGAGTCCAAATCAATGTCTAAAGAGAGAAAACAATGTCCAAGAGGCCAATTCTGTCGACCAACATTGACTGTGGGTCAGATGACCCCCTGAACCCACCCCCTCCTCCCTGATCTGATAAGACGTTATGCGATTGCGAATGCACGTCGAACGTATTTCGGTCGGCTGAACTCGCGTCTCGCGGACAAAACTTTACTGCGGGCTCTGGGAACCGTTGACGGTGTACTGTAACGGTGAACACCTGTCGATCGCCTGGAGGCACCGGCAACACGTTTACGCCCTCCCGCTGGAGTATTTTCGGTCGCGGACGCCTCGGCCCGCACGGGTTTTTCGACGCGAGCGCGCCGGCCCTTTCAGAGATAATCGGCATGTACGTCTCGTTAGACGTACGGGATTCGATCTCCGTTCGATTCGCGCAGCACGTACTTCGGGTGCGCGCGGAATGCACCGACGCGGCTACCGGAGCGCGCTTCGGCGCGTCTCCAGGCATAAAAATAAAACCGAAACAATGCGCACCGCCGTCGGCTTCCACTCGTTTGGCTCGGCTTCCACGGGCTATAAATACACGCGCGCTTGTTATGCAACACCCGCGTATTCGGGATCCCGCGCATCACCTGTTCGTGCCCCGGTCGAAACGTCGATCCCGACGTTCGCTCACGGCCGCCGCGGTCCGCCACATCCTCCGGAAACGGAAAAGGTATGATTGCCGTTCCCGCCGAAAAAAATGTTTGGAAACCGTTGGTTTTAATTTTTAAACGATGTCGGACATACGCTGCGCTGTGCGTATAAAAGACAATGACGTTTGTGATGTGCACACCGATACAGTCTTCGATAACGGAATGAAACGTGCGCTGTATTAACGTACGCATCGTACGCATCGTACGGATCGTATGAAACGGATTTTAGAATTATTGGTACAGTAAGTTATACGTATGCGTCCACTGACCGGCAGGGGACGGATCGCACGTATCGGTCCGTCGGTAATGCCGACGAAATCGATCGAAGGGGCAACTTTTCCGAGTGGTGCGGATGACGTCATGCGGATTGCCGATAAGCGGACGCGTGTCACAACTGGTCGTCATTGTTCGCCTCACTGATCATTTGAATTTTGTTGCATTTCGACACTCAGCACACACCTGTTTTAATTATAATATATTTATTATTTTAATCATAATTATTATTACGCATATCATGGACATCGCAAGGCTTATAACAATTGTACAAGAATACGAAGAATTGTACAATTTAAAACGCCCTCATTATTCCGATCGTCCACTCGCAACGAAAATGCGAATTTTACTTAAAAAAATCCGACCGTCGCATCGGCAATCTGATCGCTGCGGATACAGGGGACGCACTACCACAAATTGATCCGTTTCATACGATTCGTCCGATACGTACGACACGTAATTATGGACGCGTACCTTTATAGTTTATTTATGATTCGCACGCAACAGTTATCTGACAAATGTTAAATTTCGATTCAGTATCTGTTCTGTTTGTCACCGGACTAACAACGCATATAATACCGTTCTTACAACGGAATTCGTTGCAGAGGTAAAACGATGTTTGACGGTTTTGAATATGTTTTTGGTTATATGTCACAAACTCGGTGGAGATGTTTCGTGAAAAATTGTCGGGCCAATATTTTTGAAAAAGAAAAAGTAATAGTTGAAACGAAAGGTATGTTTTCTATCTACGAGTAAAATAAATATATTTGTTTAACTATTTATTTACGAAAAATAAAACTAATTTATTCGAACGACCTAATCTGCGGCAAACGTATAATAAATTCATTTTTCGCGTTCAATGCCAGGTACGAACAATATCTGTACGAAAAAGAAAAACGTTACATCGTTACACGCGATTATAGTTCACAATTGGGCGGTTGGGTTAGGGCTATTCAACGTGTTTGCTATCGAGTTCTCGAGGTAAAAACGTAAATTTTCATCGTGTGAAAAACGGCATCCTTTAGATTCATAGGCACGTGACCATTTTCGAATTTCGTTTATTTCGGAGTGGAAACGTATTGCAGTGGACGAGTTGACCGTTCGATTCTCAGTGTTGTATTTCTTTCGACGGTCAGGAAGATTTCTCATCGGTCTATGGTAAATGTAATTGTATACACAATATATTGTTAACCATACCATATAACGGAATATATGACGTTCGAAATACAAGTACGTATATCCGCAACCGCTTGTGCGTCACATATTACGACGTGACGATGAGTTACGCATGTTCTAGAATTGTTGTTTTTTAACAATCCGACAAAGGTCCGAGATCGTAATCTGTATCGTTACGTAATTTTCGAGTGTTTAGTATCGGAGAAAAGTTTCGTTTAAAACTGTTGAGCGCCCGACGTATTTTTTACATGGATGATTGTTAAAAGCTAATGACGGTCGTACGGATGCGCAGCGATAAAGTTTATGTCACGAGTACACGTTTACAATTTACGAACACGTGTGGGGTGACCGATCACGTGTTAAACACTTTACATCGACCCCGATATTCGGCAGCACTTTGGCGGTACACACGGCATAACATATAATGTGTACGCACTGTGCGCAATACATGTTTCATATCGTGTACATTTGGACTGTTAACAGTTCCGTCCGCGCCGCCGTTCACATAAACCCTTAACGCGAACTGTTACTCGTACCATTATTAATCACCGCAATCAACAACTGGGATTCGACGATTACGCATAATACGTACGGACGCCAGTGCCTCACGAGGCCCGCGAATCCGTTGATTCGAAAAAATCCACGTGTTTATCGAACTGTTTTCCACGGGGTCGAGCAACAGAACGATGTAAACGAGCAACGGAAAAACGATATCTGTTATACGCACACAACTAGACGAGCATATTATTATTGTACGCCGCCCACGCGTGCAGTGCAATGTAGGGTGACCATAACGGTCCAGTTAGTGTCCTGCCTAGTGCGGGCGAAAATTGAACGGGGTTTTTTTTATGTTTTATGTTTTTTTATGTTGTAAAAAGAGAAAAAAAATCGAAGGTTAGGGGTTTGACTTTACAGTAAAATCGTGTATTAATAAGTAGATTAAATAATTGAAAAGTTGTCGAAATTCCGAAAAAAAAAATGTTCAAACACCCTTATAGTATTGAAGTAACGTCACGTTGTACATCAGTTCACACTTCATGGTTTCAAATCTATTCTGAACGGGGAAAAAAATTTAAATCTATACTCGATTAGTATTTCATAAAATACATCGTGGTTCTCTCGCAGTACGTGCGTATACTGTATAACTAACACATTGACGGATCCAGGAGGAGGCTGGGGTTAAGTGCCACCCCAGTTGAAAAAAATAGTATTTAAAATAAAGTATATTAAGAAAAATTAAATAATAGATCATAAAAATAAATGTTGACTGTTTTAGTAACAATATTGTCACATAGTTTTTTTTTTAGGAGGGGGGGGTGTAGGGCTTGATGTTCTAAAACACCCTTACGTACGCCTATGATCAGTTATATCATAAAGTTTCTCTTATGAAGTGACCCGTCCATAAATAGATACAGAATCCACCCTTGAGCTTACAGTTATTTGGTAGATCATACAGTCGAACTCACTCCACACACGGTAAACACGTTCAGTGCAACCGAAATGTATTATTATGCAACCGCGAGACGGTTTTTCTAATTTTCTCTCCGCTACGGGAAATTTTCGGCAAAATTATTGTGTTCTGGGTGCCACGTGTTACATGCAAGTTTCATCCGAAATCGGTTTTTCAGCGGAATCCTATAATGATGTGAGCCCAACCGCAGGTACAGGGGTACTAAGGGGTGCATTATGTTGTGTAAAATGTTTCTCTTATAATGGTATTGTGGATTTAATAATAGTATATTACATAAATATTGAATATGTGTTGGGGGGAGGGGAAGAGAAAAAGGTATCAGCACTCCCAAAAATTGAACTCTAGTCGAGCCACTGCGCCCTTGTGGTATGAAGGGTGCAGCAGGGGCAGTGGTTACGATGGTTCGCCTTAAACTTTCGCGATCGGTTGTTGACATACGTCCGTATGCCTATACCTACCCCGTGTTTACCGAAAAATCATAAGACAAAAACAAAAACCGATCGCGTTAACTAACGTTACGTAATCTTCGTCGGTTGGACACGGCGCGCAAGCATCCATAATAACACATAATATACGATTGTAATTGTAATTCGTACTTATATATACGGCTAGGCAAACGTGAAAGTGAACCGTACCTGCACGTGTTACGGTTCTGAAAAAAAATATATATAAATATAAAACTTTCCTTAATTGAAAACGGATCCACGTGCATTGTTTTTTTTTCACGTTTACTATATAGTGTTTATTTTGTTTTGTGTTTTTAAATTTTTTTCAACTTAATAATCATGTATTCGTTTGAGTTTGACGGAGTTTTGTCATGCACTTTTCCTTGGCATCCTTCTGTTGACTGCGTGACGAACCGTACTCCGCGGCGTGTGACCAAAAGTCATTATTTATTGTCAACGAACATATCTAACTAAGTAAATCAGCCATTTAGATTGGCGTTATTTTCTTGTATTATTTATAATCACTCTCTCTCTCTCTCTCTCTCTCTCTCTCTCCTTGTTTATCTGTCCGTCCGTCTGTCTACCTACCTTGTCCCTTGCTCGACATGACAAAATGCCCTGCGATACGCATTCGACGAAAATCCCCGGGTTAACCGCGGCGCTCTTCAAACGAGACTTATACACCTCTAAAATTAAACACGCGACACTTTTATTTTCGATCTCCTCGTTTCTCTTGTACACAGGACACCCGGTGTCTCCTCCGTATCCTTTCTCGCCCGCTCCCGAACGCGGTAATTCAGGCCCTCCCGTCATGGAACACGGCACTGTTAACTGTATTATAATATTTAATTGGTATGACGCACACCATCTCCATTCAACGGTTTGTGAGCGTTTTTCTTTTCGTAATTGTTTTCTTTCGCGCACTCTATGAATAGATTGATCTACAGATTGTTTCAAATACGTACGGATTGAATATGTACAGTTGTTAACGATATGCGTACACATAAATGAAATGGTATATATTTAAAATACGCTACTTCAAACGCTTCTGAAAATAAACATCCCACACACCTTGAATTTACCTCAAGACATTTCGATTTATGTACGATACAGTGCCGTCCCTGAAATAATCGTGAAACAGTCATCTATTTCGATGTTGAGTTTTAAGATTTGAAATAAGATAATTCAAAATTCCCTAGGTATCTTTTTTGAATGCGATGATTTTTCATCGCTTTCGAAGTCCGCACACACTCGGTTTTAGTGTACCGTAGACATTTTCTATCTTATAACATTAATTTTTCGGTGTACGGTTAGAAAACTATAATAAGTCACTTATAATATGTGTAAAATTTAGTCTGCCTGAAATTGAGATTAAGAATACACACAGTTTATTATTGATATTACTATAATGACGTTGTTGAGCTTTTACGTAATCGGTTTTCTATAAAGCCGCGGGGGCAACAAAAAACGTACAGTTCCGTTGAATTATCATACCGCGTAAAATAATAAACGCTGTGCTCATGTAATCGTACAACCGAATCGAACTCATTACTGTATTATGTGTATTACTGTATAACCGTGCCGCACGTGGCTGTTTAACTGTACGACATAGAAAGTATATATCATATTTATTAAGAAGTATACAACGTCTGGGGTTTCAACTCGTTTCGTCCGATCTAAGCGTGTGAATATACACGTTTCGGTCAGATGGTAAATCGTTATCGAGACATTTCGCAGACGGATCGTGGTCGTGCGTAATCTGCACCGTGGTTAACTCCTTAAACATATAATAATGATGATAATAATAATAATAATAATAATTAAATTACATTGAACGGGTCAGCTGACCCACAGTTATTTAAAAACGAACGACACTCTCAGAGTCTATGGCGAATTAAGCAGTAATTATATCAGTATTAAGCCAAACAGCGATAATGCAATAGTGTCAAAGAATAAAATAGCGGAAATTCAATCCCTAAAAAATTCAATAAAAGATAAAATTTATTAAAAATTGTATAGATGTATGGAACAATGAAAATTGCAAACCTCAATTAATTTCAGTCGTATGAAAACGTCCGATAAACGGTCAACCCAAATAAAGACCATATTTTCCGATAAATGAAACGGCATTAAGGTTCAATTGACCAAATTTAAAATGCCCGCGAGCGAAGATAAAAAAAAACTTATATCTCTGTTAACTGTTTCGAGACTTTACCGATGGATGACGAGTATAATGACTCTGAATCGATTATTACTGACAGATAATCCTTCTAGTGAGTACTTTAACGAATTTATATTTAACACCATCAACACATGATAACTATCCTCTAACTCTGTTCCAATTAAACATAAAATTTAATTGTGGATGTCAATATTGTTTTTTAGCTTCCAAAGTCACGCCGGAAGAAATCAGCGGCCGACCAAAAATATTCAAGTGCACCATCAAGATCAACAAATCACAGAAAAGCCTGGCTGCAATTCAAGGCGCAAATGAGCAAAAGGCGATCACAAATCGCTACGAAAATTCTGCAGAAGAGCAATGACTCGATAACTTCCGCCGATTCCACAAAGAAATCGAAAAAGTGCGAAATAAAGCTTACAGCTGTCCAGTCGTCCGTTCAAACCGATTCGTTTGCAAAACGCAACAAATCGACTGTGCGAAAATCCGGAATAAAAATGTTTGACACCGTGGACGAGGGTTGTAAAGGGTCGAGTTTAAGAAAGATCAGTACATTAGTAACGAAAGAGGACTCGGTCGCTCAGGCTCCTGATGGCACACCAACAGTACCTCTCAATGGCCGGTAGAAGACATCCGGAAGAAAAAAAGTACGATAAACACAACAACGGGAATTGGTAAATTGGATCCTAAATAACCTTTTCTCGGTAAATTGGGTGCTGGAAAAATAAAGGCAGTAGGTAAGTTGAGTCCCGAAAAAAGAAAGGTAGTAGGTAAGTTAGGACCCCGGAGGAAAAAGGTAGTAGGTTAAGTCCGAGGTAAACAATTTTTTTTTAAATATTTAATAATTTTTATTAGAAGTCAATTTTAATATTATTGTGTTTTTTATTACATTTTCGGTAAAAACTTAAAAGATACGAATTTAACAAACTCAAATCGACGTACAGTACGCAATGCACGCTACGAAAAATATGGTGAAAATGCTCAGATTTCGTACACTCGTGTCTGTGTGTAATCATAAGAACTATCATCAATATTAGTGTTAACTGATAACTGACACACGATATACGACAAACTAATGTATGTATATGCCTATATGCCTAAATACGTCTCTTAATTAGACATAATCAAAGTTACGACGTTACGAAGTTATTTGATCACAATGGAATCGATAACCGATAGAAACAGTGTGAATTGTCATTTGTTAAACGACTACGGCGAGGTAGTATAGTTAATAGTTGGGACTCAATTTACCTACTACCTTTTTTCCCCGGAACCCAACTTAATATCTTTTTTTGCCCGGGACTCAATTTACCACTTTCAAAATGTACACAAAATATCGCGGACTCAATTTACCTAGCCCCGCAACAACGATGTCGCTTCATCGTACATCCGTCAAGCTGAATTATGTATTTGAAACTACCCCAGTCCGTATCAATATTTTCCTGTTGATGTTTACATAAAAATAAAATATCTCGTACCTACCCTTGTTATGTTTCTAGTGCGTTTTCGGTCTCTAGCGATCGATTAAAATAAAATCATTTAGTTTGTTAACAATTCAATACATCACCTGTAGACTTAAACCGATCATTATTTTTGCATAAAAGTATTTGATTAGGACCTATTACCTATATAATTTACTATAGACATGAAATTATTCGTTCAAACAACAAATTAAATACGTATGTGGTAAGTAAGAAAACTTAATAAAAGATTCATCATTTTAATAATAATCATGTATGTTTTGCTCACAATTTAAATGATCTTAATTGTTTAAATAAAAAACGTTGTATGCATGAAAATTGTTCAAATATTATAGATATCTAAATTATTGTTTAGTGAAAAAACAATCGAAATGCAATAAATAAAATCAACAATTAATAATTATGTACTCATTAATCACTTATTATTGCGAAAAGTCATGATTTATATTGGGTATCAATATAATAAACAAATAAAGTAAATCGTTACTTACGAGCGAAGGGATTAAATTTGTAATACATAGAATATACGAATATCAATGGTTGATGTTACACGACATGGCCTTTTCTGAACTAGACTGACCCACAGTAATAAAACCCTTAGTACATCACTGATCATACACCTACAAATATAATATTGAATAGAACTCAACAATGACCGATGATTTTACACGGATTAGTCATCATATCGATCCATAAACACACACGCGCGCGCGCCTATATACGTGCTGTTTCATTTAACATTTCAAAGTCACCGAAAATGTTCGTAAAAATAGATCCGTGGACATCTAGCGACAGACTACGCATGTGAAGATAATTTTTTAATGGAGTAAAGTGTAGACCATTTGGCCAGGTTGTCACTTTGAAGCTTTACCGAAATGAATTATGGCATTCAGAAAAAATTAAATTCCCATCCGATGTATTCTCGTAGATGATTTATTTATAAATCACCAGTTGACACCGCACCCTAAACCTGGTAAAAATATTACAAACACAGGTGCGTTTGTGAGCACAATGTATAAGATATAATCGTAAGCATTATTAGGTATGCTTTAAAAATATACATTTTTTTAGTTATCTGGTTTCAATTATTTCAAAAGTCTTGTGTTCGAAAATTCCATCTAGACGTAATGATGCACGATAATTTATGAAAAACTCGTTTCCAAATTCAACGAAAAATAACGAAAATTCTCTAGCGTCCTTGACACGTCCGTTTAAACTAAATTTGTTTTGGCTCAATTATATATGCTTCAGAAAAAATAATTTAGTTAACATTTTTTAACTGTAATTTGATGTATAAATATTATTAAAAACCGTTGTATAGCCATGGTTCCCCCTTCCCATTAATGTTAAACATATTAATTATGCTAAAATGAATTAGATATTCGTGACGAGATATTACTCGTATAACGTAAACATTTTTAACATAATTAAGGGAGACCGTGTATGTTTGTCACAATTTTAACATTTTAGTTTTTATAAAAAAAATCTTTTATTTTTTGTTGTATTATGATAGGTTCATAAAAAAATATATGATCTTAGACAACCCTTGTAAAAATAGCAAACATTAGTATTTACTACATTTCACCGATTAAGACTTAACGTTTTAACAGAAACGTTGATCGAACGGAACTACTGTATTTCAAGTATTATCTCTGCCTTGACTAATATATTTTATGTGTTCTTTTACAATATTTAGTGACAATCGTATGTCCAACGTTTTGTTTTTCAATAATTGGATTCAAATTCTAAAACATCTGTCCAAGTGACATCATTTCGAATTTCCAAACGGGATATTATAATCTTGAGATTTTGATTTACGATTACCAATATTAGTGTTGGAGCAATACAGTTTATTATTTAAAACTTTCATATTATAAATCACTCAATGTGCAGTTAGTAAAAGCACATTTTAAGTTTATCTTTTTACTTTTTATCTAGCTCTGTCTGTATCTTTAACACAAACATATAGTACGTATAAATAAAAAAAATTTAACGCATTCGTGTTTTCTTCGTTGACCATGGGTACCGCGGTAAAGATGGACAGGGTAAGTGTAAACAGGTGTATTTTCACTTTCCTAAGATTAGAAAAACATTTTTTCGAAGAAAACCAGACATGATCAAGAAACGCATAAGTGTACGCGCCCACGTGTTATTTCTATCGAAAATCGTTTTGGTTTTGCGTATTTTTCTAGCGTTTGCCGCAAACCGGTTTGCGCATAGCTACGTAAATCGTCTGCGACAGTATTCAAACGCTGCGCATCCCCAGATAATTCTGAGCGGATGAAATCTTGGCAGATGTAATTTTAGCGGTGCCTAAGGCATTCGTAACGGTATCGGTACGCGCATACAGGGCCGTGGAGACAGATCAAGGGCCCCAGGGACAAATTAATCCAGGCCCTTCTCACACGTATTAAACTTGCCACTGACATCCAGTGTTTTCTTTTAAAATGTGTATACCAAAGAGATAATGTAATTGCAATCATGGTTATTCCACAGACAAAATGAAAATAATTATTTATAGCCTACGGGTCTTTCTGGTAAATGTTATTCGTCTACGTTTTTGATCAATAATGTAGTGTTCACTTTATTGTTGAATCGTTGTAAGTATACAGCACACGCTATAACCGTTTGGGTTAGGTTATTAGAACGGTTCATGTTGGTGATCTATTAACAGCTAGACCAAGACACCATGACCGAGACGTACTGAACTTGGTCAGGCCTCGGGCTTTTTTCGAAGCCCGGGCTCCTGGGCTACTGCCTTAGCTGCCCTCCCTCTCGTCGGGACCGCGTCCATACCATAATACGGTATGATCAAATAGTAAGCCGTACGGTACGCGCTTAGGAGGTAAGCACCAAGGAGAGCGTTGGACGTTCGTACATCGCTCGTGCCAATATTTGCGACTTACGGTGTTTACACGCACGCTTATTACAAAAACGCGACGCGTCGATGATATCGTTTGCAACGCGTACGTCCATTACTATTTCTCCTGCTCTCTAGCGGATTGAAAATCAGCGTCGTCACGAATCGTTATTATGTTATTTTTGCTTCCACGCGACCATCACTGCTCGTTTCGAACGTCGCTGTCCGCCCTATGAATCCCTTACGCACCGAACGGAAAGCCTTCGTTCTCGTTCGCAAATCACTATGATCTACAATGTTCAGCCTACATACAATCCGATTTTTTTTTTATCTGAGTAGGGGATCGACCCGAATCAACTTCAGCTCATCTTCTGTTAGTAGGTGTACGCATATTGTGTGCGTTTGTATAATGTAAATGAAAAACAGTTATTACGTTACGGATACTACACTCTTCTTGTAATACATTTTTATTGAATCGAATCACCAAAATTACTCGCTCCTGAATTCGACGTCGCGTAATCGTATAACGACGTATCGTCTACCTAAGGCCAAGGCGTAGTGTGTGTGTGTGTGTAGGTGCGCACGTGCACGACCACCGTCGAATATTATTGATATCTTATTTTAGAACACAATGACTATGAAAACGAAAAAAAAAATTTCGTTTCTAGCTTTTTGTTTACACTACTAGGTAAATATATTAACTGTCTTCGTGCGGATGGAAAAAATTGTTATTTTATTCATTAAAACGTTCCGGTCGTCACGAGCTTAAAATCAATGCGAAAAGCGAACACAGCGAATGACGTTTTATGTTTTATTACGTTCCGTGTTGCTACGGAGTACAATATAATAGACCCATTACGTAATATGTTGCAGCGCTTCAAGAATGCACCCCACACGTAACCCGTCAGCTCAGTCCGTCGACTGTTGCCGTGGATACCGTATACCGTGGGCGATTTGATAAAAATATACGTGTACACATCATAATGACGACGGACATGTGTTATTCACTGTGGCTATTATTGTATGTACATATGTATATATATATATATATATATATATATATATATATATATATATATATATATGTATATTGTATACTGTCCTCGTATGGACATAAATATAGGGTTCTCGGATCGGATACATATGGCTTGAGCCCAAAATTTTCAAGAACGACCACAGTTAGGGGCTTCGTCTACCATCCGCTATACGTACATGTTTTATGGAGGGTTTAAGACGCCTCCGCCTCTCCTATCCACGACCATTATTGGCCTGCGTGTACACGCTACTTTACAGAGCAGGTATAGCAGGATGTTTCGTAAGCATTTTTTTTTTTAGCGCCATGTACATCGCCGACGATTTCAATTTATCGTTGACATTGTCAGATCGTGAATCTAATATTTTGTCGTTGTTCTATTCGAGTTTACAGTACGATTTTATCGATCGCGGTTAGTCGCATAAATCACGACGGGTTGTTTAGAAGTAATTATTGAGGTCGATCGGCGGTTAAATAATAATAATATGTTGTAGAGTGTGAAAAAAAATAACGTTATAAATAAATTATTATTTATGTTTAACAATATTCCGTTTCATTTAATTCCGTAGTAAGACTTATCGTAAAAAATGCTTTTTCCTGTAGGTTTCTTAAAAATAAAAATAAACGGTCAAAGGCGAGGGAGCTATCCCATAATATCAACTCCTCCCCATAATAAAATGCTCTACCAAACTAACAAGTTTTTCGTCGCACAAAACGCTAAGAGGTTAGTGTTGTTTAAAAAAAAAATTTTTTTTCGACGATAAACCCATTGTTGTGATTTCGACACGTTCGTTCGTGTCCAGTGTATAAAATTAATTATTCCGATTACATATTCGCGTTTTAACGGATGTTTGTTGGCACAATTCAGAGTAATTCTCGAATCTCTTTTGCCCAAAATACACTGTAATAGCTATTAACAAATTGGTTAAGGAATAAAAAAATAAAACATTCGAACAAACAAGATGTGTAACAAAAAACTACGAGAGAGTTGATGGAAAAACGTCATAGAGTACCGATCCACTCAATGTTGACGTGGTTACGACCAATATTATAATAACCATGTGTGTACATCGTTTTGACGGAACATACATTTAGCCTAAACGACCATTTTTATGATCTGCCGGGGACACTAGCAGAAAGTATTCCAATCGTGCAACGACTTCGTTTTATTGCAATAATATTTTTCTACTATACTACTGCTTATGAACCCTTCGGGTACATAATAACTTATTACATTTATTTACACTCGAATTTTTTCACTGCAGCGACGACAACGTTTTGATATTAACAACCATGAATTATATGGCAGTTAACATACGTACACTGGCGTATTTGGAGGGGGGTCCCGGATCTCGATCTCCCTACAGAAGAAAAAAATAGGTTCAAAAGTCTCAAATGACTTGTTTTGAAAGTACAGAGGGAGATCATTAGTATGTAGTTGTAAATGACTTAATTTGTTTTTATTTATAACAATAATAGAATTGGTAATATAATTATCAATTCATAATTTATATGTATTTTTTATAATATTATAAAATCACTTATTTTTTAGAAAAATTTTAAGCCCCTCACCAAACAATTGAAAGTACGCCACTGCGCACGTACGACGTACAAGACGCGTAGCAATACTCGTAACCGTGTAACACCATAGTGGTTTAACAAACGAGATCATGGCTATAATATAGCATGTTATGCAATACACTGCTGCTAACGAGATCACGATCATTGTTTCGAACACAGAGGCATTCGTCCAATGCGAGTAAATATTGTAGTCGAACGAACGCATGTCTAAGTACCAGAACGTCGTCGAACTTCTTCGTGGAAGTTCTCGATCAGTACGTGCGCCGATGATGTGATGAAGTTTTGTTATTTTCAGATTGTTCATCATCATTGAGAAGTATGTGCCAAATGTTATTATGTTTAATACCGTGAAGTGTTAAAAAATAACGTTGTGGTATCCGTCGGATTATGTATATATTTTATCCATACACTTATATAACCTATAACTTGATCGTTCAACGGATTTTAACGATAGAAAAAAATAAAATAAGAAATAAAAATGATATTATGTATATGTACTCGTATATAGATTTCGTTTGATGCAAGTCGTCAAATCGCGTGTGACCACGAGCCGCTCGTGGTGGCTCATGCAGGAGCGTATTTAGACTTACTTCTAGGGGGGGGGGGGGGGCTCAAATTTTTTTTTTTACTTAATATTTGCGTTTTTTTTTTTTTTTTTTAATACGGCTATACGGGTTCTGCGCCAACCATATCCGACGTAATTTCAGAAAGCATATTTATAAATTATAATTGGTAATGCTTATTTATATTTTATTAGTTGATTAATTATTGCTGTTTTAAACATCCTTTTATATTTATTTTATTTAGATTACCTAGTAATTCAAATCAATTTTACAAAAATACCTACGTTCCAAATCTATTTTATTGGTAGTTATAAATATTTTTCCATGGCAATTTCTTTTATGTTTCAATCGTTAATCGTTTTCTGTTATGTTATTCGATATTAATTTTAATCGTTTTTTGTTTCTGTTTCGTTATCTTTTATCGATTTCAATTGCTTTTTGAATAGTTATAACGTTATATAAACGGTATTGTGTCGTAGTATGGGCACTAAGTATCGTTATAAAATGATCCACATTAAAAAAATTTGAAATGATTTGATCTCACATTTGAACGATTCCTTAAATACGAATTCAGGGGGGAGGATGGCCCCCTTCGCCCCCACCCTTAAAATACGCCTTTGGGCTCACGCACATAAATATATAAAACGGTTTATTTGAATGTATTGAAACTATGTTGTGTAAATCATCAGCAATGACATGTTTCAGTCTAGAAGACCACGTGTTTGCGGCATGTCAGACTCAACGCGAACCGTAGTCGAACTAACCGCACACAATTCTGGTGGTTCGACGATATTATCTCCTCGTGAAACTTCTGCCAGAAACGTTTGGCTTTGACGTGGTTTCACACCTATAGGCTCGCCTACGCGCCGCCGGACGAACGCGATTTTCATTTTACGAATTGTTATTGTTGTTTTTCATTGTTAGTAATTATTTGATATTATCTAACGGGGAATGCGATCTAAGCTCGACAATAAGCAGCGTGCGGTACACAACGCGTCCGTTGTACACGTAGGTAGGGAAACTATGAAACATATTACATACAGCAAGTGCGGTTTGCGTCAAATTTGATTGAAAAACAATCGGGAATTATTCACGATGATCGTAGAGCAATAAAAATGATACGTTTTATACTATGAATGTTGGCACTTGGCCCGTATGAACAGTTTCCTCAGAAAAGTCATCTCCTGCATGTGTTACACGCAATTGCGAAATTATTGCAGTTGGGGACGGATTCGTAAAATACATATTGTTCGGGAGCAAATGTAACGTTCAATACTCGTAATTTAAAATTAAAACTTGCATTTTCCGCCGTTTTCCATACTTTTTTTAACGCATTTCCATACAATTTACATGTTTTTATTGAGAACAATTTTTTACAATTTTAAAATACTCGAATAGTTGTACAGGTAAAAGAAAGCATTGCTATTATCAATCACGATTTATTGCTATAGTTTCCAAAAATATGTATGTAATTATACAACTCCATCGCGGCGTAGTTAGTTTATAATGAAAATATGGTACTGTGAGATTATTTTTATAAATATTATACAAATCTATATTGGTATGTTTGAGTAACTTGATTTTTTGTAGTACAATTTTTTTTTTAATTTTACCAAATAATTATTAAAATATTTTTATTTCTAGCTAACCTTTAGCTAATCAGTCTATCGCAGTGTCGGTGGAAATCATTCATTATGATCATAAGTGATTGTACGAGTATAAGGTAATTTTTGGCTATTCCTAAGGGCGCGTGATATTAATTTTTTTTTTCAATTTTTTATATGTACACGACTGTGTGCTTTGTTGATCGTTTACATCGAGCTTTGGCAACCCACCACGTGTAGTATTTAATACTGTGGACTCTTAATACTCTTTATAGTACGTAAAAATCATGATTTGATGTTTTAAATCATGATAAAATACGGTATCCATAATAATAATAATTATAATAATAAAAATAATAAAACTAAAAAAAAAATAATAATAATATCATATAATGTTAGGGTTCGGTCTAGAACTGTGGCGTGATCATTGATGGTGTACATAATATTATACAGGTGTTAACAATAATTACTACTAAAGTGAGGTTCGTTATTTAAATAAAACGGTTTTTTTTTTAACGTAGCCCTAGTTCAAAATGCACGGATAGTTTCTACTTGCGAAGTTAAAAAGGTCGATGACTCCGGGCATACGAAATATTATGAATCAAACGCGTATACAATGTATACGCACGTAAATACAATCACATTGTTGTAGTTGCACACGAAAAACATTATAATTGTTCGCATGTCTTCGCGTCTATACATTAATATTATAAATTATTTAAGTTCTCAACGCCTATGAAGAAATATTTTTTATAGTTTACCATGTATTAATATAGAATGATGATGCGCAAAAGAAAAAAATATGATGTTGAAATTTCAATAGTGGCATTTGATAAGGCCTTAGAATAAAACCATTGATGGGAGGTGAAACCGTTTAAGCCACGTAAAATTCCGTGGATTTTATCAATTGGATTTGGAATGAATCGGAACGTATATATACGAACAACCAAATAACCCAGTGGTGTACCCAGGATTTTATTACTGTAAGTCAGCCTAGTTCAGAAGAGATCACGTCGTGTGACGTCGGCCATCTATATTCTTCGTACTACATATTTGCTCACTTCACTCGCGATTAACGATTTACTTTACTTGTTTAATAAATTGACAACTAATGTAAATAACATTTCGCAATAGCAAAAGTGATTAACAAGTACCTCATTATTAATTTCTGATTTTATTTATTGCGTTTCGATCAGTGCATATTTTAAAATAGTTAACTAAGCGACACAAATGTCGCTCAGAGATTAAAATTTGTCGCCTAGTCGATAGTAATTTGAAAGGCTAAGTGAAATTATGTGAACGTGAAATACTACCATCACAATACTATACAGACTATTTTGAGCAAAAAATTGTTTGTCGCCCAGGTTATTCCTGAGCCACAAAATTCCTTAAAAAAATGCACTGATTTCGATTGTTTTTTAGTTAACTTAGGTACTCTAAACCATTTGAACAATCTTTATGTATACCTATAATTTTTTTTATGTAAACAATCGAGATCATTTTAATTATGAGCAAAACATACATTATCATTAAAATATAGTTTAATATCTATTAAATATTTATTTCTATGTAAACATCAACTGTTCATACTTTCTAGGGTTGTAACGGTACTACAACGTTATCCCGGTCCACCCCTTATAGCCACTATATTAGACATCACATCATCACATTAGAGAGTTGAGTGTAGATGTTGAGGTTATCGAATGATTGAGAACATTATACCTTTTTGGCCGAACGATTGAGAACACTTAAAATAAACAAAGAACAAACCGCTGACCAAAAAAAAAAAAACCAAAAAAAACTATACGATTGAGAACGAATTTATGTACAACGTTGCCAGTTTGCCACATCATTTATTTGGCTTTTGAAAAATTCGGTATACATACAATGAATATTCTTGAAAAAAGTCATAAACTAATATAATCGTATACAAATAAGCACCTAATAATATATAATATATAACATGAATAAAAAATTAAAAATATGTAGAACTTATAAAAATATCTAATACCTGTATAGTGTATATATATATATATAAAAATTGTAAAATATGTAGAACTTATAAAAACATTTCATACGAACAGACGAATAGTTTGTGCGACGACTGCAAAGCCTAACCGTCATTCTCTCGTATCTGGTATCAAAGTTACTATTAACATCCAGCTAATCCGATAAAAGTCCGATAAATATCAACAGATTATTGTGCTCATATTATCGATCGATTACATTTGGCAACGTTGGAAAAAAAAACTCGACCGTTTTCAATCGTGTTATCAAAAATAACGTTCTCAATCGTATTTTACCGGATGCTGAAGAACAACGGATAGAAAATCTCTGAAAATCGACCGAACCGTAATTCAGCTCGACGGACGTTTGTTATGTATTTTGCTATTTTTCCTGGATCTATTTGACCAGCCATTGCAAGCTATTGTTGGGGTGCCATCACGAGCCTGAGCGTCTGAGTCCGACTTCGGGGGATTAAATATATTATATTATACACCAAAAAAAAAAATAATAGTAAAATAATAAAATTATGTATGAGATACGTTATTAAAACGTTTTTTTCGCGCAGACGACCGTGTAAACAATATATGTGTACACCGTCCACTCGTTGAGTTCCGCGAAGAGTACAACGACAATAGTTTGCATCACTATAGTAAATAATAATAGTACGTTTAACTATTCAACGATACGTTAAGCTAGACCGCACTTTAATATTGACACGCATTGTTGTTTCGAACTATACACGTCGTTCAAATTGGCGTGTAACTCGGATTAGCCGTTCAATTTTAGACCGCAGATTAATTTTAAATCGCTCGATTATCGCTAGTACAGTTGATCAACTGTCGTATGAATGCGCACACGTATACATAATAATAAAACATGTAGCCGGAATAATTATTATTCGATTCTGCAACATTTAAATAAATACTACATATACACAACAATAATTCGTAAACACGCGTATATTATACACTTCTATATAACATCTCCGTAAATGTCGATATAAACTATATACATATACATGTTTGTATATAATTGTCAAATTAATAATGTTTTTATTTCATTTTATTTTCTGAGAGGGTATCAAATCTTCCATTATAATGACAAGAAAATAGTGGCATTACATTTTTATTTCAAAATAACACGCCGTTTTGCGAAAATACATCATCGATATCATCAACGTTGAAATTATTCCAGATAACCTCTCTGCATAGAATTAGCAGTGTTTATATTGGGTATTAGGTTTCAAATTCCCCCTCCCGTACCTCCACTGTATATCTATACGAAACGAAGTTGCAACAGCAAGGCCGGATTGAGCACCTATTGGGCCCCGGGACTGAGATTGAATATGGGCCCTTTTGACAAAACATGCTTTACAAAGCTGCTCGCTACGCTCGCAGAGCGTTACATTTTTTTTAACTATTTCACAAATTATCAATTGCATTATACAATTATAAAATGTATAGATACATACACTTTATGTCGATAAAACTACTAATTTTAGTATGATAAAAAATGTGTACCGGCTTAAAATTGTTTGGGCTCCTTTCACTTGGGTACTCGAGAGTGTCCCGAGACTGCCACCCCGGCTAGACCCCCTCTTAATCCGGCCTTGCGCAACAGTACACGTACGAGTATGCATACGAGTGTCGGACAGGTTGCTTTGGAAAAATAATGCGAATAGTGATGTAGGGATTTACGAAATGCTCTGATCATATCCCGACGTGTTTACTAAATGTTTTGTAATTTAAACTTTATACACACAGAAGGATTTTTAGGGCCTGAGGCAGATTGATTCGGAGGACTTTCGGTCATAACAATAATATACGGTTATGATAAAAAAAAACGTACCCACCAAGCTTGCAAAATGTTGGTAAACATAGTTTTCCAAACCTCAACCAATCGAGGTCATTATAAAATGCATCGCTACGATGAAAAACATTTTTCAAAACTTCTCAGCAATGTGTATTACCAGTTACAATCGTGTCGTTCTTCCGAAAATATCCATATCAACTATTTAGAAATTATAACTGAAAATGCAGCCTGTATAATAGCGTTTTGTGCAAATTTAAGTAGGTTTGATTTTATTTATATAACAATTAAATTGATAGAATTAGAAAAATAGTTTAGAAATAATAATGCATTGAGATCAGTATTTCTAGTCAATATGGCCTTTAAAGGGGCCCCCTTTAACATTTATTTCCACCCCCCCCCTCACTGACGACGAGCCCTTTATGCACAGACCTCACCGCAGACTCGCGCTCACGGTTCGCGATTCGGCCTTTAAGAACGCGCGGCTTCGAAAACGGATTCTTTCGCGCGCGCTGGTCGATTTGCGGTATTGCCGTACGACATAGGGGGAAAAAAAAAACGAAAACAAAAAAAAAAAAAAACCACGCGCATTACACGGAACGTGAACGCCTGTCGCGTTGATGTATTATTATTCATGTTTTCGATTCTCCGACACCAAACGCTGTCCTTGCACAAATATACGCGTACAAGTCACGTGTGTACACGGAATCAGTGGGGTGCGGTGTTCATTAATTAAGTGCCGTGCGCGCCGCGTCTTAGGCTATTTATTCTCGGTGCCGACCGCGGTCTCGGGTAGTAGTGGACGAGAAATGGGGGGAAGGGGGAAGGGAAAAACAACCGGCCAAAAAATAATGACCAGGACGTCCAAAAATAAAATAGAAAACGTACGCGACGAGCCCCGTTTCCGAGGAAATGAAATTTAAAAAATAATTAAAAAAATAAGCAACTCGGTGCGACGCACACAAAAAACGCCGCGGAAACTCTTGAACGGAATATCTTGTTTTATTGTGTACGCGCGTTTTCGTCGACATGTAAATAAATGTGCGCAGTGGACGAGCGTCGTTGCATTACAGCGCCAATATCCATTTCGGGTGGTCGGTAAGTGTACGGACCCGTTCGTACTGTTGCAATGTCCGGACAGTTCGAATTGTCCGGTGTACTCCTGCCGGTAACGTAGACTCTACGTTTAACTTCACGAATTGCAATAAAATATTTCGGAACTATGGAATGTCTTTGAAATGCTAATACATCATTGGTAGTAGTATTTTAGCAGCTCAGTAAATGTTTCGAGTATCCAAGCTAGTTAATTTATGGCATAACAACTGAATGACCGATATTGTTCTTTGCGGATTCGTTGAAACACCCGATTTCGTCAAAATTTAATCTCCTAACGGCGTGAGCATGTTTTGACGACTTTTCGATAATTTTTTTTTTTTTTTTACCAAAGATCAAAGACATGAATATCATTCAAATGCACAGTCGTGACCAATTTAAACTACACGAAGAGATTTTTATTGCTATCGACAAAATATCTCAAAACATTATAGTTTTATTAAATATTCGAACTTGGATGATCAAGGATATGATATACGAGTGTATGATTGCTCACTGAAGGTTCAGACCAGAAGACGTAAATGTAAATCAGCTGGTGAATTGTGTAACTCAAGGTGCCACAATAGAAATCCGTGTTCAAATAAATTTAAATATAACAGCTATTTGAGTATTTTTTTTTTTTTATTTTTATTATTACATACACACTATATATTACATGTTACTACATTACGTTTATATATAAACAGATAGTGTTAAACAGTAAATTCTTACAAGAATTTATTAAGAATAATTATATGAGAACGATAGTTAATTAATATAATGTTCATTCTACAATAAAGTTTTTTACTTGGTAATTTTGGTAATTACGTTGCCTGTTACACATTTAGTCCGAACAATGTGCTTTATTTTTTACATATTTTTTACACAAACCACTAAAATCTGAACTTTGTACACAATGCCCGAACAGTACCAGACCATCCCACTTTACCCGTAAATCTATATATACACCTACACGCACGACGGTTGAAAATTTCTGTATTATTATGAAAACAATGAAATCCCTCATTTGTAAACTATATTAAACGCTGTCGGTCACCGTTTTTGGTAATGTTTAATTATTAATATTCCACTCGGTCGCGTACATCGAACACAGATATGAAACGGTACTATATTTTTCCATACATTGTAATATATAATTATTACTAATTATTAATTATAATATTTTTTCGTGCGTTTTAGTGGTATGTATTCGTCTTACATTCTTACTGCACGATATCGAGTGCTTATTGGATTGGCATCGTGAAAGCTCGTCTCCCGACCAAACGTCAAAACCAGTAATAGATGCACATTACAACTCGCAGCAGCATCGGTTTCTCACTCGAATACGTTGACAACAGATAATTGTTTTTTTTTTTTTTTTTTGTTTTTGACGTTTATTCTCGAATATTGTGCGCGGACCATGTTGTAACAATTCTACTTTTCACTTCTGAAATCTTTTAACAGGCGACTTAAATACCTAAGCCCCCGAACAGACGCTTCGACTACCGCAGGAAATTCTCCTGACGGACAATGAAGCGCTTTCGTTCTAAACACACAATAACATCATTAGTTATCACTTTTCAATACCGTACGGTTATTAAAATTAAATTGTTCCGAATTGTTGTACCTGGTGCGCTGTATAAAACAATTTCGATCGAGCCAAATTAAATCAATAAACAGCGTTTCGTATAATAGTATAACCAGTAGCGTAGCCAGGATTTTTCAATGGGGGAGGGGTTACGGTTTAGGTCTATACAGCAGGTAGGTATACACGAAACATATTTTAAATTTTCTTGTACTTCATTTAAAGCATTTAAAGTTAAACAATATTTTAATTACATTAAAATTTACATCAACCGCAGTTTTCTTGTTTTGCTTGCTAATTTATTTAGGACATCATTTGGGTTTATCATTATATCACTATGTATATTCATCATTGCTAAACCATTCAACCTATTTTCACATGTGTTGTTTCGTAAATATGTTTTCAATCTTTTTAATATTGAAAAACATCGTTCACTGTTACCAGTTGTAACTGGGAGAGTTGCTAAAATCTGTAAAAATTTGAAAGTAGAAATGAAAATTGATATGTTACATTTTTTAAGAGCATCGATAGCATTTTTGATAAATCTTTAGCTCATGTAAATTGTTGTTGCCAAATTTTAATTTCACTCACAGCTTCTAACACACTGCAATCTTAATCGTCTTGATTCATTTCAACTAGCTGCTTAATTTTTTCTTCATATTGTATACTATTGAATGATAGTAAAATAACGTTAAAATTTTCAACTATAGATCTATGAGATAAAAATCGATAATTTAATTGATTTAAAAAATGATCCATAAATGGAATGAATAAAGATATTCTGTAATAATCCTCAGGCAAATAAACCTGGATATTGCATCTGTTTTTTTTGCTTATTAGTTGTAAGAGGAATAGATATTTCAATGTTTAAGCCATCACATTTAGATTTTACATAATTTTTAATATAATTTTAAATTCACTTTTATCATTTAATCTTAGTTGTTTAATTATATTTACTACATCATCAGCGGTTTGAATAACTTCAATCAGATCTATATTCTTTGTCTGAAGAAACTTACTTAATGATAAACTCAAACTCAATACGTGTCTCAATATATAAGTTTCTAGTATAAATTCTGGTTTTTTTTATAACATACAGCAATTGATATGTTCCTGATGAAGCATCCGTATCAAGCCAAGCACAAACTTCTGATAAACTATCAACTATTACATCAAATAACTCGAGAAAAATAATTATTGAGTCATGTCGGGCTATCCATCTAGTTGGACATAACAGTTTCAAACGGTTATGGGTTGATAAAGAACATACACGTCCTATTGATTCGGATAAAACATTATTTTTTTTGGGGTATTTAAAAAAAATACAAACTTATGATGAGAGAAAAAACCGTTTTCATACATGATAAATTGATAACATGAAATATCGATAGTCAAAATGATGTTATGTACACATTATTATACTGTTGGGTACCATTTTTCAAATAAGAATGCACCGTATATGTATGAATCGTTATCAACCACGGAGGAACAACACAAATAAAGTAGGTAATTTATTGTTCTAAAATTGGTCACCATCGATTGTGTACCACGGTCAACTGTCAACGATGCCGTGCATACAGGGAATTGAATAATTAAAAAAACTATTAAATAAAAACTAATGACATATCATCACATAGGTAGACTGTACTACAAGTACTCGGGTCGACAGTGGCGGATTGAGACAATCCATATTAAGAGTGTACATATTAATTCAGACCACCCACCTATATTTTAAACACTACCACTACCACCAAGGACGTCCGCAGTGGAGAAGGACCATGCGCCCCCGCTATTTTTTGGCCACTATAGAAGAAAAAAAATCTGGAGAAGGAAGTAAAC
Organism: Sipha flava; assembly: GCF_003268045.1. Lineage (NCBI taxonomy): Eukaryota > Metazoa > Arthropoda > Insecta > Hemiptera > Aphididae > Sipha > Sipha flava. Next base: position 48,399 of record NW_020273022.1, read on the forward strand.
AAATTGTGGTATATTGATTGCATACCCATCATCCCCCCCAACAAAACATTAAAGGATACTGCAGTGCGTCGTATGCTCGATGTATCTCACTGATACGGTGAAGTGAGTTACTTCAGTTTTCGAGGATAATGTCTCTTCGATCAAACTGCTGATCTACTAACACTAAAGCAACTTCATTTGCCGTTGGTGCATTATACCTGCCTCTATGTTCTTCTGGTGGTTTTTTATCTGCATGTATTACAACTTTAAATGACTCTGAAGGAGGTATTTTATCGATGGTAAATTGTAATGATCAATTGTAAATTATGCGGTGGCATGCCTAGTAAATCCAATGAGTTTAAAAACTCTGTTGGATAATTTACAACTTCAGTAGCATCGCAAACTGTATCTAGATTTGTATGACACCAAGTTTTCTGGTAACAAATTTTGTATCTTGAGATTCAATTCGTTGACCTCCACATTTTTTGCTACTAAAATTGCTCTTTCTGCCAGCCACTCATGATTTGTGTATTGTCTGTGTACACTGGGACATATCTGGTCAATGAGAGCATCTTGCGAATAAATGATTGTGCAGAAATCGTTCGGTAATTTTATACATCCCGTTTCATCTGTAGTAACTTTCCCATCACCAATATCTAACAATTGTTTTGAGAATCTTTTGCACGCAGCTTTTTTTGATTGAATCGAAATCGTTCGCTATCTATCTTTATATATATATTTCGACCATGAATTGTTGACAAAGCTTATACATCGTAAAATAACTTAGTCCTGATCGCATCTAATCATCAACCGATATGCATAATAATTTTTTGAACTAACATTCTTATTTGTTTTGGCACCTGTTGCGGGATCTTTTTGTTTAATATTTATGCAATACCCGTCATTTACTACCAAAAATAAAATTAATAGTTTTTAAATAGTTTTTAATAGTTTTTTAATAATTTTTTAATAGTTTTATTTAATATAATTCATTTTCAATAGCGCGGTTATCGACCTAGTCAAAAAATATTAAACCGATTTCAACCCTTTAAATTCAAAATTTCGAAAAATCCTTTCTTAGCGCACGTCTACATCATAATAGCTATCTGTATGCCAAATTTCAGCCAGATCCGTCCAATGGTTTGAGCTGTGCGTTGATAGCAGTCAATCAGCTCACTGTTTTATATATACAGAAAAAGATATGTATTATAAAATTCGAACTTCAATTAATTAATATTCATTTTATAGATACAATTTAAACTGATAAAATAACAAACTAAAATGTATGGGTATATTTTCAGTCCAATAACTCATCTAATCGAATAATCATTGTATAGGGTTCATGTCCACTATTGTTATACTAAATATTAAATTTTATTATTTTTAAAATAAGTTCTTATAAATTTTTTTTTTTGGATTTTAAAGTTAAATGTTAGAATCAAAACTATAAAACATAAATAATGAATCATGTTTCATATCAATCTTTTAAAATAAAAATTTTTGTTCTTTTTAATATTTTCCAAAAACTAATCAATAATAAAGTATTATATTTTATTTTAAATAATATTTATGATGAACTCGAATAAATATTAAATAATTTCATTCTCACTATTAACTTTTAGTTATTCACAGTCTTGATATGGATGACATTTTTCATTTTAATGTTTCTTTTTAAAAATAAATATTTTTTTTTCTTTTCACCATTACACATATTATAGTTGGAGTCACATACCCCATTACATTTTATTTTTAAAATTTTATTGTTTCTATTTTTTACCAATGATTTGTCAGATATTTTGCGTCATTAATATTATATGTTTTTTATGTCCATAGACAATGATGTTTAGAGAATAACAGCCGTGGCTAAAAGAACATTTAACAATTAATACACCATCTTTACCAAAAAACACTATGATTTAAACACAACGAAAAAATTCATCAAATTCTGTATGTGCAGTGTATTATTTTATTGCTGTGAAACTTTGAAAGTAAAACAATATAAAAAGAAACAACTAGGTGCTACAGAGATGTAGTTTTGGAGAAAAATAAACAAGAAATCTTGGGTTGAAAGGAAGACCAACGAGAGCTGCAAGCAACAGGAGAGAAAAGGAACATCATATCCTACATCTTGACAAAGAAAACGATACTCATTCGATACTTCAAAAGTATTTCTTATGACATATGTTTAGGTTTCTGTTGTTGTGTGGAATAGAATCTATATTTTGGCTTCGAATAAGGGAATGACATTTACTGTTTAATATAGGACTGTTCTTTGTTTATCGGCTTATGTTTTTGATAAATTTTAATAGATATTTGTTTTATGAATTGTCTTTTTTATGGTGTGATTTTTACTGTTTGTTATTGGTCTGTTTATTGTTGTTCGGTTTATCATTGTTTTGCATTAGGTATTTGTTAGATGGATTATCCTTTTTATGGTATTGGAAATATCTGAATTCAATTTTTATAAGAGGTATTTCTTGGTTTCTTCTTGTTGGTTGTTTCTTATGTTGCGTTGAATTGTATTGAATTTTTGCTACTTATTAGGGATAAGATTTTTACTGTTTGTTATAGGTTTGTTTAGTTATTCGGCTTGTTATTAGGTTGTTTTTAGGTACTGATGAACAGCTGTTCAACTCTTTTGGCATTAAATTAGGGAATTATTTTTAATATCTGATGTATGTCTATTTTTTGTTCTTTTTTTTGTGATTTGTTTTAGGTATTTGTTTGATGGATTGTTTTTTATTTGGTATTGGATATATTTGTTGTATACTTCTATGAAAGGTATTTTTCGGTTTTTTCCCAATTTCTTTTTAAGTTGTGATTATTTTATTGATTTTTATTATTATTTTCAGAACTTGAATTTTTTTTTCACCTTATACCAAGGATTCTTCTGGAGCCAGGTAACAAATTTTAATTTTTTGAATTATATACTCTAAATAATTAATGGTAAAAAAATCAAATTCATTTAATTCATATAAAATATCTTAAAACTATTAAATCATATGATTCAAATTAACTAATAAGAATAAACTCTTAATAAATTACATTGTAATCATAAAATGTAATTCAATTTAAATTAATCATTGTAATTTTATTTCAAAATATTTAAATTTTAATTAATTTTTGTTTTTTTATCTTTTCTTTCAGAACTTAAATTTTTTTATTATTAAATAATATAAAAATTAAAATCATTTAATTTACATAAAATATATTATATCTTTTAAATTGTATGATTATAATTAACTAATGATACTAAAATCTTAATAAATATGTTTTTTTTCAGAACTTGGATTTTTTATTGTTTCAACCTAAAGGAAGTGTCCTTCGAGAGCTAACTTATAATTTTTTTTGTTGAATTTTATACATTCAATTTTAATGGAATAAAAATCAAATTCATTTAATTTACATAAAATACCTTAACTTTAAAATCATTTGATTACAATTAACTAAAAATAATTAACTCTTAATAAATCGCGCTCATAAATGTAAAATATTATTCAATTTAAATTAATCAATCTAATTTTGTTTCAAAATATTCAAATTTTAATTCATTTATTTTTATGTTCCTTTTCAGAACTTGGATTTTTTTTTTTTTTTTTGGATCGTCCCAAATCAATTTTTCTCCGGGAAACGGGTATCCTATTTTCATTTTTATTTTTGAATTTCACACTTTGAATATTTTATAGTATAAAAATCAAATTCATTTAATTTACATAAAATATCTAAAAACTTTTAAATCATTTGATTAAAATTAACTAATAATAATAAATTATAATAATAAAAAAAAAAATTCAAAGGGGTATTAAAATTATTAAGAATTTCGAACTCTTAGTCAAATTTACGATAATCAATATTCACATTTTGGCAGAGCAGAACACAGAAGCAGTTAAGTTTAAACCGTCTTGTTTGATATTTCATAATCATTTAATAATTCCTATTTGTCAATAACAAGAAAACAGACCATTGAATATTGTTAGATGTTTCCTCATCGCAGTTTATTTCTTGCAAAATATCAAAACAGGTTTTAGTATAATATATATGTGGGCCGCGATCACTTATACGACCCCCTCCTATCAATTTTTCACTGCCTATTTCCGATTTTAATTATTTCTTAGGGCAGGTATACACAAACGATTATTTACCGGACATTTTTATCGTATTAAAATTTTATCGTACAATAGAGGCATGTCTCGCTTCGGTCAAAAATGATTTACGCATAGCCCTATTTTGCCAGAAACGAAAAAGGTATGATTTCTGTTTCCGCCAAAATGTATTTTTGTGAAAAGACGTTTGGAATCCATGTACAATTGTTACATATTCTTTCATTATAAATTTAAATATAAGTAGATAATAATTAATAATTATTATATAATTATTAATTATATATTAGTCGAATATAGGCACAATTATATTAGAGTTTTTAAAATATTACATAATTTCATATTATAATATGCCCATTCTATTTAACTATTTATAAAGTGTAAAACAAGTATAGGTCAAATATTATCTCTATAGAGTTTTGAAAAAATGCGTATCTACGTAATTTTTAAATACTTAAAAATGTCACAAAAAATATAAATTATAATACAAGTATATGTCAAGTTTTAAAAAAATTACATTCGTAAGTATAGGTCAGGCTTTAAAAATCTTATAATTAAAGAAAACAGTTTTGACAAAAATGTACCTACTAATTTCATTGGAATTTTTTTTTGTAATTGCGTTTTTTGTAGTTTTTAAACGGTTTAATATTTTTTTGATTTTGAAATTTTTTTTATATTATTTTGAGCACTGTTAATTTTGATATATTAAATATATATATATATTTGAAATACATATTTTGATAATATAATATTTAAACAGTTATTATCGACGATTATTACTACCTATATTATGTACCTATACATTACAAATGTCTTTTACACATACCATAACATATATTCAATATTGCTTAAAAATTAAAACCAATGGTTTCTAAATTTTTTTTTTAGCGGAAACGGGAATTGTACCTTTTTCGTTTTTGGCGGAAAAGGGCTATGGCGGAAACGGTCAATATTATTTTGGCGGAAACGGGTAACTCCCTACGATAGGAGGTATTGGTTATGACTAGGAAACGGATTTATATGTAAATACATATTTTTATTAAAACGAGATATTTAAGATTCGATAAGAAATGTTCACGATTTAAATCATTCCTATTAATATGATGTTACTTTTATTTTACATATTTTGGTATAATTACATATTTTTACATATTTCACTAATTTGTAAATATTTTTAAACATATTTTATCATTTAATCATTCATATGTCTTCTTCGTACTAAAGTAAAATAAATTATTTCAAATTTAGATCCAGTAACTTCTATTGCTATTAGAAAAACTCAAAATATTATCAAAATGAAACATTAAAAACTAATTTAATTTTCATCTCAGTAAATTTTAGTTTTATTGCACATACATTTACAAAATTAGAAACAAAAATATGTCCTTAAATGAAAGTATGCAAATTGTCGAATCAACGATTGCAAAATGAAAACTCGTAAGCGGACCAATAGAAGATGTTGTAAAAAAGAAAATTCATGCTGTTACCAGGGGCAGATAGGGCCGCCGGGACACCGGGATTTTCCCGGTGGGCCGCGGCTTATATTGACGAAAATGAGCCGATGAAAAATATTACTTCTAATACTATTATACATGTACATATATACAAATACAAGTAAATAAATATAATACTGATAATATATATTTAAATCTAGCTTAAATCTATAAATATCATAGTAAATTTCTTTAATATGAAGAAGAAAAAAAGTATTTATTTTAATTGAATGATCAAAAATTAAAAATTAAATTTTATTCAAAATTTCGAGTGCAAATTTTTTTTTTTTATTGCATATTTTAACATATTAATGCATATACTTGTGCATGTTAAAGAACTTTTAGCGCATATTTGATTGGTTTTTAATGCATATAATTTCGTGTTATTGTCCGTAATGATAACTGATTATTCAGATTTAAATTATCATATATAGTCACTAATAAAACCCCACTATAAAGTTGATTACTGTTTTTCCACAATAATTATACGCGAACCATGTAAATAGTATAATATTGCTAAAATGTTGTATAGCCAGGTATGCTTCAAAACGAATTAAATAGAAAAGGAGGTGCAGAAAATAAAAGAGATAAAAATCGTAGAGTTGTTAGAAGAGAGCAAAACATGTGTAAAATTTGATAGTATAATATATATTATAATTTTAAATATTATTTAAGAACGTCAAAAAAAAAGGTGGTGATTGTCGTGTTGGTTCTTTCAAAGTTGAGGTAATTGTTTAGTTGGAACTTGGATATAATCATGCGGGCCGCTGTATTCTATTTTTCCCGGGCCGGTCAGATAATGCCTATCCACCCCTGGCTGTTACAGAAAAAAATTCTAGGCTATATTGTTTTAAATTAATCAATGACATAATGATTGGCAGACACCCTTCTAAAAATTTGGAATTATCACCTTCTGATATTATGCGCTTCAAATATGCTTTAATCGACCGATGTAGGTTAATGTGGAACGATCATTTAGCCGTTTTAAAAATATTTTCAGATCTAATAGGTGACATTTAATATTTGATAGTTTAAAAGATATTGTAATAATTCAATGCAACAAATCATTTTGATTATTTCATAATTATAATTTTTTTTTTTTTTTTAATTAAATTTTTTTCCTACATATTTGAATGTTTTTTGCACATATTTTATAAATTATACTTACATACACATGTACATATTTCTGTATTTTCATTACATATAAATCCGTTCCCTAGTTATGGCATACGACCGACTTTTTATCGGACGATCTAAAAGTTTATAAATTAATTTATATATTATAAAGTCAGTATTGAACTGTGCATTGTATGTTGTGCGTGTACAGTTTCTCGTGCACATTAATTTATTGAATATACATTTTTAAGTTTATAAACAATTAACAATGAATGATATTATAATTTTATACATGGGATATGAACTATTATTAAAGAGAAAAAAAGAGAGAAAAATCGAAAAATGTGAGTTCTTGCTTGGACTTTACTAATGAGAATATCCATAACAATTTGTAAATCTTCATTCGGCAATTCCATTGATTTTGATGGTGATTAGGATCCAGTAGAGCTGTCACTATCATCATCCGAAGAAGTGGATACTATGTATAAACTTAATGTTTTAGAACGATAATTATCGTTCGTGTGTTCTAATCAGTTAATTTTGTACATTTTTATAAACATATTTTTATCCTTCGATATTGTTATCGTATAGAAGTTGAAAATGCATATGACAGTTTTCGTGGTATCGTGCGATATTTTTACCGTAGGATGTTTTATCGTTATTGTGCGAACAATTCTATTTATATCCATGTAATTTTAAATATTGTACGATAACATTTTAATACGATAAATAATCGTTCGTGTGTACCGGCCATTAAAAAAAAAAAAACTAGTGCCATCTGTTGTGAGGCCGTGCTATTAATTATGGCTATTACATTATCTGTATAGCTGTGGGCTATCTATTTTATACTTAATCAATGACTGTACTAATATAATCAGCTATAACAATGGACCAGTGGTGTATACAGAAAATATTTTTGGAGGGGGCTACCATGGACAGAGTTTTACTACCACTGCTATCTAAGAATTACTGACAAGACATAGTAGGTACTCATCTACATTTCGTTAACCGAATGTCCCAAAACGATTTGACGTTGGACGCGAATTCTAAATAAAGCATAAAGCACCATTAAAATATAACATACGTTTTAAATAATTTTTAAGTTTTTTAAAACATTTCGGTAGGGGCTGTTCCCCAATAGCCCCCCCACCACCACCACCCCCTATGTACGCCAATGCAATGGACTACAACAATCTGATTCTATAAGTACACTATACTAATATTATCATAGTCCGTAAACATAGTAGTAGTATTAAATATTAACGATAACAGTTTCCCAGATATGGACAAAAATACACCCACCCCATATTTTCGGGAGTGCAGTGCACCTGTTGCAATTACGTCCAATTACGTCTCTGCGGGTCGACGCGCATTATCATAAAATATTGCGTCGAGCTTGGCGCGAAATCTTTTTTCGTTCCCCTCCCCCTTCCCCCCCCCCAATTCGGATTTCGACGAGCGTTTTTTAATACCTGCACGTGTTCGAGCCCCCGTTTATGCCGCAAGGACGTTTTAGTGTTCCGGCGCGGTGACGGACCGGTTTACGCGCGAGAGTGGTGTATTGGTGCGCGAGTGTAAAGGTCAGTAAGCATCGACTGCGCGCGGCAAACCATCGAACATTGGCTCGCGCGGCAGCCGCGACAAATGGATACCGCGCGGGCCAACTCAAAAGTTGCCGCGTTCGAACACGCCGCGTGGCGAGCCAAATTGCGTCGGTATTTAGGCACGCGGCAAAGGAGTTTCAGTCGATTGCTCACGAGCAGTTGGGACGGTTTCGTCGTTAAATTTCGTTCGCGGCATGGCGGACAACGAAAAGTGTTTAGTTTCAAATCGGATCGCTCGGGCGAACCGATCGCTTGCCGCGATCTAATAAAAGTCGATACTTAAAGGGGCTGTCGTCACACGAGGCGACTACTCGCTACGACTACGTACCAGCGAGTAAAGTCGCTCCGCCTGACAACGTATTCGCGGCGAATCATTCAAGTCGTAGCTATGAATGGTCGCGGCGAATGGAATAGAACATGTTCGATTCTACTCGCTAGGAACGCGCGACCATGCTGGTCACGTGACCCACTCGCAACTAAAAATCGCAGAGTCGCCCCGTGTGACATCGACACTCGCTGGTCGCTACTAGCTATTTTATCAATATTAATGTTACTATCAACTCCTCTATCTATTGTTATTATATTGATATTATTATATTTCAATGCGTTGCATGAGTTAACTTATTTAATATAATAACATATTATATTTGTCAATTTTTCGTCGACTTATTTTCATTTATTTTCGTATTATGAATAACAAGCAAGAACCGGCCTTAAAATGGTCATCTGATGATGTATGTAGATTTTCACTCGTATACAGAAAATACGAATCGTTATGGGATGCAGCCAATGAAAATTGCATGCGAAAAAATGCACGTCAGAACAACACGACTAGTCTGCGTATGGAATTAATTGAAATGGGTTTTCAAATTTCAAATGATGAGCTTCGGAAAAAAAATAATTAAGAACATTAAAGATGCGTACAGACATGAAGCCAACAAAGTTAAAAAGTCCATGAAAAGTGGCGCTGGAGCTGAAGATGTCTATAAACCCAAACTAAATTGGTTTTATGAATCTGATTGTTTTTTGAGAAACGTCATGACTGGTCGGGAATCTAGCTCAAATCTTGTAAGTACCTTACGGTAATTATTTATTACTTCATGTTATAATAATTATTTTGATTTCAATGATTTATTTTTCTTGTTTACGACTGTTTAAGCCTCGATTACACTGAGCGAGTTTACACGCTAGGCACCGGCGAATTAACCCGCTGCGACTAAAGTCGCTCAATATAATCAGCTTAGTCGCTTACTCGCTACTCGCTCGCGATTAATGTTAACGACCGGGCTACTTTAGTCGCGCTAGTCACTGACGTTTTTACACTCCAACGAGTGAAATCGCTCAATGTAATCGCCCAAGCTGGTGAAATCGCTAGTGTGCCAGCGATTGGTGACTGGTCAAAATGTTGGAAGCTGTAGTTCGCGCGGGAGTTATTGTGATTTCTCATTTATTGCGACAGGAGTTGGAAAAGAAAAAGTATAAAAAGGAAAGGTTATGGATCAGAAGTTGGATTTCAAGGCGAGAGAAATATGGTGCATCCAATACATTATTAAAAGAACTAAAACACGAAGACTTTGCAGCCTATCAAAATATTCTAAGGATGAATTTAATCGCTCAATGTAATCGGACAAGTCGCTACATGCTCACACGCGCGCGACTTTAATCGCTAGTAAAATCGCTCAAAGTAATCGAGGCTTTAGACATGGCTCTCGCGGCGAGTGTCCGGTTTGCCGCGGACGAACATGGCGCGCACCGTAGTCGATAACGCAGAAGTTCCCAACCGGGGTGCCGCGGCACCCCGAGGATACCAACTATCTTATCTCGCGGTACCCCGACCGGGGTACCGCGAGATTAAGTTTAGGGTGCCGCAAAAATATTTGAAATATATATTTATTTTTAAACGACTTCATGAAAAATAAAGCACTGTGAGTAATAAAACAGACTACACTCCATGTCTACAGTATAAAACCTATTGTGTATAATTAATTAGGTGCATGCGATATAATTTAATGAATTAATTATTAACACATATAATTGTTACGCAGTAATACTGAGATGTTCAATCTATTTCAATTTTCATACTGGTTCGATTGCTATCGATATGACGTGAACTGTTTTAAAGCGATTTACGGCGATGTACTTGTGACTTTATCTAATATCTTTATTGTTTTCACTAATGCTAAATAAAACCGTAGCTACAAAATGTAAATTTAAATACACGATACATCAGTATTGCGTATTCAGTATAAACTATAGAGCGCAGGGCATATAGGCTGTAGGGTGCCTCCAAATGTTTAGAAAATAATAAAGGGTGCCGTAAGTCAAAAAAGGTTGGGAATCTCTGCGATGATGACGGATCGAACGGCGCTCGTAATATTCGGCCGCGGACGTCTGGCACCGCTCCCGTCGGACGGGGATGGGCTTTGAAAGGTTACTTATTATTGAGATGAGGTCGCGGAACAAATGAAGTCCGCGTGTGCGCGCAGTGCCGGGCAGTGTTCGAGCGACACGCATACTACGTGTATAAATATTACGTGCGCGATGGCGTTTTCGTCGAAGGTCGGTCCCGGGAGTTTTCCCTTTGCGCGCTCGTACTATTGTTACGCTTATTATTAGGGCCCGGGTTTTCATGCAAATGCACATTCTTCTACAGCCCATCTACAACAGCTTTCAATACAAAATGTCGACGTCCCGCCCTGTACAGATTCCGGTGTATAATCTGTGTTCTCTCGCGTGTCCCGCATATTTGAGTATAAACGAATTGCATATTTTTTATGGAATCGCGTAGAAAAATGCATATTTTATAAATAATAAAATTGTTTTATTTGTGTCCGTTTAAAAACAGGAGGAAATTCCTGCGTACTTTTCTTTTCGCCCCCCCCCTCCACCCTCCCCTCGTGGAATTGAACTGAAGGCGCCTCTGGGAGGAAGTGGCATAGAACTCGCTTAACTTAAACTATCGCAAACATCGTACAAACATCCAGTTGGATATTCTTAAATTGAAACGGTTTATGGTTTATTATTAAGCGGAGAAATAAGTGACGAAAATGAAGGCATTGTAGAATTGTTACCCGAAGACGTATCTTGTCTTAAACATGCGCCAATAGTGTTTCGGAACGTAGAAAGACGTTTTTCTAAGCATAAATTCTATGCTTCGTGACGCTTCCATTTTAAAAATCTCAAATCAAATTTTGTAACTTCGTTTAATATTATATTTATATATTTAATAGTTGGTCCAAAATTAATATTATTTTTTATTAATCCTGAATTTGTGTAATCGATTAATATTTACTTATTCTATTATTTGTAAATAAATATTTTTTTTTTTGCATATTTTTCAATCTTCGTTCGCGCGAATATGTGCGTATTCGAGAATACTTTTCGCATACAAATCCGAGCTTTACTTATTATACTTCTTATAATGTAGAGCATGTGCACACGATTACGTTTACGAACATTTATTGGAAACAAACATTTCCGTTTTATTTGCACAGCCCGCGGCCAACGCGCGCTACACAATGAATATCGATTTTACGAATTCTGAGTGTTTTATATTTTTAAACATCCCCGGCACCCAATGGGTCACATGACGACGGTTCTTTTGTATGTTTGATTTCACACGGAAACATTTTCGCACAACGTAATGTCCCGAACAGTCCTCGGCTATTTTCCGTTATCGCACCGTACGACATTACGGCGTTGGCGATCGAAGGGGTAGAGGGATGTGCACGATTCGGGGGTAGGCGGGTTTTCGGGTGATCGACACGGTCAAGTCTCGTACGGGTTTTTTTTTTTGTTACGTCTCGATTCCGTCTAGAGACGTTTTTTTATCCGTCAGATTGCTACAGTTCAGCGCGCCGGATCGCGTGCCGTTTTCCAAAAGAAACGACGACGGCTGGTCGACTTGTGCGAGCGGAAACTCTGTGCGAGCGGAGCGCACAAACGCAAGCGATCGGAACCGGTATTACGCAGTGGCGTCCTTAGACCGTTTCGTATTGGAGGCGCGAACTTCGTACCGTGAATTTACGTTTGTACGTATTCCTAGGGCGATACGAACAATAAATAATCAGCTTTTGAAGAAAAATAAAAGCCGGGAAGGGGGACGACTGCCCCATTTGCCCACCGGTTTTGCGTAGGGTTACGTGACGAAACCGACTAAACGGTCGTTCGTAAACGCGCGGGTGGATCCATTGAACACTGTCATCGACAATTTATTTATTTGCTCGTACGGCATACAGACTTTTCACCCATTCGATAGCTTCAGGGGTCGCGTTAAAAAATGTCCTCGAGATTTCCTCCGAACTTCCTCTTAGGGCACACTTGTCTGATATGGTCTATGTTTTGATTGGGGGCACGACTATAATGTACGATTACCGTATTTGTTGCTATTGTGTTATACCGGGTCGATGGTATTTCGCATCGTAAGCAAGTCGATCGCGTTGTTTACGAGCATCGGCGGTCGTCGACATTTCGCCTTTTGAACTGCGGACGAACAACTCGCGATGACCACCGGCAAATCGACGGCGGATTCAATCGTAACTCTGGCCGGCGTTCGCGCGTTTTCGCGCAATTATAACACAATGTTGATCGTATTTATACATCGAAAATATTAGTCGAAAAACATGACGCATTTAGAATGCGTTACGATCGAAAGACCATGTTTGTTCTACGTAGCTTAATTTTTACAGAGGTATAGATTTTTTTTTCTTTCATCAAAACGCTCGAAAAAAACCGGTAAATTTATACACACACACACACGCACACGTATTAATTTAGTTAAAATAATTAACATAACATTTACGTTATAAAGTTTTAATGTAGCGTTCTACACAGTTTTACGATTAACACGACCTCATATGCATTTCGCACATTATAACATTGTTTTACGCGTAAACTACTCCGCGGCGTGTGGTCGTTCATCGTGTTATATTATTACTTCACATGACTTATATTATAAATTTTGGGCGGAAGTAATGGGACTGTACCCGCTCGATCCTCGGTTCACACGAAAAAAAAACCTATATTATAAATTATGGTTTACACTGCGCGTTGGTGCCTACTACATACTACCCTTATCGCACTCGACCATCAACGTACGGGACGCAGAACAATTTCCCGTTAAAGTGGTACATCCCCAAGAGCCGTTTAAACATAATACTCACTTAATAAAATCATATTGCAATCCGTTGAATTAAATTTCAAATTAAAATTTTCACCAGCAGATGACGCCATTACTTTGTCGAACAATACGTTTATTGATAATAGTACGACGATAGGTGTATTAGTTAATCACATGTATTTTTTTCATTTAAAATCGTAACGAGGTTTTGTATCAAAAAAAAAAGAATTCTACTGGCATTGTGATCAAACCATGCTCGTACAAGCGTAGCCGTAATTAACGGATGTCCCCAGTGGCATGAAGGCGAACTGTGCCTACGCCATGGACGCGAATTGCAAATGGACGCAAAAGCGTACGAAATTCGTATTTTTACTTTATCTTCGAAACGAAAATTGTCCATTATACTATTTGAAATATGTAGATTTTGTCTAATCGCATATTTTAACGATGAAAATATGAAAATAGCACAAGGGAATTCATATGGGAAATTTCATGTGAAAAAATTATCGATGGATTCACCGTTTATAATGGGAGAACAGCAAATGTCAAATTTTGATTTGGTTGAATTGTGTTTTCTCCTAAGTTTGCCAGGGGTGCTAGCGAGTACGCTAGTCCTTGGAAAACGGCGTGATTATGTGTCTAGCTGTTCCTTAGTCGTAAATAAAATCGAAAATAATATAATAATAAAAAAATGTATATATATATATATTTCTTACATTTCATACGATAAAAAGTATGAGTCAGACGTAAATAATCCGATGCGTCTGAAATTGAAAACAAAACCCGCGAAAACGAAGCGACCCATGCAACGCGGGCGGTGTTCGCACTCATCGCAAGGTTTGAAAAATAAATAGTTTTGTTTTCCGACACGCGTCGGTCGCAGAAAAAAAAAAAAAAACGTATCAACGTTTATTTGATACAACCAGTGGCGTACATACGGGGGGTGGGTGGTCCGGGTTAAAAAGAAAATCGTTTTATTATTGATGACGTGTAATGTATTCGTAGTTTCATTATTACGCTTTGTTCTTAAAACGTACAAATATTATGATGATTAAATAATTGATAGGCGTTTGAAAAGTTTTGTTAACCATGCTGTTTTTATATTCCAATAGCTATTAATTTACTGTAATGTAAAAGTGAATTGCAAACTGTTGTATAAAACAATATCAATTTATAGCGGTTATTTATCTTATTTATCTGTGCAACGAAAAAAAAAAAAAAAAAAAGATAACGATCACTTTTGTTAAACCTTCTCCCCTCCCCCCAGAGCAAGATTGAATGTACGCCATTGGATACAACTAATGCTCATCGGACGATCGCGTTTCCGATTTCCCGAGAACGTACGCGGCGCGTGTGCCAGTCGGCCGTGTCGAGCCGATACGAAGTGCGCGTCGACGCGACTCGGTCGGGTTCTCGGCCGGAACGTTTTTACGCGTTTGCCGCGCGTAGTCCCCGCGGAAAATCACAACGTACCGCACTAATTGAGTTATAATTTAATCACCACCTATAAAATAGGTGTAAACGTATTAATTAGGTAATATAATTAGGTACATCGTTTCTTAGGGCATAAACTGTCGGTGCGACGCGCGTTGCAAATGCTAACGGTCGACAGCGCCACGCCGTTCGTTCGGACCAATAACGTCCCCGAGGCACCCTTTTGTAAGGGCGACGGGGCACGAACACGATCGGCGTACTCGAATTCATGTGTTCTGCCAGTGCGATGCGAACAATAAACGGCAACGGATTTTAAGTGAAAAAAATGACCAATTGTGGAGAAGGGTCGAGAAGTTTTGTTAAAAATAGGGATTCCTTAGAAATTCCTGTTTTTCCGTCACTTTTTCCTTGCGTGTATATTAACTGTTGTAAATAGGCAAAAATCAATAGTTAATGACTTTAAAGTTCAACCCTGGTTCAATTAACTATCAGGAAACGTTTTAAATCCAAAGATGAACGCCAATAACTTCTGGTTCAAAAACTGTCCACAAAAATAACACCATTGACAACCGTTTGGATCGTAGAAAAAATTTAAAAGGAATTGGACCGCGTTTTCTTTTTCACTACAGAAACGAGTTCGTTTTTAAAAAGAACTTTCACAACGCTGACAATATCTAAGCGCGACCGTAGCGGAGGATTATTTATGAGAGACGATCGCCTCCGAGTTTTTCAGCCATTGATGCGCAATTAACTAAGCTACAGTTTTTCTACTACAAAACGTTACGTAGCTATATTAAGCTATTGGTTATAGAACGGACAATTACGTAATGGAATATAGCACGATAAATTACAGTCTGTACTCTACGTTCTAAAATCATTCATAAACCATAGATGTGACACGAGAGAGTTTTGGGTCGGCAACTGGGATGGTCACTTGTCAGTAAAATGTCAGTTGCCGTCCTTTAAGTTCACTGCGCTTCACTATCGTGCACACGTCGTTTTACTGCGAAGAGGTTCCGGAAATTGAACATTAATATCTTCTGCAGGCGTACAAAACAAAATTATCATAAAATATTATTAATAATACGATTTGTCCATGTTCATCATAGTCACACGTTCCACCCTTTTCTTTGGCCACGACCTTTGGGTAAATACAACTTTTTTTTCTATAATCTTAACCGATCACATTGAATATCAAGCGCCGCATCTAAAATGTACCTATTAATTTGTAAGCATAATTATAATTGCTCTCATTTCGTCCGTTTTACGGACAGTATTAAATATTCTTCGATTTAACGGAGTGAAAACGCCGAATATCTACTGACTTTCGCCGAGGTACGTGGATAGGACGAGGACGTCCAGTGGTCCCCCCTTCCCCGTAAATGGACACTCGTTGCAACATGTACAGAACGTGAACGGAAAAATTATTTGTACGCAAGTCGATGTTGTACAATAATTACGGAGCAGAGACGAAAAATTTTATAAAATCGCGTGCTCGGCGATCACGAAATGCCGGCGGTGTGATCCAAAGGAGGCGTTTGGAACCTCAGAAAACGTAGCGAAGAGGACGAAAGGATTTGTGATCGAACGCGTTAATGCATAGAAATAGGTACGTCTTTACAGTGCGAACGGTTCACGTGAAATAACAATCACGACGAAGCTACTGCCCGCGCACTTCTTGGTGAAAATGTTCATCGCCGGAATAACGACAAGGTTCGAGTACCGTTCTACGTCGTTTCAGTCCGAATACACAGATATTTTTTGTACGTATTATTATTTGTTCGTTATTCGTAACATTTTTTTTAAATACATTTCGCTACGTCCATGGACGAGAAGTAAAATAAAAATAAATCACTAATCAAACTGTTGTTGACATTTTTCATAACATGTTCGTAACAGGTATTTAAATTAATACTTACCTACTCGAGGGTTTTTTCGTCAAAATGTAAAACTTTGAAAATCATAAACATTTTGTTATCCTAAAATGTTTAAATTTCATTTTTACAGACATAAAATAATACAAGACATCTCAAGTCAAAATCGCTCATAGTATGATCTAATGATCGAATTCAGGTACACACGTTTCTTTTCTATAATTTATTTTTATATTTGAGCGAAAAAAAGTTGGTAATGCTACATAATGTATAATTTATGTATTTCGGTAAAAATAGGTAATTAAAGATCAACTAAAATAATGCATATATAAGTATGAATTCTAAAATATATATTATAATAATCGTAAAATATTATCACAGTGATAATATCGATTTAACACAATTACAAAATTTCTTTACACTCCTAACACACAAGTACATATCATTATCAACATCAAATGTCAAGGCATACAAATTTTACACAATAATTAACATAATACATTTTAAAAAAAACTGTATAACCAACCCACATCATAATAATATACTCATTAATAATATATGAAAATGTTTTATTGTGCAAGTATAAATATATATGTATATGTATATAGTATATAATATACATATTTATATATATATTATACAAAGATACCATTCAAAAAGCAACATTACAATTTTTTTAAAACTAATTTACAATAATAATCATCTACCGAATTACTTGGACGTAAATTAATTGTGTTTTCAAATATTTAACACATATTATGATTCTAAAAGCAATTTGCAATATACCAAATTTTATATGAATTTATATATATATATATATTATAAATGTATATTTACTTATATAAATATTATATATATATATATATATATATTTATTTATTATATTAATGAAATATTCTTTATTTTTACAATAGTAATGTTTTTTTTTTTGGACAAATTTAATAAAATACATTAACTATGAAATTCAGATACATTTCAACAGAAAAAATTTGAAAAACTGATAGTCCATGTAAATTAATCTAATAATATTTAAAGGCATCTTGTAATAATCATAAAACATGATAATATTAAAATGTAATAATTTAATTTCAAAGAAAAATTGTAATTTGTTTTTAATAGCTACATTTTGATTTGTTTTTATAAAATTAATACTTTAATCATAGTTATGAAAAAAGATGTTTAAAATTAACATAAGTGTCTAATTTAAAAAAAAAAAAATCAAAAACAAGCGAATATTACAAAGGAATAACCATAATTTTTTTTAATGTGTGGAAATGTCATGTATATAATTTATGATATTTAAAACCTATAAATATTATTTATCTTGATTTTATGTGAATAATGTAGAAAATGTGTACATCAAATAAACATTTTGAGCATACACAATTATCATAATAGTGTTTATGGTATTGAATGTTAGTTTTGAATAGTAAATTAGTACCATACATTAAAAGTTATACACAAAATATAAGTACTCCTTGAAAAAAATGTATGTAACAATTGGATATACTTAAGGAATATGTTTTACTAATTGGCTTAACTTTAATCTAAATCAACTTTCTTGTTCAATTGTAATATTTTATATATATAACATATACATACTATAATAGTATATGTATATATTATATATATTTTTTCATATCCAAAATCATAATAATATATTGAATTAAACCAACTTATTTAATTTCATAAAAGATTTAAACGTATTATATGCTTGACTTTTAATTTATATATTGTAAAAATTTTTCATAAGTAGTAAAAATATATGCACTTTCTATTTTAAGTGAAATAATATTAAAATATAAGACTACATAAAATAATAGCATCTAAATTTTAATATATTATTTAGGATGTTTTTGGTATTTAAATTACAAATTTTTAACTGATTTGAAGAACTTAATTTTAATTTCAACCAGTATGTCAGCATGGGAGTAAGTGTTCTCTTTCAAATTTAATTACAGATGATTGCATATTTTTAAGCAAGCCCATGCACCTACTAAACTCGTACTAAACAACAGCAGGTCGTACTTCACATTCACCTTTACTCAACCTGTACTCTGCCATTTTAGTTATGCCATGGTAATGGACAAATGCTGCCAGTATTACAAGTACATGGAATATCTGATGACTTTGGAACTAAATATATAACAAAAAAAAAAAAAAAAATTAATAAAAATATAAATTTATAAATCAATAGCTGAATTTGTAATGGAAAATTGGGCAAGACCTGTTATATTATCACTGATTAAGTAAAATAATTAGATGTTTAATGGACTATCATACAAAACTAGTATAATATGGACAAATATTAAACATGATTGTTACATAGAAGTTTCACTAAATAATAAAATTAAAAAATAAGGTAGGATAAAATAGAGTATAAAATGTAAAAACGCAAATAATTTTGATTTGAAAATTCTGTTTATAAAATATCAAATTTTCTCAATAGTAAAATAAATGTATTAATTAAAATAACTATAAACAAAAATATATTTTCCATATAATATTGAAATTGTGAAATGGCTATCCTTAGTCTGACAAATTTAATTAATTGGCAATATGTTGACTAAAAGTCAATCTACACAATCCCAATAACAATCTTTTAAATCTCCATTCTCAAAATCAACTTGACTATAATCCAAATAATTAAATATAAATATTACATGTAATATGTACATAAACAATTAAACCAATTTTAATATAATTCGTCTAGATTGTCTGCCAATAATATTAAAAATAATATTGAACTTATGTTCTTACCAATAAATCGCATTTTCCAGGGAAAAATCGTTCTGGTACTCGTAACGCATATAATAAAGCACCACATATATATAAAAATCCCATAAGTAACAACCACCCAAGGCTAATTAATGTGAAATTCGAAAAAAATCCTTCGACAGCTCCATAATGAAGTGCTGGTATAACACCAATCAACCCAAAAGTTGTAAAAACACCTGTAAATAAAATGTTGATTGTACACTTATACATATATTAATTATACATTTTAAAAATTTAAAAAACTATTGTCTACATTTATATCTAGGTAGTAATATATTTTCTAAAAGGTATATTTTAAAATAATAAAATAAGCACTGTATAGATTAAAATCAGATAGATATTAAGATAATATAAGGGTGTAAAGGTGGATTTGTGATAGGAAGCATAGATTTTATATTATAAAATCAATATTGAGTAAGTAAATTAATTTTTTTTAATTAATTTTAAAATTTTACAACTAAATGATTTATACTTTTTTAAAGTAACAGAAATAATATATAAAATTTTAATCTAATTTGAAAAGAATTTACAATTATTTTTGTTTACATAATATATAAGAAAAGAAATTTTTAGTTTTATGAAATAATATTTTTTTTTATTTATTAAAAACAATTATTAAATTATTTTAAGTTTTATAAAATGAGTATGATAAAATATACTTTATTAATTTTCTAAGAATAAAATCAAGATAAATTTAACACAAAGGAGGGTTTTCTTTTTATTATAAACATATATCTAAATATTTCCTGAGTATGGACAGTAATTATTTAAATTAAACTATTTACTTAAGTTGTATATTGTATGTAAGATTATTTTAAAATTAATTTACCTGCTCTAAGTGGTCTGAGATTGGGATCACTGAATTTGTCCCATAGCGCTACAATCATTGACACCAATCCCAAGGCAATAATTAGTACTAAATACAGTATCCATGAATAAGGTTCACAGTAAAATCCATAATACAGCCATGGCACAAATGAACCCATAATCAGTATAGCGATTCCACAATAATCCAATCTAATAAATTTGTAATTAATTATGTACCTGTTAAAATAATCAAAATATTTTATTTACTTGCTGAATAACTTTCCAACAGTTTCTGAATGACAATGAACTGTATGAAATACAAATGAAAAACCCATACAAGTAATAGCTCCAATAAAGTAAATAATAAAAACTAATTTATCTTGAAATGATAATTCTTCTTCGGGTCTAGATGCAAAGTAGAGTGTCATAAAAAAAAATGCAATACAACCTATATTAGAATAAAAAAAAAAAAAAAAAAAAAAATAAAAATGTTTACTTATTTTAACAATATAATAAAAATTGTATTAACTTATACAAGTAATATTAATTTAATTACGTTAATTACCTAGCAAATGTGTCCATATATTTCCAGTTTCAGTGTGAATTCGGAAAATAGATTGAAAACAAGCCTGAAAAGAGTTTAATGGAGGTCTGTGTCCCGTGTGCAAGAAATCATTATCCTGAAGCCACTGAGGTAAGTTGTGGAAATGGCATACATTCCACATTTTACGACCAAGATCACGAGCTTGAGCAGCAACATGTTGAAATTCTGCTTGAGCCATAGTACCATATGAATCCATGTTTTCATTTGTTTCATTAGATATATTACATACCATCTGAAAAAAAATTGATGATAACCAATTATTATTTTGTAGACATAATAATCAATAAGTTTGAAAATAAAAATAAATAAAAATAAAGTCCTGTACTACCAAACTTACTAAATGTCATATATATTTTAAATATGTTTTATACAGCAAACAATTTAAACTACCTGAATGTCCCTACATCACTTAGCAATCATCCAAAATCAATTAAATTAATATAAATTAATATAATTTAAATAAACATACAAATATTACAATTAACTATTGATTAAATACTTAATTTATTATCATAACTTCAACATTGTTAAATAAATTATGGTTTATCTTTAATCTTTATGCAAACATAATTATTAAGTTTTTTTCTTGCCACTGCTTGTAAATTAAAGATATCAAAATTATAAAACAATATATACCTCACCGACTTATGTAGCCAAGGATTATTAAATTAATTAAAAATCTAACCATAGTAAAATAATAATATAGCGAATGATGTTTAATGTACTACGCGATAAAAGAATATCCTTACATCATTGTCTTCTTTTGAAGGACCAGATAATAAATCGGTTTTCTCTGCTATTAATTCATCAGACTTCTATAAAACATACACATAAAAATAATATAAACAATTCAACATACATTTTTTTTTTTTGCTATACATATAATTAATAGGAATGGAGCTTGTGAGATCAAGGTAAAAATAAAACTAACTAATATATTGTAACTTTCTAAGATTAAAAGACTTCAAAATGTTAACGGTTAAATATAAATATTATTATTTTAAATGTACTAAAAGAAGAGAATAAAATGTAGGTTTATATTATGTAATTATACATGTAATATAAATCTTTTTATGTTAATTATGTTTATATATGTATATAAAGTAGTATGTTGTTACCACAAACAATCTTTTAAATAAACAATAGTAATAAATAATCTCGTCACCTCATAATTTTTTTTAGATAATAATATTTGACAACATCGTTACATATAATTAAAACCCTTAAATAGCATAGACAAATTTTAAATGAGAATTTTTTAACCATGAAAATAATCAGACATGTATAAAGATAATATATTTTTTAACAAATTAAGATTAAAAATAATAAATTTAAAAAAATCAGAAAAGTAGTCAATTATATAATTATTATAACCATAGAATTATATTAACTAATACATTTTGTTTTGATTCTCTTATATTTGTTTAATTTTTTTTAATAAATATGAATGAATTTAAATTACAGATTACATTTAATTAAATATTTTCGGAAGTGACACTTTAATTTTTTCCACAAATTATAAAACTATAGAGTCTTAGTTAAATCATTATTTAAAATATCCATTAATCATATTAGTAACATTATAAATAAATATTATTTATCTTATATTTAAATGAATCTATAAAATCTGATTCCTAAAGAAATTAATATTCAGTTTTTAAGCCAACATAATATTATGTTAATTTAAACATTATACTATTATTAAAAAATATTAAATAAATCTATTAGTCACTTGAGTATAATATAAAAGAATAATATACATTTTTTTTCCGATAAATAAAAATATACTTACATTATTTAAATCAGTAGAAGGTATTTTACGATGTCTAAGAATACTACTTTTTTTAGCAGTTGAAGGAGTATCGGCAACTTTATTTTCATTTGGTGTTATTGTTTCAGTCTGAACACTTTCTGACATCTTGGTAACCGTTTCTATATCACTCATGAATCTATAATAATCAATATTTTGATTTATGAAGACTTTATTTTTATTAAGTTAAATAAATCTTTATTATGCTGATAACACATTTTGATATTGTAATGTTAAGTCTAACTTGACATTTTGTTAACCTTCAAATTTTTTAAAATCAATTTTCCACTATTAAATCAATATTTATACATGAATTATTACTGAAAGACTGTAAATGTTAACTATAATTTTTAAAACCTTGAAAAAATATGCTCATATTTGTTGGCAAAATATGTACATAACGGGGTACATAATAAAATAGTACAAACATTGTGCCTATCAAAGTTAACATTTAATTTATTAAAACTATAACCATATACTATTATACAAAAAAAAACTAATTTTTAATAATTGAGAATTATAATAAATTTAAAACCTAATATTAACATAATTACAACAATAATTTAATTTAATATTTTTAATTTAAAATCGGGTTAAAGTTTTTATAAATTAATAAAATAGTAAATATACAAAAAAAAAAAAAAAAAAAATTAAAGCAAATTCAATTTTTTGCTTATAGTTAAAGAAATAAAAATACTTTGTTCTGTTGAAATAAAATAAAATCATGTATTTCACATAAATATAATAAATCTGTAAGAAATTAAATTTTGTTTTTAAAAATGTATTATTCTTCAAATATAATTTAAAACTTCTAAAAATAAAAAAAATAATGTTTATTGATATCTGATTAATTTTATGAACAAAAATTATGTAATAATGATACCAACTTAAAGCAATAAAACCTAATTAATTTTATATATTTTATTGCCATTACACATAACATAATTTCAAAAATTATTAAGTTTTTTTTTTTAAAGTAATACTTATTTATAATTATTAAATTAATCAATTACCAATTTTTATAATCATAAAGATTAATAAAATAAACAATATTCAAATATATTTCAATGACTGAGAAATATATTTTGAAATCACTAATATAAAGCATTAGTCACAATACATAAATACAAAAAATGATATAGAAATCAAATTTTACCAATTCATTTACAGCCAATTGTAATTATCAAATCAGTTCTAATTACTTTAAGTGACACTAATTCATTGAATTTAACTAAATAATATGAGAAAAATTGTATGCAATAAATTATTAAAATTAATTTTTTAATTTATAAAAAAAAAATGAGAATCTTGGTGAAAACTGATTCATAATTCATCAAAAATATTTTTTATAATACCATATTTTAATTAATAAAAAATTATAATAGTATCAACTGCAATGATTTAAATAAAACATTCAGTCAGTGGCATAATTGTGGGGGGGGCAAGGGGGCAAGTGCCTCCTCTGACCATTTTTTAAGAGATAAAGGTATAATTATGCCCCTCCCCCCAGATAATCCAACAGTACAATAGCACCTTTTATTAATGAACTCTTATGGATATTATTTAACAATAATGGTACCTAGTACCTACTACCTACAATTTATGTTTATTTAAACCATAAAATGAGTTAAAAAACTTATGTAAAATAAAATAATTAGATATAGTGTATAAAATACATACAATAAAAATATGTTTTATCTGGTGAAGGGGAGAGATGTCAGGGTTTTGGTAATAATAAATATATTATATTACCCCCCCCCCAGGTTCTTTCTCAGTTACACCACTGCATTCAGTTTTTACAAAACAATTTAATTTACTTAATTAAAAAATAATTTAAGTAATAAAAAACTTGTATAAGTAATCAAGTACATAGTTTAAAATGTTATGGTTATATAATAATTTATTTATTATTTTTTTAAACATTGATTTTAACGAGCATTTTTACTATTATGAATAGTATTTAATATGTTTGTACTAATATTAAATTAAATAAATCAATTATAGATATTATTAATAATCATACTTAATTGATTTTTTATTAAAATTTAATATTTCTAAACATTTGTCAAGCCTATTAATATTAATTATATATGTGGGTACATTTTAATCATAAAAAACAAAGTTTCAAACAAATAATTTAATAAAGGCATACTATCATACTATGAATATAACGAGGAATATAACTATTGAGTAATCTGAATAATAAATGGTTTTTTAATTATAATAGCTTCCAGAATAAATCACAGAAAATATACCATAACTATAAAAACTATCAGATTAAAATTTAAAATTAAAAACTAATTTAGAACAATAGAAGACAAAGTAACAAAACACATAACTTAGAACAGAAGGCACATAGGCTAATATAAAAATAATAAAAACCAATTGTAAAAAATTGAACCACCTTCAGGCACAGCTGATACAACCAGTGTTGAAAGAAAAATAAAATAATGTTTATTAATCAATATCAAAAACTTGAAAGTGGAGAATATCTCAGAATTGGAAGGTTGAAATGTATGGAAGGTAGGAAGAATTGGAAAATCCATGGATCCCTTCTTTTGAATAAACTAGGAACTGACAAAAGGAATTTAATAGAACTTTATAATATGGTGGAATTAGCGATAGTGATAAACTTTGTTGATAGACAAAGGATACAATTGTTAAGAGCAAGAATAGGAGATAGAATAAAATAGCACGGGTAATAATGGAAAGAGAACTTCAAGAGAGAAGATTCAGGAAAGTATGAACTGACATAATACATTTAAGAAGTTAGAAACTGAAAATATGAGAAGAATAACACTCAAAGATACACCGGTGAAAAAAAAAAAAAAACAATAAAATAAAACCAATATTATTTGATAATAATTTGTATAATGGAATTAATGAATTATTGTACACAAATATTTCAAGCTTGAATATTAGTTAGGTATCTCACTAAAGAATCACCCAAAGGTAAAAGTTTAATATTATCGAAAATGTCAAGATTTAGTTGAAAAGAAGTATTAGTAGCTCATTTAATAAATGTTAAATTTGAAAACTAAGTATATAGTAGAGAATGAATAGAATTCCGAAGAAAAGTTTCCAGCTGATGAGGATACCGTGCTAATCTGGAAATTTCTATGCTATTCTCTCCTGTATGGAAAAACAAAAACCAGGATTGCAATTCCCTGGAACCGTTTATAACAAATTAAGAAAAACCTTATGAAACGACTGTTGTTGCCAATTGGTTTTCACTACTAAAATCACTACGTCTAACCAGTTGACCGCAATATCAACCCATAGCGTTATCGACAGAGGGGTTTCACTGATGGCCCCATAGCACGCGGATGCCATGAACTACGCCGCACGCAAACGTCCGAAACGGAACATTCGGTAAACCAGTTGCCAGAGGTCATTCGCCTACCGTAACACCTCGATCGTTCGGAACCGCAGACGTCGCCGTTACAGTAAGATCATCGTCGGCTATTCTGTGACGTACCTGTTGTGCGGGAGATAAATTGAGCACCGACGTCCGGCTGGGAAACCATGCGCCCAAAACGAAGTCGACGACCACGACGACTCAGCGTACTTCTTGGCGGCGATCGAACTGCGTGTCTCCTGTGCGACGCGTGTGCCCCCCGTCAAATTCTACTGCGACACGTTATCACGACGACGAACGATTACGTAAGCTGACTTAGTCCAAACGTCCACGGTGCCGAGAAAACCGTGTATTGAATTTTAACTTCGTTATCAATTAATGATTGGTGTAAAAATAATCTAAAAATATTATAAGCAGTATTGATGAACCGGTGCCGACGAAAAAAAAGAGGGAGAAAAAAAAAAACGACGAAAACCTATGAAAGTCGAACGGCCGTCGTGGTCGTGACAATAATTATTTTTTCTGTCGACCGGCGAGCGCAGTGTCGAAAAACGCGATCGGAGTGCGTAACTAGACGAATTTTCAGATGAAAATAATTACTAGAGGAACTTATTTTAGGAGAATCCGGTTTACGTTTTCGAAGTCCGACGAGAAAGTCGTAAAAAATATAAATGACAATACGGTGTTCAATAATGTGAAACGTTTGACATAATTGTCCAGAGCAGCCGCTGCTACTGCAGGTATTTACGACCCCCCGAGGCGGTGAGGTACGAGATAACGCGAACCTGTGATCGGTGACCCGTCCGCCAATGGCAGCCTTAAGCTGGCACGCCGTGTAGATGGCGCCGTCAATAGCGATAATATCCTTATATATATCCCTGCGAATTCCACCATAATTACAAATTGTAATGTATAACATTTTCAATTCGACGATTGCAGAAGTTTTTCGAAATCTCGGAGTTAACTATTTAAACAATTTCCATTTGTAAATGTATGTTTTGCTCCAGTACATTATTTGAATAACTCTGTTACGTTTGTTATTTATTTAATCATCAGCACGTCACGTGTACTTAAATATTTATTGGTAGAGATTATTAATATTTGAGATTATTAATATATAATAGTATTTATTTATAAATAATTTAATAGTATTGGTTTATTTTGAAATAAAGAAAATCAATTCCCAGATACATTACTCAAGTGTTTTAAGAAAAGTTAAGGCTATATATTATTAAATATATTTTGAACAAAATTAGAAGATGAAACTGCAATAATTGAGGATGCAGAAAACAGAGATCGATGGAGAGGCATAGTAGAAGCAGCGAAAGGCCTTAATGGCCTGTAGAAGCTACAAAAAAAAAAAAAAAAATTTTGAACAAAAAATTGTAAGAAATGTAGTTTTTAAAAACGGAAATAGTTAACAAATGTAAAAAGAATAAGACAAGTAAAATTGGACATAGATTATCTACCTCATCGTTGTTACTATCATGGTTTGCCGTAGAAAAAAAAAATTCAATTTTTTTTTTATATACAACAATTTATTTTGATTATAAAATACATTAACCGGTGAAATACTAAGATTTGTTGTAGATTTAATCAGAGGCGTACTCACGGGGGGGGGGGGGGTCAAACCCCCCCTGAGTCAAAAAAAAAAAATTGTTTTATTATTGATGACGTGTAATTTATTCGTAGTTTCATTATTACGCTTTGAACTTAAAATATACAACTATACAAATATTATGATAGTTAAATAATTATATTGATAGGTGTTTGAAAAGTTTTGTAAACTATGCTATTTTTATACACCAATAGCTATTAATTTATTATAATGTAAAAGTAAACTGTAAATTGGTAAAAAAGTTGTATAAAATAATATCTATTTATAGCATTAGTTAATAGTAGTCCTACGATATAAAAGATATAAAATATTTTATGTAAATTAAATGAATTTGATTTTTATACCATTAAATATTCAAAGTGTAGAGTTCAGAAGCAGAAATGAAAAGAGGATCCCCGGCTCCCGGAGGAAAATTGATTTGGGTCGGTCCAAAAAAAAAAAAATCCAAGTTCTGAAAAAGAAACATAAAAATAAATGAATTAAAATTTGAATATTTTGAAACAAAATTAGAGTTAATAATTTAAATTGAATTATATTTTACATTCTATGAGCAAAATTTATTAGAAGTTAATTATTATTAGTTAATTTTAATCAAATGATTTAAAAGTTTCAAGATATTTTATGTAAATTAAATGAATTTGATTTTTATTCCATTAAACATTTATTGTATAAAATTCAACAAAAAATATTATAAGTGGTTACCCGGGACTCGAAGGACACCTCATTTAGATTGAAACGATAAAAAATCCAAGTTCTAAAAAGAAACATAACATACTTATTAAGATTTTGTTGTGTACATAGGTAAGCAAATCACAAAATAAACTTTACACTAAAAAACAATACGAATTTATAATTATTTAAGCTATAAAGAATTATAAAAATGTTTAAGTATTTATTGGAAAACTATTTTCCCATTCAATGATCTTGAAAACAAAGAATCTGAATGGAAGAGATTGGATGAATCAATTTATATTTCTAGGGTTCATTGATGTATTAGTAGAATGGTTTTTAGTAGATAGTAAAATACAATAAAATAAAATACAAAATACAATAAAATGCTATTATAACAATTGTTACATCATTATTAACTGGTTATCCCAAACACATTACACTATTATGTCATTCCATAGTGTTAGCAAACCATAACCAATGAAAATTTGGGAAAAAACAAAAATTTCATGTACCTATAAACAGCACAAATTTTTTTGAATTACTATAAAAATTATGAAATGCCTTTCAAATTATACTAATTACACTATGGTAAAACCAATATATTTCATTCAGAATCTAATATTGAAAAACTAAAATCTAAAATCGGTAAACTTTGGTTGAACATTGGTGAACTTAGAGGGGAAAAAAAAAGACATTTTTTTAAGATTTTATAACATAAGTTTTCAAAATATTAATCAAATCAATATACTGGATTGGTACATAGGAAATAGAAAATGCATACATTTCTTTATTGCATCTGAAATAACAGAAAGTTACAGCTTTTGATGACTATAAATATAATATCTGTTAAAAAAAACTCCATGATTTGAGAATTGATTCTTTATCATGTGAGTCTTATGATTCAAATTTTTATAATATACATTTTTAAAAATAAATATTACCTTAGGATTAGATGTAATGATTTTAAAGGCTTCTTTTACTTGAGAAGCAGTAGCGCCACCTCCGACATCCAAAAAGTTAGCTGGATTACCACCATGCAAGTTGATTATATCCATAGTTGCCATTGCTAAACCAGCACCGTTTACCAAACAACCAATAGTACCTGTTTAAAATATATGAATATATTTAATAATATATTTTTGTTTAACCTTATTGATTTTGAATAAATACAATTAAGTGCAATATAATTAAGATTAAACTTCGAAGCGTCTACTTCTTTTTCATCTTGAGTCCAATTACGCAAATCAAATAATTCTTTTTGTCTGAATTCAGCGTTGTCATCAAAACGAAATTTAGCATCCAAGCAGTAATCTATAAATTATAAAAATTATGAAAAGTATCATAATTGAATGCACTTAAATCTTACTTATATCCTCCAGTAGAAATACTCTCTGCATATGGGTTAACTTCAATTTAGAGAGCATCTTTTTGTAGAAACAAGTCATATAACTTCAAAATTACATCTGCAATTTCATCTTTTTGTTTTGTCAATCCAACTTTAGTGACCACTTCTAAAGCCAAATCTCTAGATACACCTAAAAAAATAATTAATAATAAAAATAAATTAACTTCTCCTTCTACTCCTTTACCTTTCTTCCAACTATTTGGGGTTGTCCACCCTTGTCTTTAACCTTCAACTTGCCTTGATTTTCTACATCACCTACACACACATCAACAGTCTCTTTTTTCATTAATACCCACTTTAAAACATTTCTTGGCACTCTGTCATAAGCCTTTCTAAATCTATAAACACCACGCATAATTTTTTCTTTTTTTTTCTTAAAATTCTTTACCGGTTGTCTAACACAAAATAATGTCTCCATAGTTGATTTTCCGGTTATAAAAACAAACTGATTATCTGATATTAATGTATCACTCCTTATTCTCTTCTTTATAATCTTTTCCCAAATCATCATATTATGACTCATCTGCATTAATCTTATATAGTTCCTACATTTCAGTATGTCTTCTTTGCTTTTAAATACTGGTACAATAAAACTCTTTCTCTGATCTTCTGGCTTATTACTTTCGGTTTCATGAACAACCATTATTGTTATATTCTTAACACAAATTTTTTTCCATACCCAATTTATATTTTCTTCAACATTTTACACAGTTGTTCTTTTACTTTCTCTTCTCCATTTCTTTGTTTTCTATTAATTTGCACCACCAAATTCTCAATTCCTTTCCAGTTTTTCTATTTTTACACCATACCTCCATTATCATCCATTATACACATCCATAATCATTTGGTTATAATAATAAAACTCAATAATAAATAAAAACAATTTTTCAAGATATTCTATTATTCTATTATATTGTATATTGAAATCTATTTAAAAATTAAAAATTAACTTTTATAAAGCAGTATAGCCAAATCATAATGTTTTAATTTTGAAACCACCTTACTACCAACCCCTAATTAATATCTATGTATATTACAAGTACAAGTATGATTTAAAATGTCCCGTGTTTAAAAAATAAATAAATCTGGGATCTCTATCACAGGGGTAATTTTCATTAAATTATCACCTCATTTTAATTAAAGTAATTTAAAGCAATATTACATATTACTTAATTTTATTGTAAACTCAATTTAAACAACAAAAATATAAATGCTTTATGTATAGAATATAGTTAATACATAGATTTAAATACTATCACAATAAATAAATTAATCAATGATCTATATTGTACTTTGAACACATTTTGTTACAACTATAAATATTATGATTCATAAATAACATTATAATCTATATAATTAGTTATACAATTAAAATGTAAGTTTCTTTAAAAAAGATAATCAACTGAATTATTTAATAATTAATTATAAATATTGTTTTAGTCTTATCAAAATGCAAGTAGTAATTATTTTAATAAAGTTATTTTTTGTTTATCTAGGATTGAAGTATTTAATAATAAGTAATTTATGTTAATAACTTAATAAAAATTAAAAAGTTATTTATCTCATTTATCTGTGCAACAAAAAAAAAAAAAAGATAACGATTATTTTTGTTACCCCCCCCCCCCCTAGAGCAAAATTGAGTGTACACCACTGGATTTACTGGTTTATATTCGCCCTCACTTGAAAATCCATTTATACTTATTTATTTTTAATTTTTTCAACTATTTTTCTCGAGTATATACAAGAATAGAAGGATCAATATAGGAATTTATTTGTTACTCATAAAATGATAACAACTATTACAGCTATTTCTCAATAAATTTTTTTTGAAAATCCTGACGCTCCATATGAATATAATCAAGCAAGTTGTTACGTATCGTATTGCCAATGTCTTCATTTTAAAATGTTATCTTTTATTTTTTATACTTTTCGCGACCCTTATGCGTATTAGACAACCCAGTATGCCACAGCGTGGCTCTTGAATATCTAGTTCTTATTGGCCCAATTCAAATTTCGCGCGTTTTTCTAATATCCACATGATTTATCATTAATAAACTAATTTTTTTTATTATCAATCAACTATCAATATAAAGGATAAATTTCATGACCTATCTAAAATACTTGAACACATTCTAAACACCATTATCCTGATTTTAATTACTATCTAATTTGTTTTAATATATTATAATGTTACAAATTATATTGTAATTATGTTTTGTCAGTATTTATATGTGGTGTATGCGTAGGTGATACCCGCGGATATAGAAAATTATTATATTTATTTATTATTATTATTGTTTATAGCCGTGGTCGTAAGTATTTAATGTATTTTTTTGACATTATTCGTGTTGTTTTGATCGAGAAATCATGTTGGTCAACTGTTTGCGTTTTCTGGTACTTTGCAATACGTGTTATCAATAAAACTTATCATCCATTGGCAGGCTATGCACTCCTGTTGTAGTTCAATACATTCTTATTTTACAATTAATTTAAATATATTCGTTTACTCCGTAAAAAATTTAAATAGATATATGTATTACTATTTTTCGTTTTCATCCACCAACAATAATTGAAGAAATATTGTTGCTGAATTCGACTCGTCTTTCGTTTCGTTAACAATTCCCTTTTGGTCGACGATACACGCCCCCCAAAATCTAAAAGAATAATTCCTGGTATGCATACAATTACTTTTGCTATGGACGTATTTTTACGTCAAAATGTCTTCTTATTTGGTTTTGCAATTCAATTGTCATTAAACATGCTTTTTTAGAATAATTGAAGCATCAAGATGACTGATAGCAAATATTTCACTACTACCAAAAAAGGTGAAATATTTGAATTGAAATCAGAATTAAACAGTGATAAAAAGGAAAAAAAAAGGGAAGCCGTGAAAAAGGTATGACATTTTTTATATTATTACTTAATATTATTTAAAATGGTGTACATGTTTGTATGAAAAATAAAATGTTACATGATTGGCATATAAGAAAATTATTCATTAAAATATGGGCTTTTAGAGTTGATATTGTTTTGTTTGATTGTACATAAGTATGCAATATAGTTGTATTTGAATACATCAACAATCAACACTTTATTTTGTACTGAGGTATTATTATTTAAAGCTTATTAAATAGTCTATTTGAGCTTAATAGTAGGTAATACTCTAGTATATTTGTATAAGTTATTATCATTGGTTAACTGGAGATGGTTAAACCTTCTTACATCATAGGGATATCTGTTAAAAAATTAATATTATTATTAAGTAGGAGTTGAATTATTGTATTAACCATGCAACCCATTTTTCTTAAACTTTTTGTTTCATTGTAGAATTGGATTATTTTCTATCAATAACTGATGATTATTTTAAGTCTAATATTTTTCTTAACATTTTTAATTTAAAAATATATGTGTATACTTATTTTTATATGTTTGTATATTGTTTATTCTAAAGTAATCTTTGAACATTATATTCAACATTTGAAATATGTTTAAGCTAAACTTTTTCAGTAATACAGCTAACTATATTACCATACCACGCCCTGCAAAAAATAACATTGTACAACTAACTCATGCAAACTAATTTAAATATATTTATAATAATAATAAACTTATCAATAATATTAGTTTGTTTTGTTGTAAGATTAACATTTTTAATTTCACTATTTGTTTATAGGTCATAGCATCTATGACAGTTGGTAAAGATGTTTCTGCTTTATTTCCTGATGTTGTAAATTGTATGCAAACTGATAACTTAGAATTGAAAAAACTTGTGTACTTATATTTGATGAATTATGCTAAAAGCAATCCTGACATGGCTATTATGGCCGTCAATACATTTGTAAAGGTATCTATTGATATATTAGTTGTCTTAGATTACTATGATTGTTTTAATTTATAATTTTTTAAGGATTGTGAAGATCCAAATCCATTAATACGTGCTTTAGCAGTTCGTACAATGGGTTGTATAAGAGTTGAAAAAATAACTGAATATCTATGTGAACCGTTGCGTAAATGTCTGCGTGATGAAGATCCATATGTACGTAAAACAGCTGCTGTTTGTGTTGCTAAACTCTATGATATTAATGCACAATTAGTTGATGACCAAGGATTTTTGGAACAATTAAAAGAACTTTTATCGGATTCAAATCCTATGGTAATTTTTTAACACAAATTAAAAATATTAAAATGTTTACTATATAGATTTGAGTATTAATTTAAATAGGTGGTTGCCAATGCTGTTGCTGCTTTATCAGAAATGAATGAAGCTAGTATAACTGGTTCTCCTTTGATTGAAATGAATTCACAAACCATTAATAAACTTTTAACAGCTTTGAATGAATGTACAGAATGGGGTCAAGTATTTATACTTGATTCATTGGCTAATTACAGTCCAAAAGATGATCGTGAGGCACAAAGGTAATTTTAAGTATAATTATTTTTTTGTTTGATTGTATCATGTTAAGATAAATTTTCTAATGTATTATATATATATTATGATATATTATTATTAAACATTTGTAGATTTGGAGAAAATGTAACTTTACAGTTAGCATTATAATTATTTTTAATACTAATTTAATGTACTTTTAATTAGTGTTATGTATTATTTTGTATAAGTTATTAGTTTTATGTTTTAAATATTTTAGTATATGTGAAAGAATAACACCACGATTAGCTCATGCTAATGCTGCAGTGGTTTTGTCTGCTATTAAAGTATTAATGAAACTTATGGAAATGTTACCAACTGATTCTGACTTTGTTACAACATTAACCAAAAAGCTTGCTCCACCATTAGTTACTTTATTATCTACAGAACCAGAAGTAATATATATATACTTGCATTAATAATTCCTATGTTTTACATATAATAACTGTACTGATTGTTTTTCTAGGTACAATACGTTGCTCTCAGAAACATTAATTTAATAGTGCAAAAAAGGCCTGATATACTTAAACATGAAATGAAAGTATTTTTTGTTAAATATAATGATCCTATTTATGTTAAACTTGAAAAATTAGATATTATGATACGTTTAGCATCACAGGCAAACATTGCACAAGTTTTGTCAGAACTTAAAGAGTAAATATTTTAAGTAAATATTTTAATTTAATACAAATTATTATAAATGTCAAACATACATTTTTTTTAGATATGCCACCGAAGTTGATGTAGATTTTGTTCGTAAAGCAGTTCGTGCAATCGGTCGATGTGCTATTAAAGTTGAACAGTCTGCTGAACGATGTGTATCTACTCTCCTGGATCTTATACAGACAAAAGTTAATTATGTTGTTCAAGAAGCGATTGTAGTTATCAAAGATATATTCAGAAAGTATCCCAACAAATACGAAAGTATTATATCTTTGTTGTGTGAAAATTTGGATACTCTAGATGAACCTGAAGCTCGAGCATCTATGATTTGGATTATTGGAGAATACGCAGAACGTATTGATAATGCTGATGAGTTATTGGAAAGTTTCTTGGAAGGTTTTCATGATGAAAACACTCAAGTTCAATTGCAATTATTAACTGCTATTGTTAAACTTTTTTTGAAACGACCTACCGATACTCAAGAACTAGTTCAACAAGTTTTAAGTTTAGCTACGCAAGATTCAGATAATCCTGATTTGCGTGATCGTGGTTTCATTTATTGGAGATTACTCTCTACTGATCCTGGGGCTGCCAAAGATGTCGTTCTTGCAGAAAAACCATTGATTTCCGAAGAAACTGATCTTTTAGAACCAACTTTACTTGATGAACTTGTGTGCCATATTTCTAGTCTTGCTAGTGTCTATCACAAACCACCAAATGCATTTGTTGAAGGAAGACCAGGATTACGAAAATCTTTACCTGCTAGGTATATATTTTAATAATAATAGTAAATCTATATGTATATACTAAAGTTTATTATTTTTTAGAAATGACAATTCTTCTACCAGTAATATTCCCCAAGCTGCAGTGATACCAGCACCTCAAGAATCATTGATTGGAGATCTTCTTAGTATGGATTTAACCACTCCAGCTGTTATTCCTACATCAGTTCAACCTCCTTCTGTTGATTTACTTGCTTCTGGATTGGATTCATTGTTAACAACATCTGATTTACCAGCAGCTTCAACTTCAAACACTGGTTTGCTTGGTGACATATTTGGATTCACCCCTACACCAGTTTCTTATTCTCCCCCTAAAGTACTTTGGTTACCCAGTGAAAATGGCAAAGGATTAGAAATTATGGGCACATTCTCTAGGAAGTAGGTTTTAAAGAAAAATATATTCTCAATTAATTAAAAGATAATAATGAAAATAAATTAAAAAAGCTTAATAATTGTTATCATTTCAGAAATGGTCAAATTAATATGGATATGACTTTAAAAAACAAAGCTATGCAACCGATGACTGGATTTGCTATTCAATTAAATAAAAATTCGTAAGTATTTATTACATTTATTTTTATGTATTTGATTATTAAAATTTACTTTTTTGTTAACACAAAATTAAGAAACATTTTTTTAGCCATTGATTCATTACTATTTGAAAGAAAAAAAAAAAATTTCTTTGTATTTAATAATACACATAATAGGTGAGAATTCTATAGTATTTCACTAAACATAATACTTAAGGTTCATCCATTGAAGTTGTATAATTGAACTATTATAATATTTTAATGTTAAAATTAAATTTTGTCTCTTCAAATTTCAACGATTACTTAAATATGTATTAATAAGTATTTCCGTTAAATACTATTAGATAATATCCTCTATAGCATAAATTAGAATGTTTTCTAATTTTCTAAAAAAACTACTAATAATTACTTATGAATTAATCAAAACTACTTATTAATAATTTGTTACGTCCAATTAACAATTTATTGCACACTCAAAACTAATAATTTAATTAAAGTTTTTGGTAAGTTTAAATAACTTAAATCTATAAACAATAATTAAATTTAATAAATTATTTAATATTATTATTAATTAAATTTAAACAAATAATCATAATATAATAAACTTGTTGTAGTTTTTTTTATAGTTTATAAAATTGTATACATAAATAATTTGTATAGATTATTTTGAACTAAAAAAAATATATATATCTTTTACAACTTTTTTCAAACTTTTCAGTTTTGGGTTGACACCAGCTCGCCCTTTACAAGTCTTGAATCCATTATTGCCTACAGTGTCTTGTGAAACCAGCTTACCTCTTGCAACTACTGGTCTTGTTCAACGAATGGAACCCATTACAAACCTTCAGGTAAAAACTTATTTATTTCAATTAAAATAATACAAAATTATATATTGATTTACAATTGTGTTATAGGTTGCAATTAAAAATAATATTGATGTGTTATATTTTGCTTGTATCATTCCTACAAATGTGTTCTTTGTTGAAGATGGTCAAATGGATAAGCGAGTGTTTTTGACTACATGGAAAGATATACCCGCAGAAAATGAAGTGCAATTTACTTTAAAGAATGTTTTATGTAATACAGGTAGAAAATAAACGCTGTGCTAATATGTTTATAAAAAAGTATAAACTTATTTATTTATATTTATGTACAAAAAATAATTCAACCTTTTTTTTCAATCTGGAAACATTATTTATTATTATACCACTTTTTATTTGTATTAAGAAGTTTACTTTTAGTCTATACTTCAAGATATTTTTAAATTATTATTAGTATATTATTTAACTTTTGTTACAGAGGCAATTGTCATGAAGATGTCACAAAATAACGTATTTACCATAGCTAAAAGAAATGTCGAGGGTCAGGATATGCTTTATCAATCATTAAAATTGACAAACGGCAATTGGGTATTGAATGAACTTAAAATTCAACCAGGAAATCCAAACATAACTGTAAGAATATTTGATTGATATATGATTCAAACATTAAATTAATCTAAAACCTAATAAAATTATATTTTGATAAAATATCTTTAAAACTATAAAAGAACAGATTTATAAATCTTTTATAAATTCCCATATTTTCTTAATGATTATTGATTAATTTTACTGTGTTAATTTAAATTTTTAAAAATTAATTAGATCAATGGATTTATAACATTATTTTGGTTACAAAAAAAATTTTATGTATTATTTATACATTGCATTTAGAGAAAATTTAGTTATATACTAATGACAGTTTATTTTCTTTTAAATTTTTAAAATTAAATTCAAAATCAAATTTAAATTATTTACAATTTTTAACAATAAATATTCAATTATGGTCTATCAAAATAAAATCAACATATAATATATAATACTGTACTTATTAAGGAATGCTTTTTTTTGTATAATTTTACTTAAATGAAAATATTATTTGTTTAGCTATCATTAAAATCACAAGCTTTGGAGGTTGCACAAGGAGTTTTCCAGGCATATGATGCTATTCTCCACTCATAGATAATATTTGCATTTATATTATCTGATTTCATTGAAGTATTCTTAATAATTTTATTTTTTAAGTAGGTAGTCTAAGTTTTCATTATATTATACTCATAATAAATATTCATATTAGCTACCTATTTTTTTTTTTTTTTTTATTATTATATATTCACAGTAATAATAAACAAGTGAAAGTTAATAAACTTTTCAAACTTTTATATTGTGTTAATTTTTTTTTTTTTTTTTAGGATGTCTTGTTATTTATACAAAAAACTATTATTTAATGTGTTCTAAAAGTATTTTTTTATTATTATTATTATTATTATAAATATTTTTGTTTGATTCAAACTATATTAAAAAAAAAAAAAAAATTAAGTATTATATGAAACTATAACCATACATTTATATATTAAACACAAAAAATACATTGATCATGTAGTAAACAATTATATATAATATTATAAACTAGGTACAAAATGTATTTTTATTTTAGTGAGAACTCAAATATTCCTTTTTTATTTTTATCCGTTCTTCTAATGGTGGCAAAACTGGCTTTATGTTATTGGCTTTTCGTTCCTTGCAAATATTATACTAGAAAAATAAAAAAAATAAAATATAATTAAAATGTTAAAGTAACATGGAAGTCTGAATATATTGTACAATTGAAAGTTTTTAAATTATATACTAATAAAAAAATCAAGTACAGTTAAACACTCATTGTCAGACTTTCAATATCAAAGATAATTCATGTAAGATTGTGTGTATAAATATCCAGATAATTTAAAAATTACATATATGTAATAATTGAATAAGTGACAACAAAAAATATTTTATTAATCATACTCTCATATTTAAATAATGAATATCTAATGGTTTTGTGAAATTATAAAATACAATTATAAGTTTTTAATTAAGACTTTTCTGTCTATATTATGACAATTGGCGTTTTACTGCAATTTGTAATAAATTATCTTGAAAATACTATATAATATAATATTTTCTTTCTGATAATGTAAAACCATGTATACCCAGAATGTTTTGCAGTCTTTATAATTTTCTATTTGCGGATCACATTTAGTTTTATCTCCAAAGTGTTCTTGTAAGCATTTCAAAGATATTTTTTGTTCCTTTAAAGGAGAATAAATTATTAAATTGTTTTTTAATACAGGTGTCTTGTGTTAATAAATATAATTACAATACAATATTTCAATTAAAAAAAAAAAAGAAATCGTTACTTGAATATCAGTTAAATAATATTAACTATTTTAGTCAAAAAATATTGAGATGAATTTATGTACATAAATTATCACCATGAAATAATGCTAGTAAACATTTAAAGAATATATACCTGCAAACAAGGATTTGAATCTCCATTTTTAGCCATTTCAAAGAATAAATTATATTATTCTATTATTGAAAATACTATAAGAAATCAGATTAAATCATAATACAGAAAATAAAAATTATAGCACTGCGATTATATGCAATCTTTTATCATTTGATAATATTATGATATGTCATCATTGATTAAACATACATTTATGTATTATGACACTGTTATCAACGAAAAGATAAAATCACGGACCGGTAAGATTATTTTTGTTTATAATTCATTTCACAGCAACTTAAATTTAAGATCTCTATTCCTTATTGAAGAAGCTTTTAAATGTTTTATTTTAAATATACGTTTTGAATTGCACACAACTATCGGATTAAAAATTATAATCTACTTGATTTAGGAGTAAAAATGGAGCCCATGGAAGTATGTGTCACCGACGAAGAATACATGATGACCAAAGCCAAAAGTTTTCTGGAAACTGATTGCTATAGGTGCAGGTCGTGGCTACTTACAGCCAAATCGATGTTTCCCAATAACTTTGGAATTCATGTACGTTAATGTACTTTCTATCATTACCCAGTCATGACTAATACACCTTGTCCTTAAAGATAGTTATATTTAATTTTTGTTTTTGTTCTTTTACTCTTTTTGCTATTTACAGTTTGAATGTTATGAAATTGAAAAAAATTTGCGATGTGTTCATAGAGCAGCCAGATGTTTTAGTAGTCTGTAAGTACTAAAAAAAATCAATTTTATTCATGCACCCTTTAATTGCATATTTATTTTCAGACTGGAAGATTTCCCTAATGAACCTATTCTTTGGAAAGAAATTGAAAATTTTACACCAATTTTATGTATGGACATATCTTGTTTATCAGAAGAACAAACCTTTTTCCGAGAAATGTTTTCGGCTTTACCATTGTGTAAGTAAATTTTTATGTTTGTAATTAAGTTGATTTAACATTATATTAATTTAAAATTATAAAAATTTAAATTTTTCTTCACTACATTAAGCTTATTATTTATAGTTAGTTTTCTAATTCAATGATTATGATGTAAAAATATTTTTTGTTTTATAATTTTAAATCATCAACAAATGTATTGATTTAAATATTACTCTAGCTATTCAACAGAAATTATTATCTGTGTGTGCTGAAAGGAGTGAAGACACGATGGAACATTGTCGCTTAGTACTTTTACTCCTAAATCGTTTTCCTCAATCGTCAACTGAATTAGCAGTAAGATAATATTATTTAAATTCATTATTTTTATATTGTATGTTTGCCAAATTATTTCAGTTAAAACTGATGGACACAATGATAACTGCTGAAAAACATAATCAGTGTCCCAATGTTATAAATTGCTACAGAAAAATTTTAGGTAAGATTGATAAATATAGTAATACATAATATATTTAAATTAAAAAATGAATATAGATTTTAAGTATCTTTATTAGTTTAAGTCATATAAATATAATTATATATTTTTGTAGTATGTGATCTTGGCCCATTATTAGTGTCAACAAGTACCTTAAATCAGAAAAATCTGTATAAAATGTTAACAAAAACTACTGAATTTTATATTACCTATGCTATGGGAAAACATTCTATCATTCAGGTAAAATATTCATTTTTTATATTTTAATTATAAAATTAAATTTTACAATTCTGTTTAGAACTTGCCTGATACAGAAAATAGTATTAAAACACCTTGGGAAGACTTATTTGCTTCATGTGAACGTATTGGTAAAAAACTTTCTTGGGAATTAAGATCTGTTCTCAGTCAAAGGTAAAGTTTTAAGATTTTGTTTTACATAAATTATCTTCAAGGATATTATATTGAGAATCTATTTTAATATAGTGACAAACGAAAAGCATGGAAAAAGGTATCAAGTTTTGCAAAGAAGTTCGTTATTGCTTCAAATAACAGTGAACTTAGTAAACAATTAGTTTTTTGTGGTATGATACTATTTGTAAGACATGTTTATGATTATAATCAATCTTTACAACCGGGTAAGAAATCATATTTGTAATAGTTACTCTATAAAATTTTACAATTCTGTTTTATTCTTTTTTTTTAACTAAATTATGAACATTATTAATGTTAAATAAATTTTAATTAAGTATATAATACATTTTAATTAAGTATACATTTTTTCTATAGTCTTAAAATATAATTAGAATAAATAGTACTAATATTTTTGAAGTAAATTTACTTTTAAGTATGAATTAATCATATTTAATGAATTTATTTCGACTATAGTTGGTTTTATGTTGTGTTAATTGTTTTAATTTTTAGATGATGGTTCAGAATATTTATTAGTTAAAGCAATTAAAGGACCCAAGGTACAAATTAATAAACCTCCTTTAAAGCAAGCTGTACTATCCATTGCCACAAAATTAAATGAATCATTAATTGGTATAACTGACGAATCCTCTGAAGTTCTTGATCATTTCAAAATGGCTTTTAATTATTGGGAATTGCTCACTAATAAAGAACCAATGTGCACTGGTATAATAAGACTATATTTACATATTTTTTTAAATATTATTATATTACAATGTACAACATATTTGCAGATTATTGGAAATTAAGTGCTCAAATTAAAGTAGATACATTCATTGGCCAGTTTCTTAATGACATTACGTTTTACCAAGGGAAGTACAAAAACCTTTTCAAAGCTGTTCCAGTTCAAGAAAGTATTAGAAAATCATTATCATTAGTAACTTTATATTATTGTGTACAAGAATTTAAGGTAATAATAGCAGTAAGTTTATATATTTTAATTTAACATTAAAAATTATTCTTTTTAAATTTATATAGAAATGCACTGAGCATATTTTTAAAGTAGTAGAACAATTAGAAAGTCTAGAATTGTGTGGAGAAGTTTCTATGGAAATAGCTAATCCTCCAGAGGATAGAGAAATGTATTATATTCAAATAGCAAAATTGCCTGTTCTACAGTATTGTGTTAAAATAATGATTCAAATACTCTATGTTAGTAACATGTATTAATTTTTAAATTTAACTAAGTTAAAGAAATTGAATGAAAAATATTGAAATTATTATGTTTTGGTTTAGAATCAACTTTCAAATTTTTCATCAGCTAGTGATCTTCTTATTGGTCATCTTTTAGTTTTGTCACAAATGGTTTGGCCTGAAGGTAAAGCAATTGCTGAAGACATGTATAAACGCATAGCTGAATTGCCTGTGTTTACATACCCTCAGTTTATAGCTTACATTACAAATATAGACATAATTGAACAGTTTATGGCTATGTTTATGGAAAATGATAAATGTGTCTTAAATATATTTCCTTGTGTTGCTTCTTCATTAAGGTGAATAATTTATTTTTGATATTCAAATGTCTCTTTTTTTTTTTGTATTATGAAAAATATATTTTCTTCAATGTCTAATATTTGCAGTCCACGAATATCAACAAGAGGTGCTGGTAAAGGAGTAAAAGATGAATTTAGATTAGCAGTAAAAAAACAAGTTTCACGGTGGTCTGAACCTGTTGATGAAACAATGTTATTATTTTTTAAGAATGAAAAAGATAACTTAATGAACACTGCTACTCTCATGGAAAAATCATTAACTTATTAAGTAAGTTTTATTCCATTCCTAAATACTATATGTTATTATTTAAATTAACAATTATAAATAAGCATTCAAAAGTATAAGGACTAATATACAAAAAAATGGAATAATTAATATTGAATAAAGTAAAACTATTAAGATTCTTATAATTTTTGCATTTAATTTCGTTATTTAATCTACCTAATAATTAATAAGCTACAATATTTTGATAAAAAAAAATTAATATAATTAAATAATAATGGATTAATATTATAAAAATTATTTTGATTGTAGTAAGCTTGTATATAAAGCTACTTTATTTAACAAAAAAAATAATGTATTTATATTTTAAATATCTAATAAAATGTTCGTGCTTAAAAAATATAATTATTTTGATTTCATTACTTTAATTAATCTTTAACATTTATGTGGTGATATTTAATTGAAACATATCATCTGGCGAAATATTAATTACCAAGTACATAATGTTTGAAAAAGTTAGTAAGTTAGTGAGATTTGTTGATTCACAGTACCTGTTAAAAAATAAGAAATAAAATTTAAAATGTCATTGATTATTGTAATCATTTATCACTTACTCTCCTAAAGGAACAAATGTTGTATTACTATAAAAATCGTAAAATTTTAACCAGTCTGTA
Source organism: Sipha flava (assembly GCF_003268045.1). Lineage (NCBI taxonomy): Eukaryota > Metazoa > Arthropoda > Insecta > Hemiptera > Aphididae > Sipha > Sipha flava. The sequence goes on from NW_020273022.1 coordinate 92,127, forward strand.
CATTCTTTATTATCTTGTATTTTTAATATTGAAATAGTTGCATTTAGTTGCATTTTTGTTCCTGGTGGACTTTCTATTAAAAAAGTGCAGTCATCTAAAAAATAAATCGTTTTTTACCATACTGTTATTAAATATAGAATATTAATGGTTTACATTACTTACTTTGATAATTTCCAGTGACTTTAGAATCATAATTCAATATATAATTGCCTGAAGTTATTGTGTATGTTGAATGACAAGGAGTCAATTGTATATTGCTTTCCGGCCATTTATAATCTAACTGTATGCTTTTACTATATAAATTAAAGAGTATAATGTAAATCTTTAAACTTAATTTTTCGTTCAACAATAACATTTTCGTTTTAAATGGAAATAAAATAGTTAAAAATGAACGTTAATGTATAAAGTTTTTTTTAATACTAAATAGTGAAAGTTAAAAATTTATGTATAACATCAAACACTTATAAAAAAATTAAAAACCTATATGGGCACTTTTAAACTTGAAAATATGAGGGTTAATTTACATAAACATGTAATATTTAATTAATTTTTTAGATTATTTGTTAGTTGTTTCACTTTCTTTTTATTATTCTATTTACAATTATAATTATTTTGAAATACTAAGATAACAATAAAAACTCATTAGTCAAACTGTAATGAATATTTTCAATATTATCATTATTTGAATTCTCATACAAAAAAAAATGGTAAAAATAATTATTTCAAAAGTTTAAGCTGATTTACATGTTAGATATATTTATTTTAACCTACATTACAAATTATAACCAATGTGGCTGTTAAAACGAATACCAATATTTATCATAATTATTTGAACTTAATTAGTGTTTGTGAACAGACAATAACAATTTTAACACTTTCATTTCTTAATCAGGCACTTATTTTATTGTTTTGAAGCCTTTAATTTTTATAAATTTTATTTTTAAAATCATTTTTTCCTCAAGTCAATTTGATATTATTCATAATAAGTACATTTTAACACATGTTTCTTCTACTTTTATTTACTAAATAAAACTTAAAGCAAACCATGTATAGTTTTGTAAAAAAAAGTAGTGAAAGTAGAAATAGAATGTTATGTCTATAAAAAATTCTAATTCCATATTTAATTCAACAATTTGTACTCCTTATTATTCATTCAAGTTTTTTGTTGTAGTTTAATTTCTACCTGATAAGTGTACATTTTTTTTTTAAATAAAATTTTATTAAGCAATATATACATTTATTTTTTTTATAGCTCTGTCAGTCATTTTAAATAGTTTCTTAAGATGAAATTAAATATATAATTTTCTTTTAAAAAAAAAAAATGTTGGTATTTGACATAGTATTATCATTAATTATAATACTTCATTAAATATAGTATTTATTAAAGTATTATACATTAATAGTAGAGATTTGTGTTACTGATTTCAGATAATCATTTTCAAATAAAAAAATACGTTTTGATATAAATATATAAATATATGTATTGTATATCTTTCACATTCAATTTTTCCAAATAAAATTCATTTTACGTATTATAATTTATTATAATTATTAAAACAAAAATGGTCATATAATATATGTTAATACTAATAATGATAATATCTTATATAAATTAGTTTTCTTGAAGTCAAAAAATTTTAATTATAAGGTTATGTTTTAGTAATAAAAGATTGATAAGTATATACACTTAATGAGAAATTTATATTTTGATCAGCTTTTATTAGTAGTATTGCGGTATTTGATTCAGCCAGTGTTAAACCAGGAACATCATTTGATCCACAGCTACTGTAACAATTTAATATAATATTAAAAATCTAGGTTGCAAGTGTACTATTTATTATTAAATATAGTTTTTGAATTACTATTCAGAATTAAATAAATTTCTATTTGAAGTAATTTTAAATCAAAATATTTTGTTAAAAAACAACATTTAAATATTTTCTAATATTAAAATTATTTTTATACTTAAATAACAATAATGAATAATTATAATGCTTATTAAATACAACTAAGAATAATATCTTACTCGTGAATAAGTTTGACATTTCCATATTTCACCTTAAACAATTTGATGTTTTGATTTAATAAGTTGTTATTCACATCAGTCAATCCTTGTTCTATTGCTATGGCCAAACTAGAGTTTTCCATACTAGTTAATAGTATTGCGCAAAACCCAGCTGGTAATGACCCATTGATCAAAGGTATTTCCACATTATAATGTTTACTTTTATAAGTGTTAAAAGACATAACACATGATCCCCGATACATTCTTAGTGTTTGAAATCTTTCGGGATAATTACCTAAGTAAAAGCTAGGTACCCATTGACTATCATATGCTAAACATTTACTGATTGCTAAAAGTAAAAATGAAAAAGTGGAGGCCAACATTATTGAATGACTATGTAATGACAACTGTATTAATTAAGTGATAGTTCCACTCTAATATATGTTATCAGTTTGTGAAATTTTTTTGTTGGATTTGGGAGGGAAATAATTAACAATAGTAGCTATATTATAAATATTTAGTTACATCACATGGTATACAAACTGAAATAATTGAAGATTAAAAAAAATGTTTGTAAAAAAACATGATAAATTATTAAGTAAAATCAATCAAAAAGAGTTAATAGGTTTATATGATATTGTGCTGTTTAAATAATTACAATTATATGTAGAAGCAGACAAAATCAATCAGTGTTTACAATTTTTGCTAATGAATCTGCATATAAATCTAAACGCCGAGTCATCTAAAAATTAATTAATTAATTAATTTAAAAAAAAAAAAAAAAAAAATGAGAAAACAATACTTGAAATCCCCAATGATCCTTCACTTGTCTACAAAGATTCAAGTCAATTTCTGAAATTAACAATCCATCACTAGTCCTGGAAAGGCCCTTGAAAGAGAACAGCAGATTTTATTAAAACTATTAGTAATATTAAATTATTTCCATTAAATATTAATTTATAAATTGTGAAAATTAATAAATAGTTACAAACTTAAATAGGGATAATCATTTCGGTTTAATTATTACAAAAGATTTTTTACTGTGCCAATAAAGAGTTTTCCTCTAGGTAATTTTAAACCATTTTTATATAGTAAATTGCACCTATCCTAGGGTATATTTTGATAAATTTACAATATTTTTTTATGTAAAATAAATGTCTTTATGTAGATTTTAATTTTAAAAACAATTAATTAAAATTTTTAGGTATTATTATAAAAAACTTAAATATATTTTAATTTAATCAGTTATTACTTATTAAAATTGGTAATATTAATTCAATTTTCTTACAGGAGTTCTTGAACCATCAGGAGCAGTTATATAACTGGAACCATAAAAATGACCAAAATCTTGGTGCGCTGGTTTACCATCACCACTAGTAAACTCTGTTGGGAAGATTTCTGTGCCCACTCTGTTGATGGCACACGAAAAATAACTATTGGCTACAGCAGCCGTTCTGGCTTCAATTCCCCACAATGTTTCACTACATGTAAAATATAGTTTAAATATAGTTGACATTTTGTATTCTGAATAATTTTGTTCAACAATTTACCTTAGACCATCGATTGTGGCAGAAGGATTAAAAACTATTTCAGCTCCATTCAATCCAAACATCAACCAATTCAAAGGATGGTGACGACCATAACAAATATTAATGGCAATTCGACCAAAAGCTGTCTAAATTAAACTTATTAAACTAATGACCATTTTATTGTTTTTATTTTCTAATTAAATTTCAAATACGAGTTTAGTACCTCAAAAACGGGATGGCCCGTGTTTCCTTCCATGTAATAAGTAGACTCATTGAAATCACCCACCCTAGGAATATGGTTTTTTCTGTGCTTTCCTATTACTTTACCAAAGTTGTCTATGACTACAGCTGTATTCCATATGACCTCATGTTCATCACGTTCCAGAATAGGCGAAACAATCACCATATTGTACTGCTTACAAAACTGTTTGAATTCATATAACTTATAAAATTATTAATTTCAAACCTATTTTTAAATTTATTATCTACATCTTTTAGAAACATAGTAGTCGGTCCATCTTCAACTGATTCAGCAAACTCACACCAAGGAAATTTTTCTCTTGTACAAAACACAAAAGGCATTGCTGAAAAATATATCTATGTTTAGGAAAATATTCAACAACTATCTATCACTACCTTACGCCAAGCTTCTTGAAGACATAATACATTTACATTAGCCTCAGCTGCAAGTGAAATTATTTTACCAACTTTGTCATAAATCGCATTTCGTTGTTCAACTAATGGAGCAGTTGTAGGGAGGACAATTTGATGTTGAATAACGCCAACTCTAACTATCCTAATACATAATATACATATATTAATATCATACAAATACATTTCTTTGAAAAATATTTTGTGTTTAAACAACATTCATAAATGTACTAATTTTTAACCCAGTTCTATAATTTCCTAACATGGATGGAAAACCAAATAGTTCATACCGTTTTTCTCGTAACTCTTCGGTTAAACTGTCAAACTTGAAACCTTTCACTTCCACATTGTCCTTATTGCTTATACACGTTGCTGGTAATTCAAGTTTTCTGTGACAAAAATATTTAGAAAAAAGTTGTTTGAAAATGTTCTTTGCTCATAAGTAACTGTAAAAGTTAGCTTTTATAAAATAAATGCCAATTTTTTGGTTCGATACATTTTCTTTCTTCAATTTCATTTTACGCCAAACAATATATTAAAATGACTTACTGTAATTTTTTCCCATACAAAATCCTCTGGACATGACTCAATTCTTCTTGTGGGATATATTTTTCCAGGCAAGTGTCAATATTGTGAAACATTTTCAATCGCAGAGAGAGTCAATGGAATTCCAGTCAATATCGTTTAAATTAACTTTTATAAAAAATAATAGTTTTTGCAATTCTTTCAGAAACTGAGTATCTACTCAAACGAATCGGTAATAAAAGTGTGTGTATACGAACATCGGAATGAATATTCGATTGCTGGTAAGAACGATTAAGACCAGTTATTAAGGAACGGTCTTAAGTGTTCGATTTCATATTTGCATTTTATTATCTCAATTAATAATAATAATGTTTACGACAGCCGCGGTATCTCATCACAAAATAGATTTAATTTTAATAATTTAATCTATTTCATGATTTCACCGCCCGTTCGTTGGCATTGAATAAAATTTTAAAACGTCTGATAAGCGGACTTACGGGAAACTTTGATAAAGAAGAAAAATAATACTCGAGCACTTGATGTTCAGAAGTATTCAAAATTATAGACTTAGATTATACTTTAGATTATTACTCAGATTATAGACGGATGTCGCGACACGTCATGAGTGAGCTGTGGAAATAAACTTGACGACCAAATCCGTTTGCGGTACGCGAAAAAAAACCACTTGAAGGTAACTTTACCGCAACAATATTATCATATATTGTCGCGCACCCGTTTTAAGCAAAACAGATCTATTATGTACCGAAAAAATTAAAAAAGGTCATGTTCGCATGGAATTCAATAATGAACAATACTATAACTTATTTTTTTAGTTTTCCTCATTTTTTAATATTTTATTTCCGCAAGTAGAACAAGTAAATGTTTAAAGTCAATCATTGTTATATAATTTCTTACCGTTCAAGATGTGTGTGTTATGTGCACAGCTAACAGCTTAATCGTTATTTTAGTAATTAAAATAAACAACAATGCTATGAAAAAAACCACAAATGTATTTAGTGATTGATTGGATGGTTATTTTTAGGTGTACATATCAATATGACCACTGATGATTTGCTCTTCAATTCAAGTCGGTCCATAGAAAAAGAAGATTCAGTCAGTACTAAGAGCCTTCACGGCTTGTTTCTGGTTGGACTAACAGGTATTTTGTTTGGTTTCTTGTTATTATCTCATTGTACATAAATTACATTGATATGCAGTGTCAGCCTAGTACTTAAAGAACCCCAAATGCATTTCTTTATAAAGGTCCCCGAAAATGTCATCTTATTATAATAAAATAGAACATAATATAACTTATTAATTGTGCCTTATTAAGAATACACAAACAAGTTAAATACGTAGTTAGCATAGTTATTTATAATTTTATAATGTTACATAAATAATATAAATAACACCTTATAATATACAACTTAATATTTTTTTAATAATGTACAAATTGTAAAATTAATTTTTTTTAGAACAGTAATATTTTTAGTTAACTTAAAAGATCACCAGTAAGGAATATTATAAAAAATCTCAATTACAATGATTATTATAATAAATCTTTAGACCTCTTGACACAAATTTGCCCAGGGAATGCAGATGTATTTGCGGTATTACAGCAATGGCCAGGCCAACACTATTGATATGTGTTTTGACATGATAAGTGCATTACTTAACAATTTTAATATTTGTCGTGTATTGTTTTAGGTGGAGCTTCAATTGCCTTGAGCATAATTTGTTATCCATTTGTATCGCCAGCTTTACGAAAAGTATGTTTGCCCTATGTGCCAGCAACTAACATACAAATCCAAAATGTTCTTAGTGTAATCAAAGGACGCAAGGGAAAATTGGTAGATTTGGGTAGTGGCGATGGAAGAATTGTACGTTGAATTTTCTTTTCTTTTAATGTACTATTTATTGATAAATTTTATGTTAACAAATTATTGTATTTATACGTATTATCATTTTTGTTCAGGTCATGAACACAGCTAAAGCCGGTTTTGAATCAGTTGGGGTGGAACTAAATTTTTGGTTAGTGTTATATTCGCGTTTTGTTGCAATGAAGTCTAAGATTCAGCCTGCTCCAAAATTTGTTCGAACAGATTTGTGGAAATATCACTTAAAACCATTTTCAAACGTCATTATATTTGGCGTTGAAGAAATGGTTAGTAATAATTAAAAAATAATATTATATACTATTGGTTTCACAGTGCTGAGTTTTTTATGGTTTTTATGTGCGTTAAATTTAATTCCTATAAAATTAACTTGATCATACCATAACACCGTCATAAATCTCTATTTATTATTTCCTAATGAGCTGCATCCTGTAGTCAGTATCAAATTTTGAATTATTTTACTATTCAATAGAATGTATATAATATAAGTTTGTACTTATGTATAATGGACAGTTGGTCAAAAACTTTTTGAAAAGATGAATAATGGGAGCCGTGATATTTCATTATCAATTTCATCCAGATCATCTAAAATGTGTTCATTGTAATAAAAAAGTATTATCTTGAAGTCTAGACAACTGGCTTGTATTTATATCACTTGATGTATTGTAATTTATATTTCTAAATATTTTGAGTGAAACGGTAAGTCATAAAATGTGATATTTAAAAAACTCATGGTTTTAGCTTATACAATAATTTTAGGTCTTTGATACCTACTACTTTTAGATCTATATAAACTGATGGTTGGAATTCCTACTTACCAATAGAAATACTTTTCTGGGTATGGTCTCAAATGTTATGTTTGGTTGCCATAGACTTCTCTCATTTGCAGCTCTAACTTAAGTATTGATTGTCTATTGATTTATTGATATTATTATGTTCTAAGGTCTAAAATTATGTTTTATTGCTAATTATATTAAATTATATTAAATAATGTTTATCTTAACCAAATTGTGAATTGAAAATTGTTTTTGTTTTAGATGTGTGATCTTGAAAAAAAATTCATAACAGAATTATCTGATGAAACTGTGATAGTTGCTTGCCGGTTTCCTCTTCCGAATTTAGAACCTTATCTAATCATCGGCACAGGAATAGACAGAGTTTGGGCTTATAAAATATGTAAGACCAAATCATAAATACATCTGAATTTATCTAATGTTATATTGTTGTTAATTTGTACATCGAAATATAAATATAAATGTATGTTAAATTGTAGAAAAACTGATTATTGATTTTTAAAAGTATTCAATATGAGTAACAAATAATAATAAATTTGAACTGCTTGTATTTACATAATATGTTGTTGTGTAACACACTTACAATTAAATAAAAACACAATCATTTTTGCTTATTTTATCTTGTATTAGATAAATAAATAATATATAATAAATAGTAGCTTCACATAGTATAAATAGTATATGTTTAAAAAATACATAATAGAATGCCAATAGATATCACACTCTTGTCATTAAGAGATCACAGTTAAAAAACTGCTTTATATGAATGTAAATTTAATGTAAGAGTATTTATGTTGATAAAAATGAACAGTTATAAGTTAAAAGCTCAAAGCTGTTCTTTAAACCAAAAATTGTGCTATTAGATTAGCTAAACCGAGTATTGATATTGAAACATGGAATATGATTGATCCTATTGTTAAAAGATTTCGCCTGTTCTGCGATGACAAATGCAACATGGTTGGTAACGTATATATGTATACGAATCCACAAATCGCTCCACTGAATCTGAGAAAAATGTAATTGTACTTCGTATATAAACTGACTATGTTAAGTTGACCTATGTTTTATTAGATAATTATTAATTTATTGGATTGACTTACCTTATGACAGTTCCTATGTGGGGCATGAATATTGCAAATAATACACATATAATAATAACTAGGCAATTAAGTGCAATGACGTGTAAAACACTAGGGTAAATTGATAATTCGAGAGCTGCAAACACTTGAACTCTTAGCATGTACGATATTAAAGGGTAGACAGTCAATAGTTGGAAGAATAGGAAAATTCTGGCGATAATGCTGAACACATCTGTTCTGGGGAAGTTGTTTAAAAAGTTCTGAAAAAAAAAAATAATAGTAAGACTACATTATTAATAAAATTATCTATGTATTTCAGTACACATAAAATTGAAGGACAATTATGTATCATAATGGGTATAAACATGGCCTAATTATTGTTTACATATAATTAATTGTGTGTAGGTACCTAATTGATGGACACTTAAGAAAATTGTATGAAATTATGTGCAAAATCTTCTCTCAGTGTGGTTAACATTAACCATTAATTATAATTAATCGTGTATTGGTACATTTTACTGTAATACAACATTTCATAAAGCATGTTAATGAAAGTGTTTAATTAATATAGTGGAATTGCAGATCATTAGTCTATATTAACTATTATGGACATGACTTTTCAATATTTTAAATTATTGAAAATTGTGTTGTTAAAGTTGCCAAATTTAAAAAACATTAAAACCAGATATATTGGATCAAAAAAAAAAAAAAAAAAAACATTTAAGTATTTATATATTTGATATTTATTAAGTAAGTACTCAATTTTTAATAATTTTACTGAATGATTCAATTATTAATTTTTCAATCTTATATTTTATCATGTTTTTTTTATTATAAACATTATAAATTTTTACTAGTATACAATAAAATGTATTTTTTAGTGACACATCAAATTAAATATTTGTATAATAACCGTATTGTATAAAATGATAGTATTAATATTAATTAAATTATTTTGTGTTGTTAATACAACAGGTGAGAAAATACAAACTAAACAAGAACATGAGTACTCAATAACCAATAGTACCTATTGGGTGTTTTTTATAAACAATCATAATGCTATTACACATATTAAAATTTAAAATATTTATACGCAAGTATGGATTGTTCCGAATTGATAAATTAATACTGACATTGTTATACAATATACTGCAGTGCTGTAGTTAGATTAATTTTTATTTTACGAACCTAAAAAGGAAATTAATGATTTTGTTTGTGTGTAGTATTATTCGATTAAAAAAAAAGCGTAAAATAACAATATTTATCTTCGCAAAACAAAAAATTGTGCAATAATAATCTGAATTCTAGTTTTACAATGCTTTCGGTTTAAAGTTTAGTATGATAAAAAAAATGATTTTATACTTTTTCCGTTTCGTTTCAGAAATCGGAATACATTTAATTTTCTTGCTTACGATGTAGGTACAGTTGCAAATAATATGCAATGTTTTATGTATGTTTTATGTTTTATGTACCGCATCGTATAGTCGGGTATATAAACACATCGTTTGATTGAGTGAACGTTATTAGCAGTTTGCCCATTGTAAGTGTTCCTTATAACTAACGTTATATATATATATATATATATATATATTAAGTATAGATAAATTCGTCAATACTTGTTTTCACAAATCAAATTCGTCAATTGACTAATTAACCATGATTTCAATGTTGGTGTTACAATTAAGAACCGAAATATCATACATCAAAACTAGTTTTAACTAGTTATACTATAAAATTAACCAGGACTTCATTATTGTTAATAGTTTTTAAATAAAATTCTGTAATAAAAGTAAATTTTAAATAAGTGTAATTTTTATTATTTGTTATGATAAAGCAAACTATTGTAGAATTACAGTTCTCTAGCCGTCTCTATTAACTTGAAAATTATTCCAGTTTGCTTCGCCTCCTAAGTTTTCTATATCTTTCTTAACTATATCTTCCCATCTCAATTTTGGTCTTCTCAAGGGCCATTTTCTTACTGGATTCTGTTCCAGCACTATTTTTAGTAGAGAGTCCTGGCTTCGCATTACATGTCCTACCTATCGCAACCTTCTTTTCTTGATCGTCTCTGCTATGTTATTTTCATTAAAAATTTCTTGTAGTTCTCTATTCCTCCTTCTTCTCCACTCACCCGTGATGTCGTCTTTTATATAACCGAAGATCTTCCGTAATATTTTCCTTTCTAGAATTAAGAACTTATTTTCATCTGATTTTCTTAGTGCCCAGGTTTTCGATTCGTATAATATCACTGGTCGAATTAGGCTGGTATACAAACGTCTCTTTATCTCTATTGATAATGATCTAGAACTTAATAGTTTTACTATACCATAAAAAGTCTTATTTCCCGCTTGGATTCTCGCAGCTACTTCTTTGGTGATATCATTTTTTTCACTCAGAATTGAGCCAAGGTATTTGAACGAATTTACTCTCTTAAATTTAAAATGACCCACCTCCAAAATGTGGTCCATCCAATTTTGTCTACCAATAATCATTTATTCAGTGTTTTGTTCATTAATTTGTAGTCCTTCACAGAGCTATTTTACTCCATATTGAGATTCGTCCATCAACACTATATCATCGGCATATGCCAATAAAGGAATAGCTGAGTTCTGGAGTTGTATTCATTCGTGGGGTTCAATTTTCATTTATCTTATTACTTTTTCCAGAACCAGGTTAAAAGGAATAAGTGAGATGGAATCACCTTTCCTGAGTCCGGATCTTACTGTAACTGGATCCGATTTCATATTTCTGACTTTAATTTTGACCACGGTTTTCATGATGCTGATTGAGATTAAATTGATCAACTTCTGGGGAAAATCGAACGCTTTCAAAATATTTATGAGAATTTCCCTATGAATACTGTCGTATGCTTTTTTGAAATCAACAAATAACGTATTTATCTCTTTATCGAATTCCCATGTCTTTTGGTATGATTGTCTGATAATAAATATTTGGTCCGTCGTTAACTTTCCCGGTCTAAAACCTCCTTGATACTCACCAATTGTCTGTTCTGCTTTTTCCTTTAGTCTTGTTAGAATACAATTTGAGAACATTTTATACGCCACATTCAATAGGGCAATCTCCCTATAATTATTGTGGTCTTGTTTATCTCCTTTTTTGTGTATTGGGCAGATTAGGGACGTTTTCCAATCTTCTGGAAATTCTTCCGTTACCCATACTTTTTTAATCACTTGCCAGATCCATTGTATCATGTCCTCTCCTCCTTTTTTCAGCAATTCAGCCTGGAGACCATCCTTGCTTGGAAACTTATTGTTTTGTAGATTCTTTATTTGTAATTTTATTTATTCTAGAGTTGGCTCTAGGCATTCTTGGTCATTTATATTTTCTAGGTCAAACGTGAACAATTCATCTGGTTTTTCACAGTTCAGTAGCTCTTCAAAATATTTCTCCCATTCCTTAGTTATATATTCATCTGTAGTGACTAAGGATCCACTACAACCTCTAATAAGACGTTCGTTTTTTTTTTAAATCCCTACTTAAATTCTTAATAGTCTTGTACATGTCTCCGTGTTTTGCTTGCTTTAAAATCTTGTTCTGCTCTTTCTAACAAGTTACGTACAAATTTTTTTTTCTCATGTCATAAAATGTTATTTGCTTCCTTTTGTCGTGTGATAAACCTTGTTTTCTTTATCTCATTGTTCGTATCCATTAACCATTCTTCGCGAGCAAATTTTCTTCTTTGTAGTACTTTCTGTCACATATTATTGAACCAAACTTTTGATACATTTCTTTTTGTTCCTATAACTCCTGTCACTGCTGCTTCTATAGTCAGGAAGAAGAAGTTAGGTATATTGTATGACAGTCGATTTTTGACCGCCGGCCGATCGAAGTTATTTTAATTTATTTTCATAAATTATGTCACGATAAATGCCATGATAGTTTACCTTTTAAAAACAAATAATAAAAATAATACTAATTTCTGATAGACTTTTGTTACAAAATTATATTTTAAAATTAGTATTAAAATTGATGTCCTGGTTAATTCTAGTTTTTTTAGAATTTCGGATTTTAACTGTAATATATATATATATATTTGTGTGTATATTAATACTTACATCCTCGATGCACGATTTGGCCAATGGGAAACACACGTAAAAAGTGATTCCGATGAGTATGTACGTGAAGAGAACCAGAGAGAATGCTATCGACAGATCTCGTCCCTATAACGATTGAGAAAATTCGTACAGTTAGTATTTGAAACGGTTTTTGCGGCTAAACGAGTACTCGCGTTATGTTTCTGGTGCTCGTTGTTCCTCATAATCGTGATGATGATGTTGTGTATGAACATCGACAGGGTGAGCATGCCCGAAGTCGCGGGAAAAGTGTTCTTGTACAGTTCTGAGTAGTCCGTGGACCCGGCCACCACAGGTGTGGACACGTTTATGCCCCAGCTGTACGACTTGATGATGACGAAAAAGAACAGGTACAGCACCGACAGGGTTCCTGCGAGTTAGAACAACAGTCGAATCGACGTTATTTTGGCTATAAGTGCTACTTCAGGAGTGCTCTGGATTCACCTAAGCAATTGAACTTCGTGAAGAACGTCGCCGACCGGAAGTTCAGAAGCGGGGCCACGATGGCGATGAGGAACACCGGCACCGTCGTGTGGAGATCCCAAATCTTCTCGTACAACGTCCACGGCCTCGTCGCGCTCACCGTGGCGTTGTTGTAGGCCGCATTGCTTGGACATAATACTGAAACGAAACGAAACATTTTGCCCGTGTCACATTACAATACAATAATTGCGAACGAAAATTCAACGTATAAATCGTGTGTGTCACTCACGTTTGGTGGTGTTGAATTCGAACGCCCCGGTGTGTTCGTCGGCGAAAAAAAAATCTACCTCACAAAACAAAACATAACTATAGTGATAATAAAAAAAAAAATTGTGACAATATCATAGTAATACGATTACAGTAATAATAGTTAGAATCGGGAATCATATAATGTTCCGATCGAACGCCTAAAATGCTAAAACGTGGTTACATTATTTGGATGTTTCGTAAGTAAAAAAAACGAATTATTCTTGAACTAAGAAAACAAAGTTTTATTAGACTTTATAACTCCTGCACCTATAACTAATATTTATTAAGATCATACCACGACGGTCGTTCAACAACGAAAAAGATATTTTCATAATTCCCAATAGTAGATATCTACCGTTATGATAGAAGATATTCGCAAAAATAACAACAACGAAAAAATTGTACGATTTATACATGTAATTGGTTTTTGAATAACAGTCTTGATTTTAAAAAACTATTTTGATCGCAATTTTTTCGCTTAGCATTAACATTCTCGTAAGTTATATAACACGAAATTATTCGTTTTATCAAAGATTATTAAAATATAAGTAAACGGTCCTTAATATTGTGCTCCAGTTTTATTTTACGTTAATATACAACATTTATTAATATTATTCAATTAATGAATTATTTTAATAAAATTAACTCTACTACAGTTAATGTCCAATTTCCAATCTAGAAATTTGCCAAATGAAACTGTATGCACGTTTCCCGAAAAAAATTAGACGAAATACTATATTTTAGAATATTTATCGGGAAAATAGAATATTTAATAGATTGTACAACGTTTAAATTCAATCCTACAGCCCCGGTTTATTGTAATTATTCCAACAATATAATATTTTATGTTTTGAATCTATCAAATGTATTTGGTATAGTATTTGAAATACACTTCTACGTGAAAAGTAAAAATTTCCACGTGCCACGTTCAATTCGACAAATCGTTTGTTTATAGACTTGTAGAGATTTATTTTTCTCGTTTAAATGCACACGTGATGCAAGACGCATGACTGTATGTTGAGTATCTATATGACTAACATAAAATCAAAGTAAATATTTTATCGGGAACCTAAACATAACACTATTCCACTCAGATTATTCTGATGTTATTCATCGTTCATAAGAATGACCGCTGTCTCTTATCGTGAAAGTATCCGACTGAATAGTATAAAAAATTTGACATCAATATCCAGTAGACTATGTTGGCGCCCAGCAAAATCATGAATGAAAACAATTTCGATATGACTTCGGCCCAAGGACCCAGTAGTTTTCTACTCAATTGGGCTACTTCTCCGGTATCGTTTCCTTATAAATCAAACACAACGCATTAATTATACCGCTAATGGTCTGAATTAATTATAATATGATATGGCTGATACGGTAATATTAACCGTCGTATTGATTGGACCCGATGCTAACACGTTCGTTGTTTAAAAATATTATTTACCGTGAAGTACTTGCACTTTTAAAATGCAATTGGACGTGTACAGGCAAAGCCCGGCTATGAGAAACATGAGGAACAGACCCATTACTAGTCCTGCTTGTTCTACACTCCAAGGCATCGCCAATATAGACGTTCCCATAATAGTGTTCCATATTGAAAAACTATAACAACAAAGTTGTGTTTTTTAAATATTAAACGTTTATCATTTATAATAAACAACAGCAGTTTATGTCCGTGCCATAGATTAATATTAAATTTTGTTAAAGGTTTACGGGTTGTACGAAATAGTATTGTCCACTGCAGGCGAATATCCCCGTAAAAATAGGACGAGGTTGCAAGCGGTAAATATGTTTATGAAGAATAAAAAAAAATGTTAAAGATTTTCATGTGAATTCCACGAACAAATGGATACGTTGGTGTACGACAATTAATGTTATGATTTATGTTTGAACATTTTAAAGTATGCCTGCATAGTAAACGAAGTTGTTGCCGTGGCCGAACTGGCAGGGCGGGTAGATCGCCATGCTCACGCAGGCTCTCTAGAAATTGTAAATTGTATGCTTAGACCTCAAGTTAGGTTAGGTTAGTTGTATCACAAACTAACTGATACCCACCTGGGCCTTCAAGACCTCAGTCCGCCCCGGAATGTTACGTGTCAATCATCGGAGAATAATTATTGAATACCTCTGTTCAGGTATTTAATAATATATTAATAAAATAAACAAAAAAAAATACCATAACATAATTAACAGAATATAGTCGGTCGTTGTTTTCCTTTCGGTAAATTATATTCCGAATCCGGCAAAACGCTCACACAGACGATCGGAGCTCTAGAATAATGCGTACGGAAGCTTTTTGGTTTTTATACACCGCTCGACAACGAGTATTGTCCCTGACCCGGATTTAAAAACTGTATCGAAAAATATGCAGACACGACACACGTCAATATAATATACACACATAATATAATGTACATGCATGTACACTGTACATGCGTATATGGACCTAAGGTCAATGCCACCGCGGAACAGTACGCCTTGATAAAAGATACGTTTTGTTCGTTTCTTCAGAAACGTAAATATTTCGCGTGTCGTATACTGCAGTGTACACACAATCGCATTTAAAACGTCATCGTCTAGAACAATAAAGCCTTAACATGGGTCATACAGCGTTGCAACGATACACGGTGTTTTTTATAAAATCTTTCGGGGCCCGTCTAAAAATCTTATTTGTCATGTCAAAGTAAAAATTCGAACAATGTGTAAACAACAAAAAAAAAAAAAATAAATAAAAAAAAATACGTTTCGATCCAAGAACATATGGAACAGCCAGACATTATGTATTTGACTATCATAATATTATACTATATCATCATTACTCCACTAAAACTTTACGTACGCCCGCAACTCGCAAGTGATTAATAATAATTTCTTTTCCGAAAATCTTGACCTTAAGTTGCGCTTTACATACGTACGAATGAAATATGCTCATATTTGATTAGGTTGCAGTGGCGTATATAGGAGGGGGGAGGCTAGTGGGCTACAGTCCCACCCCCGAAATGTTTTAAAAAACTTAAAAATTATTTTAAACGTATGTTATATTTTAATGGTGCTTTATGCTTATTTAGAATTTGCGTCAAATCGTTTTGGGACATTCTGTAAATGAAATGTAGATAAGTACCTACTGTGTCTTGTTCGTGATTCCTGGATAGCAGTGGTAATTAAACTCTGTCTATAGTAGCCCCTCTCGAATATATTTTCTATATACGCCACTGTTAGGTTAATCAAAACTCCGGTGAATATCGTGAACCCTTATTTACCCGGTTTACATGCGGATAGATTTTTTGAATTTTAACGAGTAATCGATTAATTTCGAGTGGGATTCGTTTTCACGAGATGTGTGCCTTTCCCTTTTCCACCAAATGATATTTTGACCGATAACCATTTCCACCAAAACAATTTCTACTACAAAACTCACCAGTTAAACGTATTTAGCACAGTATTATGTGTGTTAGGTATTTATATAATTTTTATTGAACTCTGTAATGAATTTGATTTTGTTGACTTGTTTAACATTAAAATAAAATACGATAGCAATAAATTAATAACTCCCCATCAGTACCGGAAAGGTTATCATATATATATCTATACCATAATATATTATGTCTATATATTTAAAAATCATAAACTTAAACATAGTACTAAAAAACGAGTTTTCTCATGTACTAATATGTACTTTTAAGTCGATTAAATTAGATAAATCATAAACAATCTATTAACTTGATTTGTTACGACTCTACGAGTATTTCCAGTCTATAAATAGTGTACTTTTCATATTTATAAAAAAATAATTCATGTACTTGTAAGTGATATTGAAATCGGTTCGGCGTAAACAGGTATCAATCAAAATATAATTTGGTGGAAAAGGGAAAGGTATACTTTTGGCGTAAACGTGTTACGCCCCTAATTATTGCGACATGGTGTTCATCAAAAGCCAGTATATATTATACTCATACGTACATCGCGAGAAGTATAATTTACATCCGTTTTTAATGGCATCACGGTTATAAAAATACTGCGCCGGCGAAGTAAAATAGAAAATGAATATCATTACGAGTAAATTTGTAGGCAGTATTACGAAAACATTGCTGTTGTCGACATTTTCCGTTCAAAATTTGAAGTTTTCAAATTTAAAAGAAGAAAAAAGCAAACATTAGATTACCTGAGAATCTAAAAAGTTTGCAATCTTAACGGGAAAACCTGTTTAGTGATAAATACGGTATACGAACGGGCTTAAGGTAGAACACCGGTATATCATTAGGATAATATTTTCAAATGTTTGAAAATATTTCAAAAGGTAGGTAAATATTACAAATAATTTAAAAGATCATTGTCCTTTTTTCCGTAATACTGTTGTACGCGGGCGCCCTAACGATAATGACATGTATATCGTATAAAAGCGGCGCGAAAAATTACATAGCAAATAAGTTTTTACACGTTTAAGCACTGTAAACACGTATATATAGATATATATATATATCGATGGCATTTTGTTGAAAGGGCGTATACCACAAAAAAAACGAAAAATGTGTTTTTGGTATCAAAATTTTCAGAAAAAATAGGCGCATAATCTGTTATATTGAGGTGGTTAGAAATATTAAGAATTATTCTCTATATAGTGGATATAAGTTATCCAAACGCCCTAAAGAATATATATATATTTGAACGGAGAATTTTAAAAGGGCGTATACTACAGGAATTGCTAGTGGTTTATCGAATAAACTAAGCATTTGAATGATAATTGTTATCAAATTATCAACATGCCTACTAAATGAAGGTATATCCAAGATCAACCGACCTTAGGTTAGGTATCATTTAGCGGTATCATTTTTAAAAACACTATTTTGTTCCTCCTGAACAATTTCAATTATGTGGTATACGCCCTTTCAACAAAACACCATACTATATATATATATATATAAGTGCATAAGAATACGTACGAATACATAACAGACATCGATGTAATAAAATGTACGAGTGTTACGGCCGCGAAACCCTGCGCGACCGCGCACCGGCCGTTGAACCCGAACGACGACGGCGAGCTCGGTGTATAAGGTGCAACGACCCCAGACTCTCCGGGGTTCGTTTGGCAGATCAATAAACCCCTTTTCGCCGTCGCCGTAACCGTCGATGGACGTTTGGCGCGCGTATATACGGTCACGGGGAACAGCGCGCGTTCCGCCTCCGTCGTCGCGCCGCTGTTTCAACCCCATTCATCAAATGCCGGCCGGCCGGCCTACCGGTCGGCGGTCACCGCACGTCGTCTTACGCTCGTTCATCACCTATTTTCCGCAGTCCTGTGCACCCCCACCGACCGCGGTTGAGAATTTTACGTACAACCGTACATCAGATCATCTCTCTCGAGTAACATCGATCTCGTACCACGTGAATTCGATCCACACAACACCACAGCGTATTTATTACACATAAAAATATCTCTCGTGTTACACGATTCTTTTGTGTCGTTGTTTTAACGCCTTCACTTCCGGACGCTGTGCCGTCGAACACCAAAGAATCTCGCAGGTTCCGAATAATAAGGTAATACTATCTCTCTCTCTCTCTCTCACACACACACACGTACACGTACACGTGTCACCAGCAGTAGACGTAACGTGTAGTGCAGTGCACATATTATATACGCGCGTATGTTTATAATAATATGTTTTTGTTATTTATGAGATTCTCTTATTGTTGCCTGCTCTGCATGTATATAGCTACAATATTTTACTCGATATTACATAGATAGTACTGATCGTACTCATAGTCATGCGCACGGGAGGTGCCAATTGTGCCGGGGCACCTCCCGAAATGGTGTAAACGGAGACCTGCAGTTTAAGCCTAAGAGTAAGGGGCGCACATTATAACTAATTTTTTTTAAAGATGTTTCGTAGTAGAAAAAATAAAACTAAATTTTCGTGCAAAAACTTCCGATGATAATGTAACAGCTACAATTGGCTACAAAAGTACAAATCATAAATATTTGAAGTAGTCTGAGAAAAAACATCCGAGATTCAAGGAAAACATATTCATTGGGATTAATATATCACAATGTTCAATTTAGAGTAAAAGTTATGTTTATTTAATTATTTATACATTATAATTTATTAAATACACCTACCTACACGTTTTGATAAGATAGGCCTCAAAAGTATTATAGGCACCCCCTGAAATACAGATCTGCGCATGCCTATGATCGTACTCTTCTCCAACACTATCCAATACGTGTTTTAATCGAATCTTCACATCAGTTTATGTAAGTTATGCGCACGCGGTGATTCAAATGCAAAAGTATTTTCCGATTTTACTCATGGTCAGAGCTAAATTCTGCAATAAAGATATTTTTTTTTGATAACAAATCTGTAAATACCTACTTCCTGTCGTATCTATTTCCCAAAATATTTATAACATTAACTAAATAGGTACGCAAGACGTTATTTAAGTTTGTTAAGTTAATTTTTTAATAAATAATATAGTATATTATCTTACGCAAAAAGCCTTTCAAGTAAAATATTTCCCATAGAATGTTGATATTTCCGTGGTCCGCGCAAAACCTATGTGAATTTTTACTAACATAATTTATTTGTATAATAATATTTTTTTTATGATATATCTATTAAGACTTTATTTTAAGTACTTTTAGTAATTAATATGAACAAATTAATAATAAAAACCATTAATCATAGAGTTGTGGCCTTTAATATATTATAACAAAAAATTGTATTGAATATATACTTACATTGTAATAACACTATTTTGGGTGTACGGTTCAGTGGTAATCTAAAATTATAAAACAAAAATATAAGAAATTATTATTGAATAAATAAAAAACAATAATATTGGTGAAGTTCAGATACAAATATAGGTGAAGTTCGTTATAAGTATATTAGTAAATTTTATTTTTATTTTTAATTAGTTTTTTATTCGATCTACTGCACGCGAAACAGCAAGAATAGTTAATAAATTATTATTTTAAGAAGACAGATGTACGAGTAGTATATTGTAAGAGCCCTCCTAGTGGTGGTACTATACCACATAATTAAAAATATTAATACTATTAATAATGATTTATAAAATAATTATCTAAAATTAGAAACTTAGGTTTCATTTATAATTGTATAAATTAATTTCAAATTTTTTTTAAATTACACTAGGTGGAAGCCATTTATTTAATAAATGTTCAGCCAATTTTTAATTTCGTTATTACCTGAAGGGGATCTAATAAAATGAAAGTAAGAATACTGTTAAGGAATTAAAAAAAAAAAAATGTTATCTTAAGTATGTACTTATATTTTTTAAAAACGTTGCTGAGAGAAAACGTTTGCACAAATTAACTACCCCCCTCACCCCATAAATCCATATATTCACTATAAAAATAAATAATTTCAAGAGGAGTCAAAAGAAATTATTGACTTTAGTTTTAATATAAACAACTGTTTATTTATTATAAATTTATTAAAAAAACAATAAAATATTTTCGGCAAAATACGGTTAACTTAATTATATATATACGATTTATAAATTTGTACACTCATTCCAGAAATGGTATTCAGTATCAACTATTAGCTATTAGTTATTTATTATATATTTATACTAGCTGAATTACCCGTTATTGCCGGGTTGTATTGTTTTTATCTGGCAAGATTAAATATTGTCTATTTAAAAAAAATTTAAATAAGATTGTTTAAAAAATATTTAATTAGTTATTAAGCTGATTATTATCATTATTTGTTTTATTTATTATAGCTTTTGACATCAACTTCGCTTGCGCTAGTATACAGATATAAATTGTGTATACTGGCTTCACGCGTGGTTTAAATTGTTAAATTGATTAATTGTTTGAGTGTTGATGTTGTTTAATGTTTTATAAAAATCCGAATCTTATGAATTTAGAAAAATGTATTACACTGTGACTATGTGCTTCACTCATGTTCACTTTTTTTTTCGTTATCCTAATATACCTATAAGCTTTAGTAGGTATATAATAAAAAATAATAATTTATGACAACAATTTGGTTATAAAACTTTTCTGTAAACTACATTTGATGTATTTACTGTTGGTGTCAAAATAACTAAGCTTGTTGGGGTACTGACTTTGTAGCATGCTACATAAAATATTCCATGTGAAAAAACCATCTTCTCTTATATCGATTCCTGCAATTTTCAAAGTTTGACCTTGTAATTTATTAATTTTTCATAGCAAAACATACTTTGACAGCAAACTGCATTCTCTTGAATTGGAATGGAT
This sequence comes from Sipha flava, assembly GCF_003268045.1. Classification (NCBI taxonomy): domain Eukaryota; kingdom Metazoa; phylum Arthropoda; class Insecta; order Hemiptera; family Aphididae; genus Sipha; species Sipha flava. The sequence continues at coordinate 113,679 of NW_020273022.1, forward strand.
AATCTGATGGTATTATTGATATGTGAGAAATAAAAACTGATTCACCTTTTGCAGATCCAGTCATCAATTCAGCTTCTATCAAATTTTTTTGAAGACCAGTAATACGTAGAGGTGTGCCATCGCACAGTTTTTGTGAACTATGATTTTATAGAAAGATTATGGGAGTACCAATTTTTAGTGTTAATAAATGTGGTGAAAATCTAGGAGGTTTGAGTGAATTAAAAAATTCAACTAAATAATTAACTGCATCATCTACTTCTAATACTAAATTCACCCAATCTGTATTCCACATTTTTTTTATGTTAAAATGGCCCTCTCATATAGGCAGTCCATTGATATTTCTTTGAGGTTTTTCGATAACAGGATATATTTTGTCTGTAAGTTCTTTTAAAGTTTTTACAACAGTACCTAATCCTGTCGGCAAAGTAATTTTATCTTCATACTCTGGATATTTTCCATCTTCTATTCTTAAAAGTAGCTTAAAAAACTGTTCAGCAGTTCTGTCTCCTTTTAAATGTAATCGCATATTTATAGTCAAAGAAAATTTTTCTATTTGAGGCCATAAATATGAAGACTTGATGCATGTTGCAATTTCATTAGCTCGAGTTTATCTAAGAACGACTGGTAAAGTTTGTCGAAGATTTCCAGCTAGCAGTATTGTGACTCCTTCCATCAATAAATTTGAATTCTCCACATTCTTCAGACAGTTGTTTAAAGCCTTAAATCCTTTCTTATGAGACATTGGACTTTCATCCTAAACTATGAGCTTAAATTTTTTCAGAACTTTCGCCATATTAGATTGTTTATTAATATTGCACGTTGGAGTCTCAATGGTGTTCAGATTGAATGGCAACTTGAAAACAGAATGAGCAATTTTTTCTCCATGTAAAAAAGTAGCAGCAATTCCTGATGATGCAGTTGCAATTAAAATCACATATGAGCTTCTTACTTTAGCCAAAATTAGAATGATTAATTAGGGTTTACCAGTTCCACCAAGAGCATAATCCATATAAATATACATTTTCCTAAATTTAATTTACTACTGATTTACTTAAAATAATTTCTTTTTTGTGATAAACATATTTAGATTGTAAATAAATAATTCGTATTGTAATGATTAATTTAGCTATATAGTATGTCCAGAAAACTAAATCTCGTATAAGATAATTGTCATTGTAACAAATGTATGTACCTTAGTTACTATTAAAAAGTAAATTTTAGAAACCATAATACAATTTTAGAATTTAAAAATATCATTATTTATTACAATCAGCTATTACAATAATAGTTTGAAAATTAAAGACTACGCAGGTCGTTATTAATAATAACAATATTAATGATATTACTAATTTTTTTTTATAAATTATGGAACTTTGAGCTTTAAATGTTCAAGACAACGTTTTAGTACAATCCGTACTATTCAATTTTAATTATATTATATGTAAAAAAAATATAAAATTCTTAAAATAACTATTAACTAATAATTGTTATGGAAAATTTAAACTTTAAAATAATAATTTTAGGATAGCTTCAATTGAAGTAATTTTTAGTAAACTTTTGAACATTATTTAATTAATGTTTTTATATAAAACAATATAAGTATAACAATTATAATTAATAATTGACCAGTGATATTTTTTCTTTTATTTCTATGTTAAAATAATATATACAATAAAAATTAAAAATACAATCGCTTGAATAAAACAATTAACTAATCATTCAAGATAAAAACGGGATTATTTCAGTGACAGTTAGATTTAATATGTTTAAAAATGTTAAAAATGTTAAAATATCATAATAGTTCATCAATTATTTACGTAAATAATAATATCATGTTGTAGATAATATTTATTTATTAATCGTTTAACTTAATATTTGTATGCGTTGTAACGACAATTCATTATTACATTGTAACTATATAAAATATGAAACTTACTGTATCGCCCAAAGGTATATAAGGCTGTAATTTTCGATAAAATTTTGGTCTATTTAATATGTCATAGTCCAAACTAAACGATCTAAAATTGATAACAGCATTAATCAACACAGTTTAACTAGTGATTAGATAATTTATGAAGAACATGAACTTTACAATGTCTCTGAATGTCGAGCATACCTCAAGTAATACGGATATAACAATTCATTAGCTTTTGAATGCGTAGTAGGGGCTTTATTGTTTTCTAAATCGCTATTTTCCGAATCATATTTAAATATAAATCCATTTTCTCTAGAAAAAAAAAAAATGAATAAATGAAATAATTGTTGGTACAATAAAAACAAAATGTTAACGTGTAGCCGATAAAAAAATGTTTAAATAATATGTTTTGTTAAACTCACGCTAAACTTGTTCTGCTCAAATCGGAATTTAAAAGCGGTTGAATTTCGCAATCCGTGATCATAGACTTTGCTCTTGGTCTGGTAGACCTTTTAAAAGATTTTTTAGAAACTCGGCCCATTATAGGTATTTACGCGATCATAATTAAAACATTGAAAATTGTTACTTTGCGAACGATACAATATAATATTTCATACACTCCACACAGTCGTAAATCTGACGCACTTGTAAGACTCACTCGGAGCTATGCTGTAGTCTTATTTTTACGTTACACTACTATAATGTTATGTTGTTCGGAATTTATCGATATCAACGTTGACCCTTATACCCGCCTATTCACCTTGTTCTGGTAGCCTAATTTGTGAAACAACGTGTGTTCCGTATGCTATTGTACAGACGGTTAATAATTTTCGGGCTTGAGAGTAGAGATTTAATTTCAAATGAGTTTAGTCAAAGGCTTGGAAAGGCGTGGTTGTATATCAAATGATTATAATATCATCCACGTTTATTTGTGCAAAAAATTATTGAGAACAAGGTTACATTCGATTTTATAGTCAGTTACGATTTATTTTTATATGGTAGGTAGATGATAGTTGTGTGATAGTACGTGTAATTGCTAATTATTTTTATAATATAATACTAACCAACATATTTTATGCAATATTAGATAATACTGATTGATTTTCAAGGCCAAATATATTTTATTTTATACGTAAGAAATCGAGTAACATATTGTTATCGCATGATGTGTAATAAGTTAATTCAAATAACCATCATATGCCCAATATTCCCATAACCTATTTAATCATATCGTATTACTTACTATATTTTTAGAACAATAGTTTAATTTACAATAATTGATTTCTTTAATTGTTTTGGGTAGGTACTAGTAGACCATATCTCAAAAACAGTATTTGCCTATGAAATATTATAATTACCATTTCATCAGTTATTCATTCATATTTGCTACTCACTTTGTTGTAATAATTATTTTACTTAATTTACATTAAACTACACCTAATCGGTAAACCTATCCTCAAGGGCGGATTGATCAGGGAGACAAAGGTGCAATCGTTTCCAGGGCTCTCGATCGTGTCATATTAATAAAAATTTAAATATAACAGTAAAGCATCATTAATTAATTTACTATTAAAATGTCAGAAATTTAATTAATTGTATACTATTAACTAAAAACATTTATTAGTTGAAATGTGATAATAATAGTTCAAGTTGATTAACCCTCCGGCCTCGTTATACCCAGTCCGCTTCTGCATATTCTACTTAGAACCTTAACATTAGAATACGTTCAATACAATTTTGTATTATAATATAAACAAAATAATCGTATTTATATTTACAAAGGTTGTTTAGAGACTGCTGATTTTCCCGCCGAATATCTAAATAATCAAATAAAAAATATGTTTTGTTTGTATACACTATTGGCATTCGTTGTTTTTCGATGTTTGCAAATGTATTATGACTAGGTATTAGGTAAGCACAGCTGGAGTAAACATTATACATAACATATATATTTAAATGTCGTTTTATAAAAAAAAAAGTCCGTTATTTAACCGTAACATTGTTGATTTTATAATACGTTAAGATATGTAGTCAATGCTGTAACTATAAATTTTTACTGAAATAGTTTTTTTTTCCATACACTTTACTTGCATTGGTTGAGAAACGGATAGATATTATCTTTCTATATGCCATAATAATTTAACATCAAATAATATCGATATTAAACGACTAAAAGATAGATTTCGAAACGTTTGATCATATTTTATACAGTGTTAGTATGAGTGTATTTTATTTTGTAAGCAAGTCTGTGCCAGATGAAAATTTCTATTTAGGTTTTAAATATTCTAGATAAAGTGAAGATTAAGGTATCTACCTTAGAATATTAACATACAAAGAAAAAACCTAATAACATTTTGTACTAATATTTGAGCCATATCTATTTTATTTCTTGAAAGATTTCATTAAACTAGGAAAATATACTCTGATGAGCAAAGATTTGAAGTATAGTTAAATTTGAAACTTGATCAAAAAGCAATGCATTTGGAAATTCTTCGTCCCTCAAAATGAATCCTTTATTTGAATTTTTCCTTATACTACTACATGATTGTATATTATTCAAGTATTCAGAAAACGTTGTGTTAAAAATTATTGTTTAGAACTCATTGATTTTAAATATAGTAAGTTATACTGTTTATTACTTACTTAAAAATAAAACATTTTTCAATTTATTACATAGGTTCACATATTAATTATATTATATTTTAATACTAATCACTATAAATTAATCTTCTCTTTTAAAACTATAGCTAATTAATTTAATAATTACTATATTTTATGGACACAAAGTGATCGTACTGAATGTATTAGTTTATTACATAAGAAAATAATTGTTGCACTCTTTTTTTATAAGTCTATATACTTTTCTTCGATGGACTTTAACCTCATTACAAGATATGGTAAAATATATTTTTACTTCAACGTACTAATTAATATAATATATTTTTATTAGCAAAGGATTTAGTTAGTTTATTGGATTTATAAACAATATGTCATATATACGTCATTAGTTTGTTTACTCCACAGTTTTTGTTGTAGATAATGCTCAATTTAATCGGGACGACACGTTCTAATTAATAATGCACGATGCAAAATAATTAAAAATCTTATAAATTTAAATTACAAAATACTGTTTTCCAAATACAACGCTAGAACTTATTTAATGACTTAATTAAATCTGTATTAATGTTTATCTAAAACTTATAATTCATTGATAATAATATAAAATGATATTATTATCCATTTAGTAAGAAATTTAAATTTTATAACGCAAATAAGTATAATATAATCACGAATTCACCGTTCAATGTATATTATACATCAATAACTTGACAATTTTATCCAATTATGGTCACGCGAATACTTATGTATATTATGTATATAACTTTTATATACAACATTTGTATATTATGTGATTATTAGTACATTATAAAAGTTAGTATTAACTAAAAATTAATAATAAATCGTATTTATATCATTTAAGTTACAATACATGTGTGTATGACATTTTTTTAAACTTAAGAAAATATAGTAAATCAATTTAACAAATGAAAAATTTAAATATTTTACTGGTTGCAGAGTCTAGCGAATAACATTTATTCGACCATAATATTTGTATATTGAAACATATTGATTAGATTTGTATTTATACACAACGCGTTGTTTATTTTCTAAAATATTGTATTATTATTATTAAAATGTAAATTTTTTAAGGTTACTTTTACAATACCTACTGGAATATTTTTTTTGGGGGCACAGTTCCCAAGGAAATGTTTTTGTATTTAAACTCGATAACTATAAATAAACAATAACAATAATATTATTATTTTTATAATAATACTTGAGTTTTAATATCATTCGTCATTCATTTATGTAAATTAAGTTGCTTACTCAATAACATTACGGTGTACAATTACTATTAATCGATTCATTTTAATTTCTACAAACATAGATAATGTAAAATATATTCACAGTTTATTCACAGTTTTCCAAATTAAATATTTTAACTGTAAATATCAACAAACTGTTCTTTTTAATAATAGTATAAAATTAAACTCTAAAGATTAAAACCTATTTTTTAAATTTTACTTTACTTACATAATACATAATATATTAAATTAGCTTGTTTTCCTTGAAGATATAAATAAATACTTAAAAATATACTTCTACATTGTAATGTATTAAATACAATTTCTTAATATTTTGGCTACGATTTGTTTACGAGTGAATTAATTTATGTAAATATGTATCAATAATATTTACTGGCAATCGAAAAAAAACTAAAAATTATTCTACAGAATGCATTACTAGACTAGATATATTTAAATGTGATTTCAAGGAAAAATAGTCAAATGTTTCTTGTAAATTGCTTACATAATTAAATGTTTAGGACCTTAATTTTGCCTAGTATTTCATTAGAATTTGGCATTTTTAGTTAAATTTGATGTGACATTTAAGTCAATACAGTAGAATCTCGATTATCCGTCCCCCGATTAACCGTCTTTCTCGGTTAACCGTCAGGCCACTTGTGTATGAGTAGGTTATAAATAATAATATATATAATCCGAAATTTTCCTGCAATATCTACAAGATAAGCGATAGGTTATTGCGATAGTGATCGCCTTTTGTTTTTGAAAAGTCAGTCAGTTATATATTGCACGTGTGTTCGTTCGCTTGACCGTTCGCGTTTTTAGTCTCTTTGTGTGCAAATATTTTAAGCACCAAAAAATCACATAATATGTTAAAACAACAAAAATTAACCGATTTTTATAGTGTTAATTGTTAAGCATGTATGTAATTGTAAATAATAAATTTTTTTAATAAATTAAAAAATAATAATGATAATAATGTACCAATAAGTAATAGTACCTACTTAATTATATCAATATGTATGTCATAATTATTAAAAAAAATAATAAATAATATATATGTATATTTAAATTTTTGTTGCTCGCTTAACCGTCTTTTCGATTATCTGTCAAAGCTCTGGTCCCGAGACTGACGGTTAATCAAGGTTCTATTATACATGCATATTATTGCAGTATTTAATACAATTTTGAATATTTTACACTATATAGAACCAAAAAAATGTAAAACAATAAATTATCTATATAAATTACAAGTACAATGTGTAAAAATTATTAAATAGGTACCTATGGATGATGCGTATATGACTTACTTAAATGTTATTATACTAATTAACAAAACAACTTAATCAATATTATAGATTACTTTAATTGTATTTTAGATGATAAAATGTTAGCAGTTTATATTATTTTTTTTTTTTTTAGTGCGAACGGTGAATATAATATTTTTAATTCTTGACCATTTAAGATCATGATAATTTTTTATGTCTAGCTGACTTATTGATCTTATTTTTTATAACTATTTAATTGGTGATTAAAATAAAAATGTATATTAAAACTTATCGTGTATAATAAAATGTACCTAGTAGTCTTCATTGTGTATTTATTTTATAGTTATTTGATTCCAAATTCCATTGATGGTTAACAATATACAAAAAAATTAATTTAACACAAAGAATTTAATTTATTAAAACATTTTTTCGAGCATATAAGATTTCTGATAATATTCTTAAAATAAAAAATGTACACAGAATGCCATTACCAGAAAAATATTTTTGGGGATAGGAATTAGAGTTTATGTTTTTGACAAGCAAATTTTAAAATTTAAAATTTAATATAAATTTAAAATCATTCAAATATATTTTAAGAAAACATTTAGGGTAGGGGTGAATCCCTAAACCTAGCTACGGCCTTGTGTACATATAGTAGTTGACAATTATACGATATTGAAATTAAATTTTATAAAGGTGGTATTTATGATCTTAATTACCTGTTTAATTTGATTAGTTTAATAGCAATAGACCACTGTCCATTCAACAACTTGTTTATTATTTATAAATTCTTTCATAGTTTTAATGTAACATTTTTTTATGACTTGAATATGAATAATAATAAATACATTCTAAAGACTTATTATAATATAATTTTAATTTTTATACAGAATTTTTTATAGTTATAGAGGTACAAAACATAAATATTACAATAATTTTAATTTTATATTATTATCTTTGAAAATTTCCAGATTTTGTCTTTAAATGGATAATTATTCAATATATAAATTATAGTTACATTAATACATCGTAAATATAATCTTTTTTTGGTTGTAAATAAAAATCGACGTATGGAAACATAACAACATATCTGAGAGAGTTACACATTTGGACGTGCTTGTTGTTAATCCCACGTATAATGAATTATTAATATATTTCATATAATTATTATATAATAAAAAAATTATATAGATTTAGGATAAAGATTTAAGTATTTTGGACTGGCATGTATATACTTATTATAATTTTTTTACAAATTTGTTAATTTAATACAAATAAATTTGATCAATTTTCTGTAATTTTTGAACTACATTGCAAATTTTCCATGTGTATCAAATTATTATTATTGTAAAATTATACAACATTTAATTAGAAGAAGCCAGATTTTATTAGCATGTACATTTATTATATGTATATTTATATTTATATTCATATTATAGGAGTATTATATGTACATTTATTAAATGTACTGTACTTTTCAATCAGTTCAATGGTTATTTTGCTGCGTAATGTGTCCAGTACTATAGCACTTAGTATATGTACCAGTGGTGAATGGAGTTTATTTACCTAGAAATATAAATTATTTGAAAAAAACATTAAAAAATCGAAACGTTTTCACACGAAAACTATAAAGTGCCATAGAAATTGGGATGTAATTAATTTATCGAAAAATGTTCAACATGTACATTTTGATTTCATATAATAGTATTTATTATTTTTACACTTCAACACATTCACAATATTAATATTACAAGGATGCAAAGAAAACAAATAAAAAAATTGAGCGAAAATATAATGAATAAAAATCAACTTGTATGTGGTACGCATCTATATGGCTTTATTCTCGTTTCAAATATTAATTTTCTCTCGATGTTGTAGCAATAAAATTTCAATTACATTTTTGTCAAACGTACCACAGGTACTTGTCAAGTTTTATAAAAACCACGTGATAAATATTTATAGATATTTATATTTTATACAAATATACGTAAAATCCTTCAACAAATTGTCTCATTGTCTAATTATACTCGTATAATTTTTTACTATCAATATTATCCTATATTTTTTAAATTGTATTCTCGACGAATTCTATTGTTTGATGAAAGTTTAATGTGTCGAGTACCTAATTACGTATAATTTTTATTTTTTTTTCGTCTCATCGTTTGTGTGTTTTATATTATAATAACGCAACGGCAAAAAATATTTATTTTTAGAACGTGAATGGAGTGTTCACTGATACCGTTGCATTATAATAACGTGTCATATAAATATACCATAATAGTAATAAACATCGTATAATGTTTAATGAGAATGAGAGTAGGTGTAGGTACTTGAAATGTCAGAGAAATAAAAAAAATAATCCAACTGAAAATAAACACACGTTACGATGGTATGTTATTATATACAGACATTAGACTCTTGAATACATTATAATCCCGACGAAATGTAATTTTCCGTTTTAAATATTGTTAATCTTGAAATGTCGAACTTTGTTTTGTTCCTATCGACCTTCGATTTATCGGACCCATAGCCATGGAACCATACCACAAAATAATATTACGTTTATATACAATTTATTCCAATCCAGTAATGAATAATTGACGACCGTATAAAATGTAACGAGTTACAAAATAAAAATAGATTATGAAATACAATTAAAAGCTTTAATAATTAACAATATGTGTTCATCGTTATTATCTCTAAGGATTATCAATAATTGTCTGTTCAAGCAGATGCCAAGATGATAAAAGTACAATATTGCGTACGCCCGAGAGTAGATTTTCAGTAATATTTAGTTTTTGTAATGGTAATGCGGCTAATTATTTTCGAGGATTCGTTTTAAGCACGTAGGATAGTATTATGTGTGAACAGCGTGAAGAGCGAAACAATTATGGTATCTACTATAAATAGGCAGTTAAACGGGAAGGTCGTTGAAAAAATAACCGGGTACTTACGCTAGCGCAAACTCGATCATTGGTATAACTGCTAACTGCGTTCGTGTACAATTTATAATATTATGATTGCATACGATCTATACAAACATCATTCTCAATAACAATCAATTAATTTCTGGTACGTTACCAAAACGCGAAGTTTTCGTGACGATAAATAGCTGTGATCATTTTCGTAATTATCATAAATATTATTGTCGTTTTTTCATTGTTTTTCCGATAATGCTTAGACGATTGTAAGGATGACCACAGTAAAGTCGAAGATCGATGTTGTACCTCCGCGCGACGTCCACAATTGTTGATATAGAACGGTGAAAATGCCACAAAACCACAAACGGCGTGTAGCGAGTAGGTAAACATGGCTTTCGCGCATTATAGTAATAATGAGTTCATATCTATATCAGTCTTGGCCCATGATGATCGGACCAGGCCTGGATTAATACAGGTGCAAAAGGAACTCCAGGACGGTAAATTTATTAGGGTGGTATTGCAAGAACAAATAATAAAGAAATTAATTATTGGAAAAATGTGCACGTAAGATCTAAAATCAAATTTTTATCACAAAGAGGTTTGCAAATATGTTGTAAATATGAACATTTTTATTAAAAACATAAAGGGAATTATCAATTGTGCTTAGAATTAATTTCTGAATACGATCCATTGATTTAAAATCACACATCGTACTATGGGAACGAATACCGTAGTAATGTGTCTTACTCGGAATATATTGTATACAATAGGCGATGAATTTATTTCATTAATGAGCAAAATAGTTGTTTATAACATTGTAATTCGAATAAAAAAAATGAAATACTTTTCAATAATTGTTGACTCGACTCCTGATCGATTTCTAAATCGACTCCTAACTTTGATTAACTGACAATTATTGTAAGGTATATGGAAGATAATAATTCTGTCGTTGAAATATTTTTTGAATTTGTTAAATTTGTTAAATCAGTAGGCCATAAAAACGAAAATATAGAAACTGCTTTAATTAAATGTTTTACAAATTAAGATATACATTTTAAAAAATCCTATCACAATGCGGCAAATATGTCATGGATTACAGTTTGGTATTAAATGAATATCCGAACAAGTGTTGTTTGAATCATCTGCCGTATATTTACTGAACTTATTAGGGTCAAACGCTGCCGAAATCACCTGTGAAGGGACTAGGGTGTTTTTTTTTTTGAATACACAGATGATTTATCATTTTTTTTCCTACTCAACAAGTCGTTGGGAACTAAATAATCGAATAATTTCAATAATAGTGATATAATAATAATCGAGACATTCATTCGATTAAATGAATCCAGATATTCACTCGATTAAAATATTTGAAATATTCACTTGATTAAAAGCATAGAAATATTCTTATCGAAATATTTTCTCACTTAAAATAATTTAAAAACCCAATCAATAGTCAAATTGTTAATAAAAAATAAAAAATTTCATAGTACTTACATTACACTTAATATTGTATGAAAACAAAAAAAAAATACATTTAAAATTTAACACTTATTTACGATAGAAATAAAGATATTCATTATTATATCAATATATATATATATATGTATAGTACAGTAAATACATTATATTTATCATGAATTATACAAATCAAGATGTAGCCTAGAGCATTGTCTTGTAAACAAGCGTGACCTACAGGTACATGTACATATAGGTACGAATTAATAAATTATACTGAGAAGTTATAAATAAATATTATAACCAAGTGTTACTTACGTAGATACCACGTAATAAAATAATATTGTTTACCAGTTTCAAACGTCAAAAGTTAAATGTAAGAAATATGGAACGATAAAAAATGAATAAATCAAAATAATAATAGATAAGTATTTTAATATAGAAATATTTCAAGTCTATAACGGTTATTGATTTAAATAAGATTCGAGATGATGAACAAATTAAATAATTATAACATGTTTTTGCTTTCTATGAATTCAAGTGTGAGATCGGATATTTGTGGTTAATAGATTAGTAGAATAAAATTATACCTACTCGTTTATAAGTCATTAACACTTATTACAGTTTAAGTAACTCGTATTTTGTTAGTAATTTTTCCATTCGATTCTTATGGAGTGACTAGTGACTTAGTTACTCATCGATTATTTTTTCTAACATTTGAATCATTCGATTATTTTCACTCGATTGTTCCCATCACTGGTCGATACGTCTTTCTTATTTGTTTAATATTTTACGTGCAAAACAAATATTTTTATTCCTAGTTCCACCGCCGACGAGTGTTGTATTGCTTGAGCTTATTCAAAATACACGTTACAGTATTTGTTCAGTTTTGATGCGAACGCCGGTGTGGAAAATTCACTATTTTTTATTTTCTCGACGGTCATTTTCTAGTGGTTGGCTGTGCGGTACCGATGCCGTAAACATTTCTCTGTCCCCCCCCCTCCCCCCCGTAAGTTGTCGCGCGACGTTCGTAACTTTTTGATACGATAACGTTTTCAAATCAAACGACACGGCACGCGCACGTGAATCGCATGCGTCACGCGTAAACGTTAACCTTGCGGCGACCGGCGAGCTTCCCTCCCCGGGGGCACGGCGCCTATCGGTCGTCAGCGGCGGCCGCGCGATCAGCTGTGTGCCGTTCCCCGTCGGCGCACCGCTGTTGTTGTTACTGTCATAAACGACCAGTCGACCGAGGCGGTCATTACGCGCCTGTTCGTCGTCCGCGGTCGTTTCTCTCCGCCAGTCCGTCCGTCACGGTTTCTCATTCTCTCGCAAGCTCTCCGCGTCTTGTTGCCATCGTTACCGGTCAGCGAGACGAGCCGACCTCTCTGACTTCCCTCCTAACCTAACCATGAACACGGTACAAGTGGAGACGAAACCGTTCGACGGCCAGAAACCGGGCACCAGCGGGTTGCGCAAAGCCGTCAAGGTGTTCCAGCAACCGAACTACACGGAGAACTTCGTGCAGGCCGTGTTCAGCGCCGTCCAACCGTCGGCCGTGGGCAGCACCGTCGTGGTCGGCGGTGACGGCCGGTTCTTCTGCGCCGAGGCCGTGGACTTGATCATCAAAATAGCCGCGGCCAACGGGGTACGTTTCCCCTCCCCCCACATCGTGGACCGGGGAGGTTTTCCCGCGTTTTCCAAAAGTCTCCATCGAACCGCATCATCTGTGGACGGACACTAAGTCGAAAACTTAAGTGTTCGTTTCGAGTGTAAATTTTCGATTTTGGAATTCGCATTGAACACGATAAACACAAAATAGAACTTCGATATGGTCGTTTGTTTCTTTACAAAGTGTTTTCGCTCTGAAAACCATTTTTTTAATAATTGTACTCGAATTCTCCAGAGAGTACCGAGCTCCCGCGATCGCGCCCAACGTTGCCGTTGTGCGGTTATTTTTAAACCTCGTTATCACGGCGTAACAGAAAAACAGCCGAAAGTCTTATCACTCGCTGTTCGCGCTATATTCTCGTTCGCGTCCACCAAGCTAGTGGAATTTTTTTCAAATGCAAATTAATTGCAAAATAACTCATTTCTTTCCGATAAAAAACTCGAATCGATTACGCAGCGTGTTATCCGATATTTACGCTTATCTCGGTCTTACCAACAACTTTACAATGATTTGGCCATAAAGATAATAATGTTACGAATCTTTGACCTTCAGCTGTTGGTTGTTTTTATTAATATTTTTTTTCAACATAATTGTTGCTACGGAAAACGGTTTTTCTTTTCTTAATAAACTATGTATGTAATATTATGACTATATTTTATGAGAAAAACGAATTTTTCTGACGTAAGTCGAACACTATATGATTTGTGCATCGTTTAAATTGGTGTATTAATGTGTTTATTTTGGTTACAAAGTGATATCAAACAGATATTTTGTAGCGAAAAATAAATTATTGCTTTATTGAAGATAATAAATACTTTGTATCAAGACTTTAAAAATGTTTTCTCCAATGGATTTTATTGTCATGAAGCTGTTTTTTTATAACATGTATTTTAACATTTTCCTGTGATATGAGAAACTGATAATGTAATTTTATGTGTTTGTGTAGGAACTACTTAAGCATTACCTAACCATAACTATTATATATGTATACCACATTGTTATCATGTTTTTTTCTATTCATTTGTTATGTAAATACCTACCTTTTAAATGAATTATTCATCAATGATTTTATTAAAAAATATGATTTTCAACTAAATTACATAACATTTAATATAGATGTTTGTATAATGATAAATCATTTAAACCAAGAGTTTCAACAATAAAAATGAACGATAGTTAACAAATTCATAAAAACTTGTTAATTTTTAATTTAATTTAATAATTTCCTTATTTTATCTTCATAACTGTTAATAAATAGGGATAAATATAATTCAAACCATTTTTTTTTTATATATTGAATATCTAATACATAGTTTATTGATGATATTTCATTATCATGTAGATTTATTGAGAAATTATTTGATAGTCATTACATAATATAGACATGACATAATAGTATAATCAAATAATTTACTATTTTAAAGATTAAAGTTTCACGTAGGTAATAAATAATACAATTTTAAAATGGTAAAATATCAGACTGTCTATTATTTAGATCACATTTTTAATTTACAAATTTGTCTTAAAATACTAGTCTATAAGTTTTATGATGAAGTATTTAAATTTATACGGTAAATATAATTGTGTTATTATATTTATGTATAGATTATTTTTTCTATTGTAAAATGTGATGATAATGTTTACATTTTTAATTTTAAGGTAAAGAAATTAATTGTTGGACACAAAGGAATTTTATCAACACCAGCTGTATCTTGTATAATTCGAAAATATAAAGCAACTGGTGGTATTGTACTTACAGCTAGTCATAATCCTGGTGGCCCTAACAATGATTTTGGAATCAAATATAATACATCCAATGGAGGTAAGTTATAGTTTGATGTTCGACAAAAATAAAGTTTTATTAGTTTGACAGTTCGGTTTTTCTATGATGTATATTCTATGATACTTATTTTATTTTATACTATGATTGATAGTAAATATATTCTTTGTATTAAAATTCTAAATTTTTTTATGAAACATAAAAATGATAATATATGTTTGTTTCTTGTTAAAGGACCTGCTCCAGAATCAGTCACAAATGCTATATTTGAACTTACAAAAAATATTACTTCTTATAAAATTGTACCCAACTTGAAATGTTCTATAGATTATTGTGGCTTACAATATTTCAAAGTATAATTTATAATATTATTATGATTAATTATAATCTAAAAAATATAAATATAAAATGTTATTTATAGGTTGATGGTAGAGAATTTGAGGTAGAAGTCATTGATTCCGTTGTAGATTACCTTCAATTAATGAAAAGCATTTTTGATTTTGATATTATCCGAAAGTTAATCAAAGGGTCTGAAAACAAAGCTCCTTTTAACATGCTCATTGATTCAATGAATGGAGGTAAGATATGTGTTTAAACTATTAAACACATAATTAACATTTTATAGATCAATGGTAATATAAAAATAATATTTACCTACATTATTCTATAATTTAAAATTAATGTTGTTAACTGTTTGAAATTATAATTTTAAAGGTAATAAATTTGTTTTTAGTTACTGGTCCTTACGTGAAGAAAATTTTTATTGAAGAATTAGGCGCGCCATCAAATAATGCTATCAATGTGGTTCCTTTAACTGATTTTGGTGGTCTACACCCAGACCCTAATCTTACTTATGCTTCTACCCTTGTAAAAGCATTACAAGATGGCGAGTATGATCTTGGAGCTGCTTTTGATGGGGATGGTGTAAGTTTTCAACAATTTACATTCTAATTATTTTTAAAGAGTTTTTCAATTTTTAATTTAATAATCATACCTCTTTGATGTATATTAACTAGTCAATCTGTATTTGTTGAGTTTAGTAATTGATTAATTTAATTTTGAAATATATTTAATTTAGTTAACAAGTTTTATATGTCAATAAGTTATGTTTGTAAATTCTTATATGGATGTATAATAACTAAAATATTTATTACAATATTTTTGAATTAGGTTAGTTATTATATTAATTTTTATCTTTTATAAACAAAAATTGAACTTAATTTTAGGATCGTAATATGATTCTTGGTAAGAAAGCATTTTTTATCAATCCCAGTGATTCGTTGGCTGTATTAGCAAATAATCTGGAATGTATCCCTTACTTTAAAACTAATGGAGTTAAAGGATTCGCCAGAAGTATGCCAACAGGAGCAGCTGTTGATAGGTATAATATTATAATATATAAGGCAATTAAAAATTATTTTACTCAATTTGAAAAATAATTTAGAGTGGCAGCAAAATGCGGTAAAGAACTTTTTGAGGTGCCCACTGGTTGGAAATTTTTCGGTAACTTAATGGATGCAGGTCGTTTGTCACTTTGTGGCGAAGAAAGTTTTGGGTAATTACAATTGATTTCTATAATATATTATATATGACTATGTATCTGATTTATTTATCAACCTTAATTTTTTTTTTTTTTAGAACTGGTTCTGATCATATTCGAGAAAAAGATGGTATTTGGGCTGTTTTGGCTTGGTTATCAGTTATAGCCAACACTGGACAGTCTGTAGAAACTATACTTATTAATCACTGGAAAACTTTTGGTCGTAATTTCTTCACTAGATATGATTATGAAAATTGTGAATCTGAACCATGTAATCAAATGATGTCAGAATTTGAAAAATATATCACCGATCCTAAAATCAAAGGCCAGAAGTTTATTTTTGGTTCAAAAGTATACATATTGAAACAGGCTGATAATTTTGAATATTGTGATCCAATTGATAAAAGTGTCACCAGAAAACAGGTACTTAATTCTAATGTTTTAATGTTAGTAAAATGAATATGATTAATGTATTTGTTTAATTGTCCTTTAGGGTATAAGAGTGTTGTTTGAGGATGGATCTAGATTTGTATTTCGTTTAAGTGGTACTGGAAGTAGTGGTGCTACTATCCGTTTATATGCGGAATCCTATGAACCTCCAACATCAAATATTTTGGAAGATGCGCAGGTGGCTCTTAATCCTCTTGTTCAAGTATGTAAAGTTAAACTAATAATAGTTTATTGAAAAATGTAAATACAATGAAGTTAACTTGAGCTAAAAATATATAGTAGATAATTATTTATTATATGTTGAATAAAATATTATATTTTGTAATTCATAATACAATTTTTTTTTTTTTAATTAATATATTTATAAAATAATTATTTTAATTACAGATTGCACTAGAGATTTCAAAATTATCACAATTTACTGGACGTACTGCTCCAACAGTGATCACATGAGGATTCCAAATTTGTTTTTATGAATTATGTAGTTTTTTTTTTTTTTTTAAATTTCTTGTTAAAAGTTCTGTGATTTTTAAAATATAGTAAGTCAAAAATATATTCTAGTAAATATTTATTTACATTATATATCTATTTAATTAACATAACTAAAGGAATTTATATTATTAATTAATAGTAAATAATTATTGAAAATACATTCAATATCATTATAGAATATTAATTCATAAGATAATACATAATACATACACATATATATTTATACAACATGATGAATTATTTTAAAATTGTATTCATCAATATTTAAGTTTATTACTGTTAATATTTATAATATTTTTGATCAATAAAAGTTTGAAAAATGGAAAGTCCTTACTCCTTAATAAAACGTTTGATCATGCCATTACATTTCACATTTAGTTTTTATAAAGTTTTCTAACACTTATCTAACATTTAAATAACTATTTGACTATGAAACATTAATTATACCTGATAAATTTAAATTATTTATGTTTAAATGAAAAACCTTGTGTATATGTGTTGTTTGTTAAACAGTAATATAACTACAACAATGGCCTACAATTTACGTGTGATAGTTATTAAGTATTTTTTATGCTTAGTTTATTATTAACTTTTAAATATAAATTTACACTAACACTTTAAGAATTAGGTGGGGACCTTGAAAGTTTTTGACGTTGTTTTTGATCTGTAAAGAGTAATTAAAACTCTTTAACCAGTTGATACTGCCAATAGCTTGTGGAGTCTAATTTGTCCGATGGGATTTTAAATGTCGACTCGATTAACATTATAAATTATAATTATTAATAATATTCTTTTATGAACTTTGATTGATTTTAGATGTATATTGTGTATAATATACAATACATATATGTATAATTTAAAATTATTATAAATGTTACACAACATTTTTAGTCAAATAGTGTAAACTTGATAAATTAAATTTTATGACTTTTTATCAGTGTGTCTACTTGACTCTGAAAAAATTAAATTTTTTTTTACTTTACTTTTTATTCAAATGTTTTATTATTATAAGATTCATTTCTTTTATAATGATTTTTACCTAATGAGAAATATAAATGTACACAAATAATTTAGTCGCTATATAATATTTTGGAGCATCTTATGTACGTTCAATTACTAATCAAATTAATACTTGTATAAAACTTTGTATTAATTGATCACAATTTGTTGTTATTTTGTAATGAACTAATACAGTTTTTGACATTGGGTAATTGATTACCTAAATAATTTTTACATTATTTTACAAATGTTGAATAATAGTAATTAAAAGTAATTAAAATATATTTCACGACTTTAGAAAGTTTAAATTCTTATTTTTAATATAAATACATTAAAAATAAATTGTATACACATACAATCATAGTAAATTTTTATACCTTGGCTTTTTTTCGATTAAATAATTGAAAATTAGCAATTTACAAATACAATTTATTAACAACTGTATTGTTTATTATAGTTACTATTATAACTGTTAGTTATTTTTTTTTTTTTTTTAATGTAACTGGATTAAATTAGAGATAATTATAGCATTATATAATTAAATAACTGTCTTAAACTTAAGTTTTCAGTATTGATATATTTTAACGCATGTTAGATGTATGATTAATTTATGATGTTTTAATAATTATTTGATGAGATATAAACACTAATATAAAATGAGGTTGATATACCAAATTAATTTGTTATTGATTATTCCATTATTTGAATTCATAAAGTTTAAACTAATTAGAATTATCTGTTTAATTAAAAATAACTCTATTTTATAATCTATAATAAAAATGATTTTTTTTATTTAGAAAATTTGTAAAAACAATGTTTTAAATTTTTTAAAAAATATAATGCAAAATTAAACCCAGTGTTATTACTGTTTCATTTACTTAATGTTACTCTTCTAAAAATTAATTGCAAATTGGACAACACAATTATTTGGTATTGTTTTTCCTCATTCTTGATGTCAGAATGGTGCCAAAAAGAATAAGAGCTAGCAAAAAACTGTAAGATTGACAACCAATCATGGCATAGATATGCCTATTTGGACATAGAGAATGTATAAGATTATAGATCAATCATTGGCATGTCATTAATGTAATTAGAATGGTTTATGATTGTACGCAAATAGGATCGAGATGTAACAGAGAATTTAAACATGTTTTAATAAAAAAATGTTAATGTTAATGATTCGTTCAAGTACAACAGAAAAAAAACCAAGATAACAAGTATGAAACGCGAAAAATGTATTTAAAAAAATTATAATTTATATCTTTACGAAACAGTATAAAGTTACGATAATCAGATAATTAATTGAAATACCATATTTTATCATGTACTCAATCGACTTTGGATTGAGCGCCAGTTCTTTCATACTTATAGGTAGAGGCGGATTAAATTTTAGGGGGGGGGGGCTTAAATGTTTCTTTACAAAATAAGCTGTGGGGGCTTTGCCCTCACATCCTCACTCTTACCTTCACTCTTCAGTACACATTAAATTACTAAATTACAAAACTACTAAATATGCATTACTAATTATACATTATGCACTTTAAACATCATTAATTTATAATACAATAAATATTTTATTATTTAAATACAATAAACCTATTTTTATTAGCAAATATATCAATAACATTCTCCATACTGATATTAATATCTTTTTCAATGTATAATATTGAAGAGTTATTAAATTTTTCTCTCAGCATAGACGTACGTAACCGTGTCTTAACTTTGCACATTGCAGAAAAACTTTATTCACATGTAGCTAAGCTGATTGGTATTGTTATGGCTACCTGTAGTAGTTTGTATAAGTTGGGAAACACACTTTTAGAAATATTTTGTTTTATTGTTTTATAATTTATTTCATTTCTTGATTGCAAGATGCTGTTTTTTGCTACGGTCATCTCTTACGGAATATTGATTTTCAATAAACCTAATAATCCCTGAAAACAATTAAAATGTACTAATGACTTTTATCATAAAACTAAAAACTGAAGATTTACTTGATAATGATCAATAAAACATTGACTTTCTTCAAATTTTAGTTGAAAAAAATTATCAACAGATATGCCCCTTTGTAAACTATCATTCGAAAATCTTTTTTCTAACTTTGTAACTAGAGTATCAAGAATATCACAAAGTAGGCATTTATTCTGTAGAAATCTTCGGTTGTCTGTACGTTATTTTGTGTAGGTTCTGTGTAATGTGCGCTAGTACTAGTGACAATGAAATTTTTAATATCATTTGAATCTTTCCTTTTTCTTAACAATATTCTTAATAATATGATGCATTAAAACTACGGTTTTGTTGACCAAATTTTGTCATTTGATAAGACTGGAACATAATTTAAAAGTAGTAGTCACTATAGTCACTCTATGTCTATATACCTTAATAGTACCAACAACAGCAAGTATGCAATATTGCAATAGTAAAATGTAAAAATCATATTTATATATTATTAATACCCATTAGGTTTCTAATTATTTATGACCAAAGTTGAATTGTAAATCGTAAATGTTAAGTACCTAGATGTAATTAGTATCTAGTTTTTGCATGCAAATAACTTTAATAAAAAATAAGCTAAGCAATATAGCCAATATTTATCTCTAATACATAAACATCTCTACCTTCATAATTGGACGTGATGGACCATAGTTAATGTTATCCAAATCAATTATATCACTAATTTTAAGCCGAGAATCAAAATCAATATTCGATGACCAGTCGGAGTGTACTGTAGTTTTTCCAGGAACTTCCTTCGGTAACACGTTTTCAGATTTTACAGCTTCTTTAGGTTTTCTTTTAAAATTAAATAATTCAAAAATATTCAACATTTTAATAAATAAATAAAACACTAATGAAATTACTGAAGTACTACAGGTTACAGTTATACACAGTTATACAAAGTTATAAACAATTTTACAAAATACAGATACAGCGACAACGAAAAGTACAACGTGACACGTGTAGGCAACATTTACATTTTAATATTACATTCGACCCAATATACGGTTTTGGATTTACAACAGTGAACAAAGCAACACGAAAGACGAAACGGTCGAATCGGCAATCGGGCAAATTACTAATGTTTATCAAAGTCTGATTATCGGAAATTTCTATTTTTGTCATTGCTATAATGCGATAACAATCCATCGCGACGGTCAGCCGGTGCGCATCGATGACGATTAATTATAAATATAATATGGTATAATAATAATTATATTGACATTTGACAACATTTCGGAAAAAAAATATTGTATAGAGTTCAAGATTTTGGTGATTGTTGTAAAATAAGTACCTATTTTAATATTTTACACTATGAAAACGGTTTAATAATTTCGGGGGGGCTTTCAAACTTTTTTTTTTTTGGGGAGGGGGGCTTAGTCGAAATGCATACATACCTGTTTTCCTGGCCACAAACAATAAACGACTCCGTTGCGACGTATTAGAACACGCAAAAGACAAGCACAAGGTTCGAAACATACCTGGACTCGCGAAACACGCGCAAACCGAAACTCGTACCGGAGCCCCCCACCCCGCCGCCGCACACGGACTGCACGGAACATGAAATTTTATCTGGACACCCATAACCCGGTCGTGACGGAGTGTTTCAAGAAGATGAAGTGGACGGCGGTGGGCCCGAAGAAGGACTGGAACATCTACTGGGCCACGCAGAAGAAATGTTGCACCCTGTTCCGGGGCGACCAGGGCTACCGGATGCTGGCCAACCAGATGGTCAACCATTTCCCCAACAGCTCGGAGCTGTGCCGCAAGGACCTGCTGCTGAAGAACATCAGACGGTACAACCGCGAGCTGAAAAGAGACGCGGCCGGAACGAGGCGGTCGGACGCGACCGACTTCTTCCCCACCACGTTCGAGATGCCCAAGGAGTACGACCTGTTCCTGGAGGAGTTCACGCGTGGCGAATCGAAGGTGTGGATCATGAAGCCGGTGGGCAAGTGCCACGGCAACGGGATATTCCTGGTCAACCGGCTGTCGCAGGTGGACCGATGGTCGCCCGCGTACCGGCACACGTTGGACTATCGGCTGACCGGCGCCCCGGAACCGTACGTCATATCCAGATACGTGACCAAGCCGCTGCTGCTGTACGGCAAGAAGTGCGACATGCGGCTGTACGTGCTGGTCACGTCGTTCCGGCCGCTGAAGGCGTACCTGTTCAACCACGGCATATGTCGGATATGCACGGTGCCGTACACCAACAGGGCGTCCGAGATGGAGAACGGGTTCGTGCACCTGACCAACGCGTCCGTGCAGAAGCAGCCGGGCAAGGTGAACAAGGTGACCATCGGGACGCTCAAGGAGCACCTGGACCGCACCCGCGGCAAGGCGGCCACGCGCGCGCTGATCGCCGACGTGCGCGCGTTAATCGTGCACTCGCTGAAGGCGGTCCAGCCGGTCATGTTCTACGACAAGCACTGCTTCGAGTGTTACGGTTACGACGTCATGGTCGACCGGAAACTCAAGCCGTGGCTGCTGGAGATCAACTCCAGCCCGTCGCTGGTCGCCACGTCCGAGCTGGACCGGGCGCTGAAGAAGGAGCTGGTCGGCAACGTGCTGCGAGTGGTGCTGCCGCCCGACGGCGTGCCGAACACCGCCTGGAACAAACGGCCGTCGGCCAAGGCGACGGAGAACTTTCAGCTGCTGATTGACGAGGAAGAAACGCGGCCGCCCGTTTGAGGCGCGCGCACGTCTCGCGCGGCGGCCGGTGCCACGTTTAGACAATCAGCCAGAGGATATGGGAAAATGGGTAAACAGTTACACTAAATTAACATATAACTTATATTTAATTGTTCGATCGCAGTCGCGATCCGGGTCAGGCCCGGTTCAAGGGGTAGGCGACATAGGCCCGCGCCTAGGATGGCATTTTTACTGGACAATTTTTATGTATAAAAAAAAAATAAAAATATTTGATAAAATATTTACACGTAAGGGGCGGCAAAAACTAAATTTCGCCTATGTTTGTTGAAACACTCGAGCCGAGCCTGATCCTGGCGGATCACGAGCTTGAATTGTGAGCCCGTAGTACGACAACCGGACTAGGCCGTTATATGCCGCGCGAAGATTATCAAACGAATGATCCTACGTTCGTTCAATTTAATTTCAACTCGAGTGCGTCGGAACTCGGAATGTACTCGGAATCAACTTCAATCACTGTTTTTAAAATATAACTAGGCGCGAAAACACATTTTGACGTGCCTCTAAAATGTTGGCGCCCGGGGGGCCAATCGTCCCCTTCGCCCCATCTCATTCTTATTTCTATTTTATTTATCGTATTGCATGCGGTCTTCCCTCGTGCACCTCATTCGTTCCGTTAAAAAAAATCCGTGTCTCGTTTCGCACAATATTCTGTGATTGGTTTTCCTCGTTTGTTTTAAAAACTTCGTAATATCATACGGATATTATCCGCTGCAACAACATTACAACCGGAGTCACTGAAAACCGGCGCTTAAGTCGTAAATTACACCAGCTATACGCTACGACGGTCAACGGACTTGTATATCGTGAACCATCGGAATCGCGCGGTAACCATGTAAATCCTAATAGGGAAACTGCGCGAAGATAAGGTATTATGATTAATATTTCCTTCGTTCTTAGGTTCTTCTTTTGAACCATCGAAATATTAATCAAACGAGTTAAGACGACAATCTCTTTATGGTTATTTCGATCAGGTATTGGTACGTTTTAAATTTGCATCGGTCACTGCACAACAACGATGCCTCGTGCATAATGTTACAGGTCAATTGGTGGAAGTGCATAACTGGTATCAATAATTTACAACTTCGGGACTGACTTTTAGTAACAGTTCAGTTTTAATGTTTTTGTAATTCGATAAATATTCAAATAAAACGTATAAATTACGTTCAGACGATTTTCTAACAACGAAAACCAATCACATGACGCAAGGGTTTCTATTTCACGAAAACGGTTTAAGACATAAAGTATACGTTATTCAAGTTGCACACTGTATGTTTATAAAAAAATATGATCGACGTGGATGGATACTGGATAACAACTTCGGAAAAACTACGATTATACACTTAATACGACGTATAATTTATTGAGTTTTACGTCTAAAGGCAACCGACCAAAATTTTTGTTTATTTTTTAAAAAAAAAACTATATCCGTGTAGTTTTAAAACTAGCTACATTTTAGTTACTGCATATTTTAGTAATCTCATATTCCGAATCAATGTAATTTTATATTAGGTATGTGTTTTAATAGCGTTTCACATGATATATAATTACAGATCCAGCAGTAATCGATTGTTGAAATGTGTACGAAAAAATTCGGCTTCGGAACACCAACAAATTAAATGTACGTTTTTATTAAGAAAATAAAATCAAAAAATATTTTGTATATCATTTATTTAAATATTATTTACGTGTAAACAATAGCAACGCTATTGCGCATCTGAGCAGTCGTTAGGTTAAGTTAATGGATTGGTGGTTAATGGGAGTCACTGTAGCATACCTACGTAGCTGTACGGGTTGAAATAATAAACATATTCAAAACGGCAAACGAAGGCAGGTATCTACCATTTAAATTAGTTTTATTTAAGAAAATCGTATTATTTATTATTTATTCTATTAAACCTCCAAGTAGTGGCGTAATCGGGATTTATTTTCGGAGAGAGTTACAACACTCCTAGTCGCGTCATTACCTCCAAGATGTAATGACGTAAATGAAATCATTTTTCTATCGAAGGGTGTTATATTCACAAAATTTGAACTTAAAGATAATATCACTAATATTACTTCTTACAAAATTGTATACAAAATTTACCCTTTCTGTTCTATAGATAATTGTGATCTATAATACTTCAAAGTATAATTTATAGTAACCTGTATATTGTCGAAGAACGGAGAAATAGTTGTCAAGCAATAATAATTATTGATTTATTAATATCATAACATCAGCGTTAAAAATGTTCGGGTCTGTACTCCGGTGTTTGCTTATGCGAGCTACGTTGGAGTATCGCTGTACGACGTATTTTACGTCATCGATGTACAGCCGTAAGACATCGGAAAACATCGTGATATCAGATGCGAACTCGATCGAGAATCGTTTTCACACTCGAATGATTCGAAATAAAGCCAACATCTGCAGCTTGAAACGGCGTGTTATTTTTTTATCCTGAAAAAAAAAGAGTTGTGCATTTAGTATGGATTCCTGTACTTGGAAGTGTGATGACGTTTATGACGATGAGATGACTTGCCGAAATTGTCACGAAGAAGATCTGTCACCGTTAGACCGTTGGACGCAGACCATATGGTCGCCGATTTTCACATCGGTGAACTCCGACGGAGTGAGCAAAATGTATTCGGTTGTAGTAAAATCGTGACGGTTATTGTACATTCATAACCGACGCCGTCAAAAACAATGCTGGTAGTTTTTATCGAATCTAATGTGAAATCAGATTCCAAGCCGTTTGCATTCTGTTAAATATGCCACGGATACACCCGTTCTTTCTGCCGTTCAGTGTTTTGAAACGGAGCCGGTTATCTCTGTCTACGGACTTAGTCATTCCGAGGCAGTCAGTAACGACGTGTCCGTTTGGTGCATCGGACCACGATACCAGAAGAGGACGAGGAGGACATAGAATGCAAATAGAAGAGTTAGAAGATGAAGAAGATGATGAAATATGGAGGGACATTGAGTACACATTTCGAAGGTAAAGGTAATTCTATTGAATAGCTACAGAAGGACGTAACTCATTGTAATGTCATCGGTTTTACGAAATTCGTTTTAAATTATAATCATTTTAAATTTTTATTTTTATTCACAGGAGTTGCTTAATATAATTATAGAAACTTCGATAGAAATAAAGATAACTGCAACGCGTCCTCGAAACTCTTACATAAGACAAATTTAAAATGACGCAAGAGTTATAATTTTAAAGGAACTTTAACAGAAGTCGAGAATTCGACTAGAATGAAGAATAAGGGGAAGAATAGGAGTTACTGTATACTGTGTTTTGAAAAGTAAAAATATTCAAAACTATAAAAATGAACGTATCTATCATTTAATTGTATAAATATTCATTTTATAGAACCTTCAAAATATTATAACATGAATGAAATAACTTTTAAGTCAAGGGGAGACTATAGAATCCTTTTGATTTTTTATGGGAAATAAGTCAAACGAAGCAAAGGTCCCACATCGCCGTATACGATTCGATGATCGTTCCATTCAATCATTAATCCATGTACATACTTCTAGTGAACGTGAAAAATTAATTCGGACACACTTAAATTTTTACAAGTACTCACTTTACATATCATTGCATATTCAGCTTGCCGTTTCAAACTGGCTAACAATAAAATATCGTGAACGAAGGGCCAGTGAATGTAAGATGGGGTGTTTGACGGGATGATCCTAGTGGCCGACTACCTGAAAGAGAAGAAGAAGAAGAAGAAGAAGAAAAAGAATTACGTCGGACCACCGCTTATTGACTGACGTCGGACATAGATCGATTACCGTTCGTAGTTTTGTAATAAAAATTTCTTCGAATTACCGGTTGATGGTACGAACAACGCCATCTGCTGATGTAACGTTGAGTTAAATAATTCCAATGTCTCCTATTGACATCACATGTACATGTTTTTGTAATTTATGAACGTAGTCCAGTAAATCACGTTATCCATTCAACAAGAATTCTGATCGATTTCGATTTTTATGTTTGATTATAATAGTTTTAGGTATTTTCAGTCACTTAAATTAAATTTCGGCCGCCAATGTATTATTGTAATATTACACCAGGACACACTCGTAACGCTCGATCAACAAGTCATTCGTGAAATCCGAAACACCGCGTGTAACTGCATCGCGCATAAAAATTGTATTTTTTAACTGGATAGTATACTAATATATTTAGTGTATACGATTCAAAAGTAAAAATCGTCATCAACTGCAAAGTTGGTGACCACACTTCATTTCATTAACTTGAGGCCGAAAATTTTTTGTTCGTTATGAAAAAAAATTATGAGCAAAACCAATCATTACACGTGTAATGATAACGACCTCCGATTGGTTACTTTTTAGTTCTTAAATATGCACTTAAAAACTCTAAAATATGCGCTATAAATAGCACGAAAAATTGAAAAAAATGTAATTTTACAAATTTTTAGGCTAATTAGACACAGTCTGGACTGATTGAATAATAAAATGTTAACAAAAATGTTAAATTACATAAATATATTTGTAAAAATGTACTTATTATTAAATTACTTTATACATTTATCTTGATAATTATCCTAGATTATTAAAATGTTTGATAATCTAATGCAATGATATAATAAGGGAATAACAATGACGTCACTAATTATTGATACAACAAATTATCAATGAAAACATAAAATAATATTTGATGAAGTTATTTATTTCCAATAATTAAAATATTTTTAAAAACATAACCAAGTAAATACAATTATGATCAACAAAATTTGATTATTTCCTACATTATGTGAAAATATACACGAAAATAGCAATATAAACCCTAAATTAGCAAAATAGCAATAAAACCCGTAAATATGCAAAAAATAGCAAAATTAAATTTTGTGTATGATATCCGAGCAATGAGAAACATATTTGTTTCTTTCTTTGGATGTTCTAGGATGAACCAAGAAAAATATGCATTTGCTAGAACTTCCGAGCCCTGCTTATTAGTGTTATTTTAAAGTATACTGTGTATTAACCACAACATTGACATTTAAGATCTTAATCACATGAATTTAAAGTGAAACCCTGTGTCTCTTATGTGATCTTAATAATGCCTATTACTCGGTACGTGTTATACTTCCCGTCGTAGTCTTTTATCTTCATCATAAAAGTAATATTACGAGTATACATACTTAAATACATATACATGTATATCTACTTGTAGAGCTAATTATTAACATGAATAAGTTAGCTAAGTCATACAGAATTTAAATCACGAATAGGCGGCTTCCATACTCCAAAACTATAGATCTAAATTAAATAAATGTATACATACATATTTATTATATGTAATTAGGTACGTGCAACTTGTACAATAAATATGCGGATGAGGTTTAAGGCTTACCGAATAAATTTGTCGACTTAATACAATTAAGTATTAAATATACTTAATTATTAATATTATTATTATTTATTATTATTTTATTATTAAATTTACTTTTGTACTATGAATGAGTACTGAGTAGATGTGGTATTCCCTTCGAATTATTTACCAACACAAATAATGAACTTAAATAGGGTTTAGGGAAATTAAATACCTCAAAAATATATGTAAAATAATAATGAAACTATTTATTTAAAATACTAAAATCATTATTGCAGTTGTAAATAAAATTGACCTTCTAATGGGTATCTTTCAATCGGTTTTATCAATGATTACTAAACTTATACACTTTAATATAATATTGTCTTAATAGCTGAGCTCATAATAATTTCAATAAATACACAAGTGAAGTAGAATAATAGAAAAAAATAAAAATAAAAACTTTCCGAGAACAAACTGCGAACAGTATAGAAATTAAATTCTAATCAAGCTTTGATACGAATAACATAACAAATCAATTTTTATCATAGATTCAAGACGGATTAAACGATTAAATGTTATCATCTAATATAAAACTATTATAACATAGTCAGTTTTTTATATAAAATCATTACCAAAAATCAAGGAATTTGTTTTAAATAAATACTATAGTATTTATTTATATAATCATCAATATACATAAATATATATATATTTATTTACACTATGTATTCTATCTATATAATAAGTACAAGAAACTCTCCACTGAGGACACTAAACTACACTTTTGTTTTTAAGTATATTATGTTGCGTTCAAATGTGGATTCAGAGGGGAAACACTTAAGGAAACTTCCTTCGAGCTCATTAAAACCTTTACGTACATACGGACTATATCCCTACATACACATGAAAATTAAATTCTGTGCATAATATAAGATATATAATTTTGCATTATTAAAAACGTACGTAACAAGTTTTACGGCTAAAACAACGATAAAAATAAATTTAGGAACTACGTAACTAGGAGATGACAACAGTGTAATATAAATATTACAAATATATTTCAGTTATTGATTATAACATCAGCGTTATATATCAGTGTCAGTCTATTGAATTGGTAAGAATATTATGTCCGTCCAAAACAGATATTAACTTCTTAT
The DNA here is from genome assembly GCF_003268045.1 of Sipha flava. Classification (NCBI taxonomy): domain Eukaryota; kingdom Metazoa; phylum Arthropoda; class Insecta; order Hemiptera; family Aphididae; genus Sipha; species Sipha flava. The sequence continues at coordinate 143,231 of NW_020273022.1, forward strand.
TAGTTTTTCACGGTTTTGTTATATATAATTTTTGATATATTAATCTACATTTATATCTACATAAAAAAATCTATCTATCTAGATAATTTATAAAATCATGAATTCATCAAGGCGAGAACTGCTTCGGCGACTGGTTGGTAAGTACTCAAAATGATTTGATAGTAGATAACATATAAATTATTTATACTAAAAAAATGTTTAACAATGTCATTATTGTCATTTCTTTGCAATAAATACTGTTCTCATTGTACGTTATATAAAATTAATAAATTGATTTTGATCTAAAAGAAAAATAATATTTTTCTTATTTTAAAATTATATTTCAAATAAAATGTTTAAGAATCCGAATAAAATGGTTTTATTATAATGTGTTTTTTTTTATTGTGTTCGTATATACAATTTCGACCAGAAGGATTGTTTCAATAATCATACTAACGAAAAGCTTGTGAAAGAGCTTGACAAAGAAATATTATCTAGTTAATACTTTCAAGGAATTATTTTAAGATTTTTCAAATAGTTTACTTAATAATTGTGGTAAACTAACAAAAATTACCAAGTAACAAAATTTAATGCATTTCAACAATTTTCTACAAAATCGAATTTTTGTTTTCGTAGCAACTCGAAAAATATATATTTTAAAATATAATATATATATATAGTGGTGGGTCGAACTGTTTGAATTTCGAACTGAACCGAACCGAGCCCTTGATGTTCATTCAAAATCGAACTTGAAAATATTTGTCAAACCAGATTTACTGGCCACGATAATTCGAAAACCAAATATTTGTACAATTCTTCAAAAGTTATTTTTGAAAAATAAAAATTGATAATGATTATTTAGAAATAATTAGACTATTGGCAATAGAAATTGATAATCAGTAACGGGCACGTTATGCATTATTTATAATAATAATGTTATTTTTCCAGTCGCCTGCTACACATCTACCCTCCACTGACCAAAATATTAATAAGTTGTTTATTACCAATAGAGGCAGTGTATCTACTAGAGACTAGCACGAGCTGTTTTTTTTCGGCCCGATCCTGCCCAAAACTTATAAATTGTCGTCGTCCATGTCCGGTCCATATTTAATTTTTTTAAGTCTAGTCCGACCAGGCCCGTTTATAATTTTTTTTCAAAGTCCAACCCGACTATGCCCGTTTGTAAATAAAAACACACATCAACTGTATACTTCCTTTCAGTATTGACTTAGCAGACAAAATCATTTTATAAAGACAATAAATGTATTACAAAAAAAAAAAAAAAAAAATGCTAAATTTTATTAAAATTAAAATATAAAATTATTTATAGATATAAAATATATAATGCTATAAATTAAATTAATTAGTTTTAATTTTAACCGACCCGGCCCAATGAATAACATTACGATCCCACCTATAACAAATCCGTAATATTTAAATTATGGCCCGGTCCGGACCAAGCTCGGTGTAGGTCGGGCTGGGTCGGGCTAGCCCGGCCCGTGCTGATCTCTAGTATCTACATTCATAATATAGATATTTTTGTTTTTATCATATTTATTGTAGAGGTTAAAATTTATTTTGGGTAAATCCATGGTAATTTCCAATACGCGACTGCGCTGTTAATAAAATCATGTTTACAACTTACGTCTTACATTATAAATTCTACTAATCATTCTATATTTGTGAATTATAGTTATTATTACTATTTTTTTTTATATATTATTAAAATGTATTGATTGTACTGTCATATTATACTCAATACTCAATACTCAAATAATATTTTATAAGCTACAAGACAACACCAGAGAGCACCAGGCTCTATTATTTATAAAATTTCGGACTGCACACTTGATTTTACTGCTTTAAATTAAAATTTAGTCTCGCTACTGTCTTAGAAAAAGGAATATATTACATACATAATATATATATATATATATATGAATTAAATTTAAAAAAAATCAATAATACTCATATTTCCTAGTAGTTGGCTTATTATTTAATTTTTGTTTTGTAGACCATAGTGCACACTTGTACATTCGTGGTGTACATTGTATGTCGGGTTGCATATAAAATAGGGCCTGGAGAGCACAATATTAGTTTTGAAAAATAATAAGAAGAAATTATTTAAAATTTAAATGTATTGTAAACAATACAATTACTTAGACTTAAAAGTTAAAATGTAGAATAGGTAATACGAAAACTTAAAATACAATAGTAATTAATAAATATGGTTGATTTAATTTGTAGGTAGGAACAATCATTGATTAAATATACATAGATATCCCAAGCAACGTTATAAAGTTTATGGTACAATGTACATGATAAAAAATATTGAGTTCGAATTCGAGTTCGACTTAAAATTATAATAGGTTCGGTTCAGTTCGAGTTCGAAAAAATAATTTAAAGTTCGGTTCAAGTTCGATTCGATTTAAAAAATCAGGGTTCGACCCATCACTAATATGCAACTTAAATCGCGGATTTAACAATATGTAACTTCTTGTTAAACACATTACTACGCGATCGTATCGCTATCGAGCGTAACGGTAATTCGCATAAACGTTTTTCGTATTCAAATGGCATTTTTCGTCCCGCCTTTAATGACCGATCGCTCGAAAATGACCGTATACGGTTAGAAAAATACTGTTTATCTTTATGTTGCGCATTGCTCATCAAGCATTATGTTAAAAGATATAAAGAATGAAGTGCAGTCTTCCAAGCTTAGAAGTAAACGACCCATCAACGAAGATTGTTCGGTGGGAGCATCCTTAATGGATATAGAGAATGGTCGGATGGTTCCGATTAATCAGGATTCAGAAGTACGTTTAACTAATATTGGTACTATTTTATTGGTCGTGTGGCTGTGTCACAATTGAAATTTCAGTGCTCTTAGTGCTCTTTTAGTGCTCTTTTCCTTAGCGCCTGGTCCTCTGTGTGATTGACTGGATGGTGGCTATAAGTTGATATTGTCTAATATATAATCTTTTAATTATATACCTATAAGACTAATAACTGACATTAATATTTATGTCTACAGTTTATCATTGGACGTGATCTTACCTCTTCGATCATCATCGAAGAGTCATTCATATCTCGTCGTCACTGTTCTATCAGATATGAAAATAACCATTATTTCATATCTGATTTAGTAAGTGGATTATCTATTTTTATTTAGAGAAGTCTTATGATCCTGATATTATTTTCGAGTTTGCCTAGGATATATGACTTATATAATATAATGAAAAATATAAAATTATTTTTAATAAATTGTTTAAACATTTAATAATATATTGTATTAATTAATTTTAATTTTAATTTAATTTCATTAACTTCATAATTTTGAATTTTTATATTATTGAAAAATGTTTTCAATAAAATAATTAGTTTTATATAAATTAAAAACCTATATCGAATAAGAACTATGAAATTTATGTTTTTGAATTTAATCCTTACAATTATTTTTTTTTTTTATATAAATCAAAAAATAGCAGTCACGCTCAGGTACTTTCTTGAATTGCAAAAGACTTTCAAGTAGTAAGACTAATATCAAACAATTACATCATGGAGATCTTATTGGCTTCGGTGATGAAAGAAATATTACTATAACTTACAAATTTATCTTACCCAATATCTCTAACAAAAAACCAAGGTAAATAAAATTGATTTAAAATAGTAATGTAATTAAATTAAAAATATTTAAAAGGAACATTTATGTTTAAATAACTGAAAATTAGAAAATTAAAACTATTCTTAACACAATATTAATTTTTTTTTTGTATTTAGCGCTAATATTTTTATTTTATGTCGGAAATATTTTTTTAAATAAGTATAATAATATAACTCTTCTATTTACTACATATGTGTGTCTATTCGAACCATTTAATAATAAAGATTATCATTATTCTGGTAAAAGAACACTAAAACAAGAATTCAAATTATTGCTACTTTTATTATTTTAATAATTTAAAGTATATTTATTATTTCTATTGACTTAATAAATATATCTGTTCAACAATTAGATTATACAATGAACATGATTTAGAAGATCATACTGAAGACGAAACGTGTAAAATGAACATAAAAACCATTCAAAAGGAAATATTGAATGTAAGTTTAACTTTATTAGTTGTCATTTTGTTAGAAATTTCTGATAATATTTAAAATATCACAGTGTTTTAATAATCATTATTATTGTTGTTCGATTATAGATAAAAGCTGACCATATAGTATTACGCAATAATGCGAAAACTAAATTAGATGAAATACAAAATATGATGAGCAATATTGTGGAGATTACAAGTATAGAAAATGAAAAAGTAAGTAAAAATCAATGTTCATTCAATCGTATTTTTCTTATATTTCATCATATATTATGAAAACAATTTCATGATTATATTTGTATTTTAATTTATATACCATTATCTTTAAGCAAAACGATGCGATTCAAAAAATGACAAACGAAATTTCTACATTAATGGTGAAATTAAAGGGTATGTTGTTTTATACATTTCTTATGTCCTATATTTCTGATTGAAATGTTCTTGATTAATTTATTTCAATAAAAATTTTAGAAGCATTAAATGATGTGAATTCACCTAATTCGTTCAAAAAACAAATCTATTCTCAGTTAGAAACTGAATTACAATGTACTATTTGCAATGAATTAATGTACAAGGTAAACAATTTTTAATTTTTATTATTTACTTGATATAATAACTTATTTTATTTTTTCAGGCTATGGTTCTAAATTGCAATCATACTTTTTGTGAAATTTGCATTGAGACATGGAAGAGTAGTAATCCAGCGTGTCCTATTTGCAGAACTCATATTACATATTATTCTAACTGTTTGACTTTGGACAATTATATTACCAACATTTGCGATTTGATAGGTGGTGAAGTTAACGATCAAAGACAGTCTTTACAAAGAGAAAGTATGCACTTTTTGATAATATTTCATTTTTTTTTGTGTCTGATATCTTATTACATATATAGACCATCTAATAAGCGTTTTTGGACTAATTTACTTATCATTTATTATTTTTTTATATATTTATTTTACACTCTGTACAATGCTTATGTTTTTTAAATAATTAAAGGGCTTCTTTTAAGACCACCTACCGAGAAAAAAAGAAATCGATGTGAGCGTATAAGGAGGTATCCAACGGTACAACGTATATATCATCTATGACCAGCATATCCTAATATTGATTATCCAGTAGAAGTGGTTGTATTCATTAAAAAAATATTTAACAATGTCATTACTGTCATTTATTTGCAATAAATACTGTTCTCATTGTACGTTATATAAAATTAGTAAATTGATTCTGATCTAAAAGAAAAATAACATTTTTCTTTTATCAAATAATTTTTTAAATAAAATGTTTAATTGTTGAATAAAAATAAAAACGGTTTTATTATAATGTGTGTTTTTTATTGTGTTCGTATATACAATTTCGACCAGAAGGATTATTTTAACAACCGTAATAATGAAAAGCTTGTGAAAGAGCTTGATAAAGAAATATTATTTAGTTGATACTTTCAAGGAATTATTTTAAGATTTTTCAAATAGTTTACTTAATAATTTCCGTAAACTAATGAAAAATTACCAAATAACAACAAAATGTACAGCATTTTAACAATTTTCTACAATGTATAATTTTTGTTTTCGTATTAAATCGAAAAATATATAATTGAAAAGAATTGATAGTTTAAAGAATACTCATAAAATCGGTTTGATATAGACGGTAATTTTTAATAGATTTTTGAGCTATTTTAGATTTTTAAATAGAAAATTTAAATGTTCATGTTCTCTGAGCATTTTTCGAAAATATCAATAAAATGTCCTGATATCTAATACAAAGATCTTCAATAACAGAGGTGAATTGGCCAAGGAGGCGAACGATCAATCATCTCCCAGACCCTCGGTAGTGTCAAATTAATATAAATTATATATACTTGTACACAAAATGTAATATTAAAATATAATAATAAAACACCATAAATTTACTAATTTCAGTGGCGCATACAGGGGGGGAGGGTTAAAGGTCAAATTTGTGGTTTGGAAAATTCAGGTTTTCAAGATAAAATTTCGACTAAATCTAATATTTCAACATATTTCCATAAAACTGTATTTTTTTTTTTATTCTATAAATTATCGTATTTATCATAACTTATGATAAATACGAGAATTTATAGTTATGATTCATAACTATATGAAAGATTTATTAAGTACTCATATTAGCATTTTAAAGACATTTCGAAATATTTTGTGCTGTTCAAAGAAATTTTTATTTTTTTCCAAATTTTAATCGATTATAGTTTAATAACAAAGAGACTTCTCCTTTTTCATCAAGTTCTGTTCCCCAACTTAATAAAAAATTGTATGTCATTATCTTACCTATCTATGGTATATGCCAATTTTTTAATTTTTTTTTTTTTTTTTGAGCAATAGATAAAACTCTTGAAAGAGTTCAACGTACCCACCTTACTAAAAAAATTGGTTCTGCCACTATATTGACCACTTTTAAAAATATATATTTATCCAGATAACTTTTTTCAATCAGAATCTTTCAAGAGCAACGGTAACATTGATTTTAAGTTTAAAAAAACCAATAAAGCAATATCATTAATTTGTCTATATGTACTCGTATCTTATTCTACCTAGTTTCACCAATTATTAGAAATATATATATATATATATATATGTTATATACAAAGTTTGAAATTGTATCACAATATGCATAAGTATTTTTGTATACATCGCGAAATGTACAATGATGTCGTACAAAGTAAATGGTTTGTGCAATATACAATTATACAATTTGCGATATGTACAACATGAGTTGTATAGATCAAAAAATTTAAAAAAATATATTATACAAATCAAATTTTAACCACAGTCATACAGTTTATAAAAAATAATATCTAAAATAAAACAAAATCAAATAACATGGAAATAGGTTATGGAACGAGAGGTACGTTGTGGAATAATATTGTACTTACCAATATAAAAATAGTGTATTTATCTAGTTTAACGAATACATTTTATAATATTATATTAAGTAAGTACCTATAATGAAAAAAATAAAAAATATAATATAATAAAATAAATATACAATTATTTGTTTTTACACTCAAGTGAGTTATGACAGCGAGAGTTGCATTATAGAGTTTCCTTTTTACATATAAATTTATTATTATGGCACTTCCGTGTACAAAAAAATTTCAAAATGCCTTTAAACATTGATTTTTTCGTATTTGCAGCTCTTAGATTAATTTTATCAGCCGGTATATATTTTGTGCTTAGTATATTTTCCCCATCACAAGCTGAAAATTTATTACGGCTGAATAATTGTACAATAACCTCATTTTTCTTACCGGTTTTATACAAATCTCTGACGTTACTTTCATTATATGATCTAATAAAATAATGTATTACCTATGATATTTCTGGAATCTTCTTTACTTCTATCTACATCTGGTATAGGTAACGTTATATATGTAACAATTGAAATGACTGGATATTTTAAAATACTGTTTTCATTCGAATTAATTAATTCATAGATAAGTTTTGATTAGTTTTTAATTTTACCCTGCACAATCGTATTTTTTCTTGAAGTTGAGGCCCGTTCTAAAATAATATCTTCACTTATATTTTCTGCCTATCATTAATTATATGAAATATTAAATTCATTAATATATTAACTTTCATTAATTAATGAACTGAATAAATTGCTTGTAGTAGTTCATTTTCAGACTTTAATGTTTTAAGTATATTCCCTGGTAGGATACTAGAAGTGAGTCGAATTTGTGCTTTTCAGCCAAACAATGCCTCAAATGGAGATTGTTTAATACCAGAGTGATAGTTACTATTTTTTTGAAACTGGTAAAATCGAAGACCTTCACTTCATTTTTTGGATTTGTTATCAGCCTAAAACTGTCTTGTACATCTTTATTTGGTTTTTCAATACTTCCTTGGCTCTGAGAATTTACCATGGTACAACTATGTACAATTTTAAGTTACAGCCATATATTTTATAATTCATCAATTATACAATTAACGAATTTACGGCCCTTGCGCGACCGACTACAGAATTGAAGGTGCTCCAAAAGTACAAAATATATCAATTAAACGATATGTTACCTACTTCAATTGTAGTTTTTGTTTTAAGAGCACGCAATGTTGAAATATTTTGATAAATAGTCCTGGTAATTAAATATGAATCAGTACCCACATGTCGTAACAGTATGTCAGTCTCAGTATCTACAATAATTGTAAAATTGTTCAGATAATCGTAATAATTTTTATTGGGTTATACCTAGTGGTATAGGTAAAAGGGGTTTTGGAGGTTCAAACCCCCTATTTCCAAAATTCCAGCTAGTAAATAGATTGATAATAATAAAAATAGTTATAATCTAAATATATCAAACCCCCAACCCATAAATAATCTTTGCCTACGCACATGGTTATACCAGTGCCTACACATCAATTGCTAATAACATGGGAATCATAAAAAAATTTTTCGATTTTATTTTATTTTAATAACATGATAAACTATAGTATATAGTATACTATATGAGTTTATATTATTTTATTTTAATAATATGATATATAATATACAGTTTTATAATAATAAAATATTCTTAGATATTATCTTTTATAAACTAAGATTTGCACAACGAATATTGTACACACCGCGAATTGTATCATTTAATTTTGTACAATATTTGATTTTATACAATTCTGAACATTGTATGTAAGTTGTATATATATAAGCTTGAAAAAAAAGTAATAGTTTTAATCAAAATCCAAGTTCCCTTCCTTAAATAAACACTGGTTTGTGCCAAAAGAGATTTACCATGACATTATTGTTTGACTGACTAAAAACTCTAGTGCAGTTGTCTATGATATAACTGTAAATTTTGATCGTGAATACACAAAGTATTTATTTATAATTACGTTATACAATACGATTTTATGTAATTTTAAAATGTATCGGATACTCAATGGTTTTTTTAACGGGGAAAAAATGTAAATATGCCAAGGGCGTATTTGAATTGTGGTCATGAGGGGAGGGGGGGAGGTGAAACTAATTTTTCTTCAATAAAAACTTAAAAATAATTTACAGTTCATTACAGGGGCGTACCCAAGGGGGGGTTTCGGGACCCCCTTGAAATATCTACATACTTAATGGTTTAATAGTAAATAATATATAGTGTATTTTAATTTTCCATTATTTTTAATATACAAGGTTTATAGATTATATAATAAACCTATGATGTATAAAACATGTTTAATTTAAACTGCTTTTTTAATATTATTTTTTATTGTTCATTAAATAATGTATTTATTATAATATTTTACTACCTAATAAAAATTGATTTCAAATTATAGTAACTACCTATTACAGAAAACCTTTGTACAGAATATGTGTGATGTGTGTATAACTATTGCGACTATTACTATAGTTATTAACAGTAATTTGTTGGTGTTGAATTAAACCATAATTATAATTAGAGAACAGATAAAATAAAAATGTTGGACCCCCTTAAAAAAATTCCTGGGTACGCCCCTGGTTCATTACCTACAGCTCATGTTCCTGTTGCTCATTCGAGGGAATAAATAAAAATACAAGTACCAAATTTAATTTGATACTTATTTAATAAATATATTTAAAACTTACTGCATATAAAATAAGTATTAATAATAACAACCCAAATAGTTCTTATATTAAAATTGTACCTTCAGTTTGAATCCTGTATAAAAAAACAATAAATAATGATATTAGTAATAGTACCTATTAATTATTATATTATTATATATTAAAAACTTTAAAAGACAATTAAGATAGGCAACTTAATTTAATAAATATCTAAGTAGAAAACATAAGGTTGGTAATTAGTCAAATAACAAATTCCAAATTTCTTTTTTTTATTTTGGAAAATTTGTTAATTGTTTCATCAATGGATACAATAATATTTTTATGCACATGCAGCAAAGCCAAACCTGTTAGTCTATGCTGGCCTATTCTTGATCTTAAACATGTTTTCAATTTACAAAAATATATTTTTGGCCAATATTTGCAAGTTAAAGATTATGGAAACAAATATTGTCAGTTATTATGATTATTATTTGGGTTACGGACTTCTAGCTCTATAAAATACACAAATACGCATGCATTTGTGTACAAAAAAATGACTTAATTCCTATGCACAACAATAAGTGCCAGATATTATACTGTAAAAAAAAAAAAAATAAGCGAGTATAATTACTATGGACTTATATAGCTCTAATAAATATTAAAATATACAACATGCATAAATGCACTAAAATTTGATTAATTAGTAAATATGTGGTAAAAAAAATGTTACTTTAAATTACTTTATATTATCTGATAAATACCTCGGTTATGGTTGTAAACGTCTATAACTGTAGTAATATCTATAGAAGATAATACCACTCTTCGTTTTACAACCAAAAATGTTATGATATTTGAAGAAAAAAAATTGATGCCCGTGTTCAAATTGACATATTATTGAATTTATTATCATATTATAATGATAGACTAGTAATTTTTATTCTTAATTATTTATACATTACATTTTTCAAATAAATCAATGTATTATATTCAAAAAATAAATGAGGCATAGGGGGCGAATGCCCCCTTTGCCATTCTTAAATACTAAACTTAAATACCTAGTGTGTGAACATTTTTTAATTTTTTATTCATTTTTGGATCGGAGAATGCAATTCAACGTACATAATTGCATACGAATTATCGTACTGGATTTCCTTAAAACCAATTTTGAACAATATAACATAATATTAAATTATTTTCTAAAATCTAATATTATTAGATTTTGCACTTAAAAATGTCTCTCTACAAAAACGAGATTCGTTTTTATTTTCCAGAATTCTAGTGCTATTTGCCGATAAGATATCTTTTTAAAATACATTTTCATACATTTTTTACCCAAAACTTAAATATTTATTCAATCACGAACAAGCCCGTTTTCGTTTTGTTTAGAAAATATTCTTTTTTGATTTTAGGTTACAGCAGAAATTATAAATAATTACTTTTGCACGTGAGTAATATTATTTTTAAATGCCACTTCTTTAACAATATTTAATAAAAATCGAAAAAAGTACGATACTGTACCATTGTCCATGCACAAATGTCAACAGGTTAGGTTCGTATTTTAATGCACTCCATTTTGAATTGTTTATTTTAAGTACCAGAAGACGAGAAAAAGTATAGCTATGAACATGTCGGATCCAAAGGAAACACATACCAATATAAATCGTAATATTGTTCTGAAAATCGACGAATTTTCGTTTCGTTGTGTGGAGTCTAAAAGCAAAATAATTTAGGAAAAAAAAAATAACAACAAGTGAACGAAGAGAACATAATGTGATGTACATTATATACATTGTATGAGATACAATACCAAATCACATGAACGTGCATAATGAAAAAACAAACGCTTATCTATGGCGGTATAACGTGTTCAATTCAAAGTAGGTCTGAATATTTTATTGAACGAGACGATTTCTATATCCGCTATCGAATTATAACAATAATATTATAATATACACCACGTCATATGCATATTTATTGTTATTGCATTGTGAAAGTGTATTTATATTGTTAGGCTCGAGCGTGTCACGCAGGAAACAATATCATCTTTACCATGTCAGTTTTGTAACTTGACGTTCGTCGCGACAAATCATGCGCACGCGGCGGATCGCGGGTCTAGAACAGAAAAAGTCAACTGAAGTCTGCTATTTAGGACTAATAACATTAAATTAAACAGTTTTCGATAACAGTAACACGAGCCATGGCCAACTGTTTATTTTGTAATATAAAAATATTTAGTAACTGTTCTAGTTTTTATGTACATTCATATTTTACAATAACACAACATCGCATAATGTTTATTTTTTCTATTAACCATAGAAATTAGTTTCATACAAAAACTAAAACGATAAGCCATATAAAACTTATTACTTATCTGACGAAATAAACGAATATATTGACATATTTGAATAATTTTTTTTCATTTTTTTTTTTTTTTTTTTTAACAAATATGTTTTTATTTACAATCTGTATTTACATGTTATACATTAAGTAAATTGATGATATTTGAATTACGAGAAGGGGAATCATATTTTACAGCTTCACATAAACGATTTGCACGTCAAAGAGATTTCTCACCTACACCAAAAAAAAAAAAAAAAAATATATATATTTTTTCATAATTATCATAATTATGATAACCCTTATAAAATGCATTTTAAGTACCAAAAATTACATCGGCGTCGCACCAACAAGACATGTAAAATCTTGCACGTTGTGAAAATAGTGTGTAGAATTTTTTGGTTGGTAAAGAAAACCAGAAGATTTTTTTAACACTGATGTAGTTTTAGTGATTATAATGTTTGTTCTTTTGTTTGCGCATACGAGTAATTTTTGGTCGATGGACGAATGACGATTCACTGAAAAACAATATGTTAAGTATACATGGCGTAATATTGATTTGAACGGTCGGAAATATTTTGAAAAAAAAAAAAAAAAAAAAACGGGAACTAATATAACATACGTGTGTGATTTTGTGATACAATGGGAAAACAATTTCGATAAATTCAAGCTATGCCTGGGGACGAAAACGGACTGAAAAATGTGTTTGTTGCGGATTCTCATTCTCATTATAACTATGTAATAAATTAAAGTATGTATGACGTGAGGAAATAACAATTTAGTGCGTGTTTGCGGTGTATCAACAACGAAGGAACGGTCGTACACGTGAAAGATCTGTACGCAACAAACAGGAATTTTTGCTCGTTGCGAAATAACGTCTCTATAATAATAACATCTTTGTTAATGTTGTACTAATACATTTTAACATAACATTATTTCTTTATATGTTTGTTTTATACTGCATGACTGCATCGCAGCCGCATAATTTGCATGAAATTTATATCAGAGCTGAGCACTTATCATAATAGAATATTATAATGTATTGCGACCAAAGGACGGCATTTTTATTTTACCGTGTACTTTGCGACGGATTTACTATAACACAGTCGATTTATGGCAGTGACATATGCATGGGATGGTTTGGGGGTTCAAACCCGCCAATGCTAAAATTCCAGCTAGTAAGTAAATAGGTAATTATAAAAGTAACTGTTACCAAAACGTATCAACCCCCAAACCCCACGTAAATAATCTTTACACCCTTGATATACGCTTGAAATACTACCGTTTTCTCTCGACCAGTTTTTCAATTTTTCGAAGCTTTATAATGTAAAAACAAACATACCTAGTAATAATAATATGACGTATTTGGTTAATTGATTCATCGACTACGAAGTATACAAACTAACTACGGAATAGGCATTGACGTAAGCATTGCGTAAACATAAAAACATATATTTATAGCGTAATCCGTAAATCGTAAAATAATTATGACTGATCGCGTGTGGCTCGTTTAGAATATTGCCAAAACGACGTGCAGAACAGCGTACGGAACTTCGATTTATCCGACGACGGACCGCCGCGGTTCGGTTCATCGAATCCATCGGACCGCGATACGATCGATTTTCACCATAATTTCTCTCTCTCTCCGGGGCGCGCGAGATCGTCGAATGTTCGAGAAGGAAAATAGAAATTCACCTCTAACCACGGGAACAATACGGCGATCGGTCAAGGTAATAATACGAATGTCGTGTGGTACCATACTATCCACGCAATAAAAGCGGATAACGATCGTTTTATCGTCGACATTGTGTATCTTTGTGTGTGGGTCCGGTACAGTATACGACTCACGTGTTGAGACGATGGTGAAAGGCAGAAGAACCACGGTTACCGTAATTTGCGCACAAACCGAAACACGCGTATACTTCGAAGGAGTCGGTTGGTTTACGCATCTGTTAACTATTAACTGTTAACGTGGTACAAGGACATTTTTACAATCTACATGTTTGTTACCGCTTGAACCGGGGGCTATGCCTTTAAAACGTTACGTTTTGTATTCATCGTGAAAGCTACGTCGGCTTCGACCATCGAAAGAAAAAACAAAATGATTTTTTTTTTTTTTATGTGAAATAAACGTACCTACATCTATCGGAAGTCTTACAAAACGATGCTGAACAATCAAAGTTCCAGCCAAATAATTTTCAATGGCATTTTTTAAACGCTAAAAATCGATGAGATTTGTGAAATTTAATGCTACGGCAAACCATTTGTTCGGTATAAATTGTAAGACATGTTGTGTGTCGGGCTACCTAAATATATTTCATCTCCCGATTAAAATTTCCTCTCGCCCCAGCCGGCGAGTGCACATTAAGATTTATACGCACGTATTCAAGTAATACACTTGAATTATTGTGATGCCAAACGTTCGCGTAATACACTCCTCATGATGTTATTGTTTATTTTTTCCAATCGAAACATCTAAGTTTTAAAAGTTATTATATTCCTCATTTCGTTGGTGAATGATTTGCCGCCATTATCATATTGTTATGATTCCGTTCTACGAGTAAATAATCATTTTAACTGTGCGTTACGCGTAAGCCTAACTCATATTCAAGGTGGCTTAGTATGTTTTCCCGATGGAAATATATAATATAATATAAATATTTATTTATTTTTTCTTTGCAATCGTTTTAGTTCCATTGTTGGTAGTGGAGAGGGAGGTATGTGAAAAACGCAATATCATATTCGTAAATTTACCCCTCGAACGGCTTGAAAAAAATAACTTTTGAATTTTTCATTTCTATAAAATCACTAACTAGCCGTTTTATTAAACAAGTTGTTATGGAAATTATAAGTATCCCGATTGTAAATCCAATCATTATTGGTTTCATATTATGTGTGTGTATAGCTAATATATACGTTTTGAAAAGAAGGAAAACATAATATTTTTACTGTGCGTAATGGCTATTGTAATAAATTATTATGAATTATATAATAATTTAACACAACCTCTTCAAACTAAGTGTACCGGTGTACCCACGAATATTTACCGCATGAAAAAAAAAAACTTACATGCTTAATTAGCTAAATCTTTCAATACTTGGTGGTGTCTGTTTCGGTAGGTTTTGCTGTACTTTAATACACATTGTTCCCTTATTGTATTATCTTATAATAAATCACTACATTTCAACAACTTTTGAAGTTTGTTGATATTTATCTATATAACATATGAGATTCATATGTATTGTTTTATATCTCTAGTTATTAATTCTATATAAATATGGAGGTATTTAAAAGATTTTATTGACATTAAAACAAACCGTTAATATTAATTTGACATTAAATCTTAATAAATATTATTATATGCCATGACAGTTTCATTAATGGATGTATTCTTAGCGTGTCTAAATTACTGCATAATCAAGATATAACATTGCCTATGGGTTTCGAGAAGGTCGAAAACACTACTCTATAGCAGTTATCTGAGACCAATAGTTACTTAAGCGTGTGAGACTTGGTCTACGACGAAAGGCGATAACAAAAAATTGGCAATATTTGAAAGAAAAGTTTTGAGAAAAATTTTTGGCCCGGTGTACAATCCCGATCTAAGAACATTTGAAAGGCGGAAAAACGAAAATTTGTACCAATTGTATGGAAAACCAACAATATTAACGTTTATAAGAACTAGGAGAATGGAGTGGTTTGGACATATTTGGAGAGCTGAAGATGATATACTCAAAAAGGTCATAACCACAACGATACAAAAAAAACGACCACTGGGTAGACCGCGAACGAGATGGAAGGATGCTGTGGAGAAGGACGTTCAATTGGTGGATGTGAATGCGTCTGTTGAATTAGCACTCAACAGAGAAAGGTGGAGAGACTTACTTGTGGCAGCTCAGGCCCTTCAAGGACCGTTAAGCTGAAGGAAGAAGAAGATGGGTTTCAACTTACATATTGTGAAATATACAATTATGTATTTAAAAATTAAATTAGTTTTGTGGAAGAACTGTTTTGCTATTGCTGTATCAAACTGACTAGACCAAAAGGCACCTTTGGTTGCAACCTCCTGGCTTCTATATTCGATATTGGTTATAGAAATAAAAAATAAATATATTTTCGTATATTTGTAGTTTTGTTAATTAATGAATTAATAAATATAATTAAAATAATTATAAATTTATTTCGACACCTTGACATGTGAAATTGGTCCAATCCCCTAAAAGTAGCATGTCGGTTAGAAGATAAAAGAGGATGTAAAACCGTAGATTTTTTTTTTTAGATCTTTTTTAAATAGGTTCTATTTAAAATTAATATTAACCATAATAACTATTATTATAGAAAAATGAACTCTAATTTACATCAAATAAAAATAACTGTTAATATAGGAATACCTGGTACATTATTATAAATTATGTTATGATTAAATTTGTTTGTTTTAAATTGTAATCTGTCATATGTCTACACTCTTGTGAATATAATAGGATTATGTTATGGTTGATTTTATATAATAATATTTTAATACAAATTCATTATTTTTGTCTTGATATTTTGTCCTTAGACATTTTTACCAGGGATTTCTATTGTAGGATACATACAAGACATATACGTTGAAATATTATTAATAAATGTAAAATAAACAAATGATAATTATATTGTAAATCTCGTAGAGTATAGGGAAAAAAATTATGTAGCCAGATTTTAGGATTGGTTAGACAGATTTCAGATTATTTTTTCATTCCCGAATTTGTCTTCATTGTGAACAGTTCGTCGTGAATAGTTTAGTATGGTACCTATATATGTTTGGATGTTTATAAATAAAATAAATTTTTTTTTAAATCATCGTACACATTGTAAGTATTTTGTTTCTTTATTATTCTCTTATATTATATTTTAAACAAAAATATGATAATATATAAGACTATAAAAAAACTTAATAATGAATTTATTATTATATAAACAATGATTTGCTGTATCTTTGGAAAATATAAATTTACATAAAAATAATTATATAAATATACAATTGACTTAGGAATGAAGATTGTAATTAGTTAAAAAATTACTATTGCACGCATTAGGTATTTAATTTATAAAAACAAGTATAAGGTTTAATTATCTTTTACTGAAAACTAAATATAAATTTTATCAATTTATGTGTTTTATTATTTTTATTATTATTTTTTTTTTTTTTAACAGCAATCTTATTTTTAATTTAAATTACCTATTATTCTTTATACTATGTATATTTGAGTCATAAATAAAATACATTTTAAAAAGTTATTGCTATGTTATCTTAACCTTGACGGCTGGACATATTTTTATTATTATTATTAAAACAATTAGAAAAAAATATAAAATACCATCGCGAAATTTTGCCCTCTTTGCCTCCCCAGTAAGTAATCTCTAATGACATTTTAGCCGTAAATATTTTACCTAGGGGTAACATTTCACCAGATAATAACTACTGGGAGGTAAAAAAATTTCATTAGGGATAATATATTAGGAAATATTAAAAATTTTTACCGCGTAAAATTTTACTCTCCCGATAAAAATTCACTAGAGAAATTTTACTCCTCTGGTAAAAATTCACTAGAGAAATTTTACTCCTCTAGTAAAAATTCATTAGTGAAATTTTACTCCTCCGATAAAATTTCACGGGGGTAAATAATCCCGGTCACACCGGAATTAATTCGTTATTGCGATTATTAGATAGTGCTGAAGTAGTAAAGTAAACAAAACAGGTCAATATGATCAGGAAAAAATGAATATGATCTAATCTACACTAATTTACTGCAGAAGCTCTTTCTCCCGATCGTTTACGGTTTCCATTTAGCCAAAACTTACATTACCTATAACTACTAGAGAGTCTAAAGATATTTATTATTTATTTTATATCAAGGCTTTCAAGTTACAACCGTTGGATTTCAGTCGCGATACTTAAAAGTTGTCATAATTTGTTTTGTAAATTGATTGTTTTGCATTTATTTACAAATGCGTTTTAGATTCAAGTTATTTTTCTAAGCCGGATTATGGAATGAAAATATTTATTTGATATTACGTTATACGATACACGTCGTCTGGTAGAGAGTCGTAAATCTTATCGATCTCGTATCTTTATGTGCACACAATTCGTATCGTCTTATATCATAGGGTATTATGAACTGCATCATTCGATTGCGGGTTCTAAAGCTTAAATTTATTAATTTCATTAAACCGTTCACGTCTCGAGTGTGTGCGAGGCCCCCTACCCGGCCGCCGATAACATTCGGATGGAGTGTAGACTACGGAAACGATGTAGATACAATAGAATCGGTTTGAAAACGTTTTTGCTTTTATTACTCAGTAGTTTATTATAAATGCGGAAACTCGTTATTCGCCCACTAGCGATATCAACAAGTCGCCACGTCGCTAATTAAATATAAATAGTCGATTTCTCTGCAGGCCTTTAACTGCGTTACACGTTCACATTTTTATCGCTGTGTGCCTACACCATGACTGCACTACAAAATTGCGACCGCCGTGTGTCATATGTATTATAATATTATTACAATAGTACGCGTAGATTACGGTTGAAACCGCCGACTGCGAGTACATAGGTATTTTAGATTTTCTCATTATGCGTTTCAATAATCTACTTACATATTTGTATCCCATTGTACTCGTTCTTATACTATCCCTCTGTTAGTCGTTACCAATTCGATCGAATCGTTTTCAACATCACGAGCACATGCGCGTACACTAGGGACGGGTATGAAATCTGAACTTTCCAAACCATCCGGATGTCCAAATCCCGAAGTACCCGGATGTGACTTATAATTATTTTTAATGTGTGGTAAAGTTATTTATTTATTTATTTTTTATTATGCTGATAATTTTTTGAACTTTCTGAGAATTCATTTTATTAGAACATAAAAATGATTTATTGACCAGCGAAATTGAGTTATATGTAGTATGTAATCCAGATAATCCGTGAAATCCGGATTTGACAAACACGAATAATTCGTAATTTTGAAATCCAGATATAACTAATATTCACAATGAGTTGATTAAGTATTGAAAATCCACAGTTTTTCTTTTCCAGACTTCGATCGTTCGGTCACACAGCAAATTTACATGCACATTTAATTGACAACGACTGAACGAGAATACTTGGCCATTTTCAACTATGTGTTTCAGAATTTCTTTTAACGGTGAAGTTGTGTCATTTATACCGTCGTAGGACATCGTATATTGCTTACCAAGTCCGAATCAGAGCCGATGAACGGTGAAATGCCGCGGTGTATTTATATAGGGTGAAGCAGTTTATGTCAGTTTTATTCAATAATTTCAATGGATCAATTCACTCAGCATTACGGCCATGCGTTTAAATCATGATTTTACTATCGATAGCACGAGTAGATAACTACATTTTTTTTTCGATTCGATTGCAGAAATATACCAACCCATTTCTGTCAAATGAATGGCCAACTGTTGCAGTTCGAATCCCATCTCCGTGAGTTCCCCTATGTTAGTGGTAAACATGGAGAAATTCTATCCGATTATCTGTATCAGTCAAACGTATTTAGAATACGTTCTAGTCCGTTTGCATTGAAAATGGGCCAATACTTTGTGGTAACATATTGTAACGATTATTATTGATATTATTAATGTCTACTCATGTAATATGGATATTGCTTAGTAGACATCACGTTAATTTACATGTTTACGATATTACATTAAGTCGTGGCAGTTCTGCCACGATGTTCTTCCGATGTAGCCGAACTCCATATTGTCTTGATGTAGTCCATAGTCAGTAAGTCTTATTTATATATGTATATTAAATAATAATAACTTTTTTTTTTTTTTTTTTTTTTATTTGTTTTATTACACAATCTGTAAATATATTATTTTTACAATAAGTGTAAGTGTTGTAGTAGATTTATATAAGAAGACTGAAGACTTGAGCGAAGAACCCATCCAGTGATGGGACTTCTTTGGAGTTGCGGATGGGTTTTATTCAGTCAGGAGGTCCCGACACCATTTTCGTTTCAAACGTCGTCCAGGGTCACCTGGAATGCTGAGGGTGGATAAGTTTGAGATTAGAGGATTACGGTGGTTGGAGAGATTTGAGTGGAATCGTTTATACAGAGTTTTGGCTACGAGTTGAACTGTTGGAATAGACAGGTCCTTGTGGAGTGTATCGTTTGAGACGTAAAAGGGGGCTTTGGTAATTTGTCGAAGGCATTTAGATTGGAATATTTGAATTCTATTTATGTTAGATGGTTTGGCTGAACCCCAAAGTTGTATACCATATGACCATACGGGCTTTAGTAGCAGTTTATATATAAGTATTTTGTTGTTCAGATTGATGTGTTTAGATGTAAGGAGTAGACGTAGCTGACGGGATCGGTTATTCAAGGCAATACGTTTGGTATGGATGTGGTGGAAATAATAATAACTAAACTAAATCAATCTACATTTATTTGTAATATCAAGATCTTTCCTTTTATGCTCCCGAGCTACGGTATAATATATTCACAAGGACTAGAAAACCTTTCCTGAATATCATATATTTAACTGGTCATCCCCGACCACGTTACAATATATTGTTTCTAGTGTTCCGGTATATTGATGTAATTAGGAGAACTTCATTTATTATTGTTTCCAAATAACTATTGCACCAAACTTAGCACCGCAAGCATGATAACCGTATTGAATTATTAAAAATTAACTATAAACTATATTATCCATATATACGAATATTTTATTCTTTTTTCGATCTACGTATTTTAGATTCTGAGCAAGCCGAGGAATGCATAGGCTAAACCATGTTATGCGTGTTATTTTTATACGTATGTGTATACGGTTTCGACCAGAAGGATTTTTTTTTTTTTTTTATTATATATTAAATCCGCGGCGACTATGGCCATTGGACGACAATGATTCTATACAATATTATACAAGGTTATACGTTTTATATACAAATACATTAAAAATGAAAAGAACGACAGTATATTATTGTATATTAAATTTTGTTGAGAAGTCCTGTTTTGTGTAAGAATTCCAGCATCGATGTCAGGTTGCTTTGTTCGGGGCTGAGTGAATCGGCTCGCTGGTCTGGAAGGTTCAGTTCTCTCCTTTCATTCTCGTAACTTCGGCATTCCGTGAGAATGTGTTTTACGGTAAGCGGGGAACCGCATTGGGTACAGTCGGGAGGTTACCAGAAGGATTGTTTCAATCATAAAACAATCATATAAGATTTCTGATAGGAAATATTGTCTAGTTGGTGCTTTGAGAGTAGTCGTTTTACGAATTTCCCAACATTCTACTAAACAGTAGCGAAAAGAACACGGCAAGGTTTACGACGAAGCGGTTTTCGACAGAAAAAAAAACTAATGAAAAGCGTTCGAACGTTAAACTTTTACAAGTATAAAAGAAGTACATAACACTGTTTGATCTGGCTTCATGTTCACCGAACAATTTGAACGCAGCGGCGGCGGCTTGACCGTGGAATTGTCACGAACCGCCAGATAGTGCAGAAATATTATTGTACCGCCGTGGCGAAAACGTTGTTAACGAATCACGCACGCGAAAAGAACGCGCTCAGGTCCCGGTCATCGGTCGCGTACGACCGTTTTGTTGTTACACATCGCGTCGCGTTCGGCGCTCGTGTTGTCAAAACAAACGCATTTCGACGCGTATAAAAACGGACCGCGTTACGTGCAGAAACGTCAAAACCGCCATCGCATCGTTATTGCAGTCCCGCGGTTACCGAATCGGTCACACGGTCGTCGTCGATCAACGCGCGCATCCACGTCCCTTTCGTTCGCCGTGCGCACGGATCGTTTCCGGCGACGTTTTCGCCTCGTCGCTCTCTCGTCTCGCGCGCAACCACGCCGGCCCTTCGATTCTCGACAGACCGTCGCCGTAGACGCTGACCCGCGATGAGTCCTCCGCGAGCCATGTCCTTCGGCCGCTGTAACGTTTCACCGGTGCCCGCGCTCCTCCTGGTCATCGTCGCGGTCTGCGTGATTCCCGCTGCAGTCCGCTGCGGTGAGTCCAAGACCAGGTCGCCGGTCATGACCACGAGCTCCGGTGGGTACGTGACCACCTACGATCACATGGACATCAGCCGCCTGCTGAGCAACGACAAGCTGGTGACCGCGTACATCAAGTGCTTCCTAGGCGAGGGTCCTTGCACGGCGGAGTGCCGACAAGCCAAAGGTATACGCCGTTCGGCGACGATGTAGGATTGCTCGGGCGACGCGTTTCACGTTTTTCGCGTCCGCAACGGCACACCGCTTGATCGTAGAGCTGCCGGAGAACAAACCTCGAAGGAGCGCCCGAGAGCGCCAGATCTGATGTTCGCAGTGTTCCATTTAGACATATTTATCGAAAATCCCTCGTACGTGCAGTTCCAGAACTAGGAAATATGGCGCCCGGGGCTAATAAAAATTCAGCGCTTTTACGTAGGTAGAATTACGGGATATTTTCGTGACTTTTTTTATTTTTCATAAACTTAGGAGCGCCTGGGATAAGTATATATCCAATACTCGCTCCTCCTCCTCTAGATCCAGCACTAATTGGTTGTGAATGATGACAATAATTGAAAGTTCAATAATCATCATTGAACTTTCAGCTAGAGAGGTTGAAACATTTTGAAGTTCAAAACTACGAGGCGAGTAAATGTGATGTAATACAATCGAAAGCAATACGTTTCGGCGGATTTGTTGTCAAAAACAAACACGGTCTTAATTCAGCGGTTTATGTATTGTTCGACGTGACAAAAATCGTTTTCTAGAGAGAGGTGAATTCATGGATTCGTACAGCCTATTGGGGTTAATACAAATTCTCGAGGAGTATAATTCTTGCATTTCTTGTCCAACCAGATTTCAACCGTTCACATGAATTCATCGTACTCTTAATATTCAGCTGATCGTATGCCAGGCAAATAAATATTGCACTGTATGGGAATACATTTTAAGCGATTTTCGAATACGGTTCATTAACGCGTGACAATTTCATATCTATCAAGTGTGGTAAACATGATAGATTTGAACCGTTATCGGTGTAAGTATTTCGCATAGTATGTCTGTTTAGATTATAATAAAATACGAATGCGGTAATGGAAATAATTGTTCAATTGTTAAATATTTGATGCTAATGATGGAGAGTGAAGTGGTGAGCAGAATATCACTTCTTCGATTATTTTTATCATTTAAACTATGTAATTTCAAAAAAAAAAAAAAATGTTTATCTTTCCACGCATTGCGCGTATGTTGTGTCACTTTATCAACTAAATAACCCAAAATCATAGAATGGAAAATATACGTTTTCAATCATTTTTTTCCAAAAATCTGGATCATTCGTTGAACTTGCTTACAAAAACACCACGTGACGCGTTTTGAGTGTCTTGACCAGTAATGTTGTGCATAGTATTATACATACATATTACTGTCCTATACAAAAGTCAGTTTCAATTACGTTACAAGGAAATTGTTTTAAATCGTTGTCCTTTCGCGTGACCGACGAATTTTCATTCGAATTTCGTTGTGCTTCGGAGGTTAAACAAGTGTTTACTATTATTAACTATTCGTCCTATCAATACTGTCGAGAATTTTAAAATCCGTATGATGACACTTAAACTACTGAACTAATCACAGTAAACATACTTATTGCTAACAGTGAAAAAAATGGAAAATTATGTCGTGAATACGCGAATCGATGGTTTCCGTCGATTCTTGCATACCGATGACGGATAACACGATTTACGCGTGCACAGTTTTCGATAGTAAAACATAACCATTCTGATTTACGATATGTGCAGCACTATTATCGCCATCGAAGCTGGTATGATTCGTGTAGGAATTTTTAATTCGACTTCGTCAGGACGCAGAATATTGCCGCGGGATTTCTATCAATCGATTTCGGAACGTGTCAACGAGTCCGTTACTTTGCGTACACGTAACTGGATACGATACTACGACGTGAACTGTAAACTTACCGATTTACCGATTTCACGCAACATAACAAACTCGTTAAGCGTAACCCATTAATACACGCGAGACGGTTAACAGATCATTCCAACATGCGCGTTATGACTATCTCACGCGGGTATCGCAAAATAACATTACATATAAATTAATGAACAAACAGTTTATACATAGAAATAAACAAAAGCTTAGCCTGGAGCGTTATTACATTTTTGTAAAGTTCGACTGGTTCATCGACAGATTTCAAATATAATAATATTAAGGTTATATTTTTCTATTTATTTCTACGCGTGAACTGTTCGTTCGTTTATTTTTACACTGATCTACGAGTACTAACCATTTAAAAGTTTTTAATTTTAATTTTTCATTGTTTTTCTCAAAACAATATGTTGTGCTTGAGCGCAGTTCCGCACGATGATCACACAACAGTTACAGGTACAATCCATTTTCGCGCGGATCGTGTTTTCGTTTAACACTGTTGATATATCTCAGTCGATGGTTTGTATTACAAATAATAATAATAATAATAATAATAATAATAATAATAATAATAATAATATTAACAATATTGTAATGATACTCAATCGTTGGGCACATCGAGCGCGTGCGTTATATTACGTACCTATGCGGCGGCGGCGGCGACGATTTAGTTTTCGTCTACGATTGTCGAACGAGACTTTGGACGAGTGGTGCCCAACCCACGGCTCGCGGGCCACATGTGGCCCTTGAAGGTATTCAATGAGGCCCACTAAAATTTTTGTTTGAAATGAAACAAAATGTTAAAAAAAAAAAAAAAAAAGTAAAATGAATATAAAATACGATTGTTTTTTTAAATTTATTAATTTTATTTTCGAGCATTTTCAAATAGAAATTTTACGACAAAAGCCATGTTAACTTAAAAGAGCGTACTGATCAAATGAATGTGTACCTACAGTGTGTACCTCAATCTGTAATCTTTTCTGTATTCAATAAAATATTTGAAAACCGATTCAGCGAACGATGATACACGCATAATGTGTACAATAATGTTGCGATAACAATAACAGAAAAAAATGAAAAGTTTACAAACAACAATCGATGGAAACCGCGCGCACGTCGAACACGTTTTGGTCAATATTCTCCATCGTCATCGTCGCACCAGTCGCTGCACAATTGTACGCGCAGACAATAAGTCGCGCGTACGATGTGTCTGCAATAACGTTATCGGTAGAGTACGGATTAGCTTTTTAGTCTCTATTGTTCTAAAACGGAGCTATTACAGCTATAAATTCGATTCGTTTGATTTGCTTTTTTCTGCGTTTTTCGTATATCAATGCTTGTTTTGAGTATTTTTTTGATATTTCCCTTTTGCTCCTATGTTACATTTTTTTCTACGAAATGTGTTCTAAATAAACGTATTTGTAATATTAATATCTATTTGTATATTATACGTGTTCTAAATCTTGTTCGATCATTTCTCGACAACCTTTCCCCGCGTGTTCGGTTTGCCGTGCACCGCACGGTTTATAGTACATTAATTTATCTTGAAACGACAATAAACACAGAAATATGCTCTTGCTCTGGAAATTATCTACTCAGAACCACAGTTTATCTTTCGTTGTAACGCCGTACAGTCGTTTACAGAATGCCAAAAACAATTTGTTTATTTATTTTAATTTTTTTTTGGAAAACTTATACAGCTTTATTGCTTTAAAATCCGTACTCTTGTGGACGACGTTTGTTGAACGTCGCAACGGTAATACCCGGACGCGTTTCGTACGACTACGCGACGACGACGACCGCAGTAGGTTTTGGTGCACTCGAATGTGCAGAACGAATCGGCGGTTCGTACCTCGGTACACGATACGGGGCCGGGCATGGTTTCCCAAACGATGGAAGTGATCGTCTTTTCCCTCCGGCTGTTCTGAAATCCAAGTCGGCGCTTTATCCCTGGACCGGCTCGGAAAAATGATTTTCGAGATTTGCATTTGCCACGAAATCGTAAAACAATCGTTTTACGATTCGGTTCGTCGAGAACATTTTTAAGCGCATGGCGATTGAAAACCTAAAACAAACATTCAAATGCGACACGGTGTTTTAAAATAGCTTCGAATCCCGAGCGTCTAAAACAACGGTGAGCGTACCTTTGCATGTCGTTGTACGTTTCGTATGCGGTGTTCGGAGAAATAATTCTCCCGGAGTATTCGACACGGAGTTTTTGTTTTAAAATCTCTCGTTCCGGTTTCTTGTGCCACATAGATACGGTGTAACCTCTATCGTTTGTTACACTGTTACGTCAGTCGTGGTCTTAAAGCGGTGCGTGTTTTTTTCGTTCGTTTACTCGTTGGAGTTTCCGCTTTTTAATTATTTTTAATCCAGTCGTTTACCTTATTAAGTACCAGTATTCATAGAACATCGCAGTTGCACTCGTTTTACGACACCAAATTTAATAAAACGTCCGAAGGACCATCGACCGTGTACCGCGGACCAACACTGCAAATTTAAAACTCCTATGGATTATAAGCAATGGAAATCAAATCTTTACGTTTTAATTCCATCATATTTATGTACTATAGAGCACCTATACGTAGATATCGCATTATGTTTTATTTATTGTGATTAAATTTTCACTGAAGTTCGTAACCTCGTATACAGTAAACGTGTTCGTATCTATACAGTGATAAACCATTTCGGATTTGTTGACAGTAAAAAGCTATTGAAAGCACGCAAATCGATCAACACCGCTATTTAAATCCACACGTTATTGGAATTCGGATTCCGTTTGCTCGTAAATCCATTCAGCGTAATTAGCATTTACGTTGAAAATTATTTTCTAAGTCAGAACAGCGCATGTGATAGGAAAATATATAGTTTTAGAAAAGTTTTTCACTCAATACACAATATAAGACTACAGTTACTATCGGATCAAAAGAAAATTTCGACCTAGATACGTTTGCGCATTATCAGAGGACCATTCTACACGGATTTTTCTGCGCATATCGTATAGATGCCTAAATAATATTTTCCTTTTCTTAACGCCTCGTGAGAATACTGCACGGTATGCACGTCAAATGTAATCGTGAAAAAAAAAAAAATACAAATATTAAAGTTTGACGATAATTCCATAGGTTTAGATAAGTATTTTTCCCCCTTCTTCTTGCGTTCAGTACCGGTCTTTCCCGATGACTGAAGGTTTAAACGAACGCGCACGCGATAACGAAACTGTCTCACATTTACATAATATTTTAATTCACAATAAACAACATAAAATTCTATTGCTTAATGTGTATGATATGTTCTTTATTTAAATTATTCATATATTCATAATTTAAATGCATAAATGTAAGGAAATGTAATTAAAAAAATTGTCGGTAGTGGTACACCATCCGCTTTACTTACCGATTCTGTATTCTGACTTACAGCTTTCCTGTTGCCCGACATCATAAACACCGTGTGTGCCAGATGCTCGCCTAGGCAGAAGATCATGGCCCGACAGGTGATGATACATATCTACAACACGAGGCGATCGGATTTCGATCGGATAATGCAAATATACGATACGACGGGCAAATACAACGAAATCATCGACTTCATGAACGGCAAACAATAGACCGCAACATAAATAGATCGATTGCAACAATCGTAACACATATTATAACAAAGTATATTTACACAAAATCAAGTATAATACACATAGATAAATATAGACGCTTTAACTCTTTTGCTATCTCTGCGCTACTTCAAACTGTGTCCGCGGATATTTCACTCTTATGTAACAAATATGCGTTGTACATGATATGATAAAGTCAGTAGATAAAACTGTATTACATACTAATTTTTATGTAAACACCATAATAGAGTAATAAATAACAATAAAACAACGGTTTCGAATTGATGGGCCCGAGACTTTTACATGCGTCTTTTTATTATTATTATTATACAACCATTTTATCAAGTATTTAAATTGTTCTCCCTCCCTATGACTAAACTAGTCTTATCTCTAGCTCAATTAAAAGAATATTGAATTTATATACGATGTACGTATGTATGTGCGGTAATATTTTATTATCAAGAAGCTTTATACTATAAAGGATAGTTAGCTGTGATAGTAAGTTATACGTGTACTTACTATTCTACCGTCGACTGCAATTTTAATATTGAATATACCATATTTTATGGAACAGAAGTTTAACACGATCGAATAGTTAGCATCGGATTTTGAAAGCGTTTTTACGGTTTAATGCATAACGTTTATTTTTAAATACGTTGTATAAGTATACAATTTGTTATACAAATTAAATATAGTAAACAAAATAGTAAAAATAGTTTACAATATATATATATATATATAGAAATTAAATGTTCATTACAGTATGACGATTAAGTTAAATGGTTAAACAACAGAGTCGGGGGTGGTATAGATACCGTATTACGGTGATAATACAAGAATACATAATTACATTTATAAGTACATAATATAGTAATACGTTCGACTATAGAGTTGACGTTGTAGTGTAGCGAATGACCAGGTTTCTTCGTCGTCTTCTTTCCTCATTCTCTAAATTCTTTTTCGTACTCATATATTTAAGCTCCTAATCCGTAAATATTGTTCGGTAGCTTCCATTAAAATATCTGCTTTCTCGTTGTCGTCCAAATTTGGATTCTCATCGAGAAGCGTCAGGGTTTCTTGGTATTCCTCGATTGCCTTTGATAGTATCTTGGATTTATTTTTATTATCCTTCTCCTCTTCCTCTTCAATTTCTTCTTCGGAATCCGACGACCACAAACAACAGTACGGACACACTGTTTCGGTCTCTCTGGGGGGGTTCATCCTGTAGCAATGATAATTGCCTGTAACAGAAATATCACACATCAATCGGTCGAAATACAATTGCATCTTAATATGATATAAATGGATGCGAATAGGTTTAAATTCTGAAATGGATTATGAACGAATATTAGGACGATGTTGAATACAAGTATCACATGTCTCATAATTGTACTATGCCATTGAACACGTTCACTTACTTTATGAGATTAGTCAGCTCATCGACTACCTCTGTTTCCGTCCAACGGTCGATAGTACATATCCTTTTGTTGGGATATTGATGAATGGTAATTTCACCATCATCGTCCAGCTTTCTCTTTTCGCCTTTTCCTAAAAAAAAGAACACATAATTGCATACTATAGGCATTACCGTTGTTTTGAATAATTCAGGCATGAAAACAGTTTTCGACCGAATTAGTATTTGTTTATGGTGTCTTCCTAAGCCTTACCACTAGCCATCTTGTGATTATCAACTTCGTGAAACATAAACGTAAGAGAAAAAAATATCAGAAAATAATCTGATGTGAATGAATGCCAAATGAGAAGTGACGTTTTTCAATCGGCGTGTTAAAGTCAATATTTACAATTCCTTGACAACGATATTCCGGTTGCCTTTGGAAATTATAATAAACTTTACGTGGCTAAATACGTAGGATTTTTTATTTACATGCTATTCATAAAAATGTACACTTTTAATCTGTGAATAGAACCATTAATGAACTCTGTGGTCTACAGTAATTTGGGGTGTGTCTCTGTTTCTTGAAAATCTGTAACCTTTTCGTATAGTTTATTTTTCGATTGATTGTTCATTCAGTTAGTGTCCCAAACAAGTTTTTTAAATTCTTCTGCACCGATAGCATTCATTTCTACAATATCTATTTTATTGTTATTTTCCAATAAATATGAAAACTGTAATTTTTTAGCACTGTATATAGGTAGCCAATAAAAAACGTGTTTAGGAAATATCTCGGAAGAATACATTAAAACCATACTACAAATGCCGATTATAAAAATCAAAATGAAAACAAAATCATACTACAGCATTTATTTTTACACCATTTTATTGTTCCTTTTCAATATTAATGAAAATGGTAATTTGTTAACATTGTATTATAGGTAGTTAATTAAAAACGTTCCGAATTTCAAATCGAACGTGTATGGGAAATCTCTTGGTTGAATACATGAAAACCATACAACTAGTATGGTAACAGTGAATACGTAAATATCAAAGCGAATAAATTTTATAATATTGTATGGACTGACGACTAAGAATTCAGTAGTTAATGAGTTGTTTCGTGTGGCGAATGTCCAGGTTTTTGAGCCGGTTAATGGCAATTACTCCACCTTCGTGGATGCGCCGATAATGTTTCGATGAAACATTATTTTTTGATGTCTTAGGCGGCCGTGTTGAATAGAACGTATCCTTATTATAAGTGAAAGTCGAGTAACCCTTCGAGTGGAGCAAATATTATTGTAATTGACAGGAGCATACCCAGTAATTTTTTATTGAGGGGAGGATCCAAAATTGTTATTTTATCTGTTCTCTAGTTATAATTATGGTTTAACTCAATACCAAAAAATTACTGTTAATATATTATATTGTGGTTTATACATTATAGTTATATTATATAATCTATAAAATTTGTTTATTGAAGATAATAGGAAATTAAAATAGATTATATACTATTTCTATACTATTTACTATTAAATCTTTGAGTATGTAGAAATTTCAAAAGGGGTCCGGACCCGTCCTCCTCCCTGGGGTTATGCTCTTGGTAACTGGTGTCGGTGGGTGCTGTGGGCATTGTCAATCACGCGACCGCGTCCAACCAAATCGAAAATTCGTCGGGCACGCGGATCGGAAACAAAACGACGAAAGTTGCATTTCCACTCGTTCTTGTTTAATGTCACTTTTGCTTCGTGTTCGCTCCCCAGGAATTTTTAAAATCAAAGTAATCCGCTGCGCAAGGTTATGCGAATTAACGGGTATACAGTCGCGCACGGGGGCCGATAAAAAAGTAACCTCGACGCGTAATACGCATAATTTACAGGGTAACTTTATTGTTATTCGTACGGCCGGTGTAAAACGCAATATAACCGGTGTTGCGTTACCCGATTTTGATAATTCGATCGTCTCCGTCCGCGTGAACAACATTATAACAATGCGTACGTACACGTACGTGCGAATTCGTTAGATATGGATTTGATAAATTATTTTGCATGTACCGAATAAATACATGTGTCCGATCGATAGCCCCTGTTGCGTGTGGGTCACGTATGAATTTACACGCGGCGTTCGTCGACCTGTTGCGAAAACATTCGAACAACTCTAGTGCAGTCACATGTTCTAAAAGGGGTGCGATGAAAACGATAATCCCCTCCCGAAAAACCCCACGTATAGTCTATCCCCCGTGATTCTCGCTGCATACTTTTTAAAATGATAATTTTAAGTATGAAATTGCTTAGGTTCTCCCCTGTTCAAGACAGAAGAGGTGTTTTTACGATCATGCATCAACATTTGCATTCAAATGAGTTCTGTAAATTACACACTACAAGTCGCAGCGTATCGTATCGAATAAAAAAAAAAATAAAATAAACACTTATACACAAGCGTATATATTAAAAATAAAATAAAAATCGAAAAAGACCGATTTATCCTTGCACGCAATAATATATTATCGAGTGTAACCTTATAACGCGATTTTACGAATTCCCTGTTGATTTGTTTTCTGTACGGCCATACGATTTCATTTTTATTTTTAAAATAAACAGGTCTCCCGTGCAAAACTAAATGGCTTAAAAATTATTCACTGTAAAATTCAATTTAAAATGATTATGCTTTACGGTTAAACCATACACACATGACGTGCTACACAGTAAACATAATTCATAATTATACATAATATTTTATCATATACGTAATTTTTTCATTGACCTTGCTCGTTTCTGTACACTATACCTATATCGAATTCGAGGAAAATTCGTGGAACTGTTTATAAATTACATTTTATTTGCATATCATATAATGTTATAAGAATATTAATCATATAGGATTAAAACGTCTAGAATTTAAAGAATAAGACGTGACATACTACAGTTCGTTCACGAGCGATAGTAAAAGTGATGTTGATTGCGTGATTTTCATTTTGTCTGTTGATCAGTATCGACATTTTATTATCGAAAAACAGTTCGTTCAATTTTGTTAATTTTAAATAATTAATTATACTCCGCACAGAAAAAAAAAAACGCACGGATATCCCGTGTATTGGGTAAAATCCCATTTCATCGAGTAAAACTATTGGCCAAATTGTAGCATATATTGCTGACTACAAATGGTCCACAGTTTTCGATTCAAATAGTTTTACCGACAAGTCGACCATATCGTGTGTTGTGCATAGAAGGAAGAAAATGCACATCGATCATGCACATACAATACTACTAAAGAACACGAATTTTATCTCAAGTTTATAAATCGTCACTTATGATGCAACATCACATGTCTCACATTTTGGTCAAATAGGGTTAGCATCGCTGTTTTATTCAACGTTTCACCTAGAGTAGACTGGTTGCATAAATGCATACATTTCTAAAATTAAAATACAACTCCGTGATTATAAAAAAATTTAAATATCATTGGGAGTCAAATAAATTTAAATTAAACCAGTTTCATTGCTCTCCTTAGAAGTTGAAAACATTTAGATATGAGGTGTTGCATCTCAAGTGACGATATAACACTTTATAGCATTGTTAATAAATAATCTATTAAACACTCGTATACACACACAGTTCTCGTATTCGTGTGTTGTTCGGTTACTCGCTATGGATAAGGAAGCAAACATCGTCAAAAACATCATTGAGTCTTAACGATTGTACGCTATTTGGCCCTGGACCCAAACACCTGCCTCGGGCTAGCTGTGATTCTCGAAGTCCGCCGAACTGTGGTAAAAAAATAAAAATAAACCCATGGGCTTTAGAACGTTAAAAATCGATAGAATAATTAAAAACCGAACATAACATCGATTATGGTGTGAGAGCAAATGCACAGTTTGATTATTTTAAACAATAAGAAAAACGTTTCGATAAACCTAAAAATAATAAACACAGATACGTATAATTTGTGGTTTGCAGACGATTTAAAGGTATACAAATACCAAGTACAACGTAGCATAAAATATTATGTACTTAAACAAATGTAATTGTAAAGCGTAAGCTTACTTTTGTTATTTTGGATTTTAAACCTAGAACAATGTGGTTTTGAGCGTCGTTTCAGTTGTGGGATTCAAAAGATGATTTATTCGGTTTTGAAAAATTATTCTCGAGTCTCGTAAGCACTCGACACGACTCGGTGAAGTACAATTTATCAACGTCCATCAAGTATTTTAAAACCTTTATTATACTATACATCATTATAATGAACTGCAATGCACTTCTCCTCGGAGGAAGAATTAATATTTTAAAATTCCAATTCTACTTTAATAACACATCGCATATTAAACGGACACATACCATATTTTGTTCTTGTTCTCGAACAGTACATAATTACACGTACGCGCATCGGGCAATAGTTAATAGTGTTGTTTATGGTAATTTCTGAATGCGAAGAGTGGTATAATATTTGAACCACTACCCGTTTGTCGTACTACAATTTTCGATAGTAATGAGTTACAGGGCACTAAATATTTTTACTGATTTTTTTCTCCAATCCTATGCAAGTGCGTGCAACTGCGAATTGAAACAGACACGACATGAACTCGATTTTATACAATTTATTCGATGAATACGTTTTACGAGACAACAATAAAGTCTTATCGTAAACAGTATGCGTCAGCATTTTTAATTTTCTGAAAAGATTCTAAAATACAACATACAATACTTACGTAAAACTTAAGCGTTTTCTGATGACTCGGTTTCTTTAAGTGGATTGAAAATATTATAAGTAAATACGGATACTTCACCCCTCTAGTTTGTTTGACTCTGTTACATCATTTTCACGATAGACCTATATGTACTATTATCTATATTATACTATGTGGGAATACCACATTAAATATTAAATACATTTTATTCATCGATTTCCTCTATTCGTGGTATTCATTTTGTTTGATTCGGAAAAACAAAATTATGCGAAATCGTATTTTTTTAAATATCGTATATTTAAAAAAAAAAAAAAAATAAAAAATAATAATAATAAATCACTTATGTTACGAAGAGAGGTTATTGAAGACAAACCAGTGACCTAGACTTTCAAGATGTTTTGTTGTATTTTTATGTTTCACATTAATTTCACGCGCAGCGAACGCGTTGTGCGTAAAATAATATATTTAAATTCGAATGAAATGTTCAACGTTTATGAACGATTAATCGGTAAGGAAACTGTTCAGAGAATATTCACCATAAACAAAAACTTCCTTGTTTCCCGATGGCGAGTCAATTAATTTACACGGACGTTGTGGTTACTATGCCACGTTTTATTTATAAATACGTTGGTACGTTTACATGTTATAATGTTATGTATATTTCATGTGTATGCACCGGATGCGTTTTAGAGTAGCAGACCTCGAGAGCGGCGAGTTTACGGACGTACGCCGTGTCAACGCCGTACGGACTAGAAACATTTCCAGACGATTAATATACGAAGGTTAAATCGCTTGTTACCTTAAAACGTGTACAACGGTTCGTCTGTAGAGTTCGACTCGATTTACACACACACGAGCGATACACTAAACGAGTATAATCCATCGTACGCGATAAATACATACTGTACACGTCGTACATGGTTGTGTGTAACCGTCGTCCTACGGTATGATTATTCGAAAGTAGAAATAAATTAAATTTTTTCGAACGCGTCAGATTTAACATTGTTTGCGCCGGAATACGTTATTCGTGCGCTGTACAAAAACGAACACGAATATTTGGTACGTATTATAAATATTGATACACCACTGTTTGGGTTTCGTAGCAAGTTTATCGATTCACTGTGAAACAAATCGGTTCAGTTACGCTAGGCATTAACTCGTTGTTAACGTCATCTTTACGAGGTGTGATGACTGATTTCCGACAAAAGTGTATCGCGTACGTTTTTTTCAAACGTCATACGAATCGAATATGATTGCTTTTTTCATTCATTGAAACGCGTGGTTACATAAAACGTATATTTATATAACTTGTTATAACAATTAGTGTTTCAATTGTTATGTCAACGTGTTCAGAAATCAGTTTGAGTGTTACACAATTACGTAATACTCGCACGATTGGCAACGGACGATGTAAATTGAATATTTTTTAATGATAATTGTTATTTCAAAGTAAAGTAAAAAATAAAACATTCGACCGTTACGTAGTATAATTTATATTATACTTATGTAACACCATTATTATTGTTTGCAAAGTGTATTGGTAAACATGTTTCGAACTGTTAAAGACTTTTAAGTTTTCTTAGTTGAAATTATAAGTTTTCTCCAACGGAGATTTCAAGCTCGAAAACGATTGTTTTACAGCAGATAGTAGTATATAACAGATACATCCTGTATGCCCGCGATCGTAAAAACGTCGACGAATAAACATGCAGATCGCGTAGGAGTTGCGGTGTTCGTTGGTCTAGTCCATGATTGATACCTCTTTATACGCGTCCTCGGAAAACCGTGGCAGTAGCAGAAAAAAAAATCACAGTCCCCCTCCATATATCCGCTTATGTGATCGACAAGTGATCTTAATGTTTACAATCGAATAAGCTACGAATTATGACATAAAAATAATTCATAGCAAATTTCATAGTAAATAATCCATACGGATATTTAATCGGTTTTGTATTGTATTCGAGGCGGTATTCTGATATTCGGATATCCGTCTTCGTAGAATAAATTGTATTCCATTTTTGTATAATAGTGTTTTAATATGGAATATCAAATGTATATATTAATTACGTACAAGGGACGATGGGTTTAAACCCGGACTGCGTGACTATAAAAATAGCGGGCCCGTTTGTCTTGTCCTATCCGTATTTTACATTTAGTGGGGAAGGTTATGTCTATCTCCTGCGCGGACTCGAATAATTCGTGGTTGTGACAGTGTCACCGCGGGTGATCACTCGGGTAAGCACGTTGAGGGTATCGGTTGTGTTGTGGCCCTCGGACAGGCCTTTTTATAGCCCCGATGGCAGATCGATTAAGAGACGTGTGATCCCTTACACCGTTCGACCAAATGACGGTAGTCGGGAAAAATCGTGTGTTCAGGCCGCAGGTAATTTCCCTGGCATTGTCGGCACCTCGACGGGTCAACGGACGTTTAGCCGTTCGTGGGTGGTGTAAAAATTTTTTATCGCAGATCATCGTCGTTCCGCCGGTTGTCGTTGTCCCTGTGACCTTCGTTCCGAACGCCGTTGCGAAGGCGACGTGATCTCGAAAGTGAAACAACAGTTCGCTAGTACGCTGGTACGCCTTCTAATCCCGTAAGACTACGTTCAGACGGTGACTGTTCGATTCGATTTTTTCACGTACGGGTTTTGATGCATGGACACTGTTGGCAGTTAACACACAATTGTTATCATAGATTCACGTGTACCACTCATTTTTTATTGGTATAGAAATGTTTATAAGAAACGTTTGGTACATCGAAGGTTCTGGGTACATCCTCTTTTAAAGAATGACATGACATGAAAAATGTTACCTAAATCTGACTGAGAACAGAAATTTTATAATTATTTTGACAATTTATTATCAAGACTAGAAAAGGGTTCTACTACGTTGAAATAATATTATCTTCCATTTTAAAGAGCTTAATAATAATAATAATAATATTCGTCGAACATGCGACTCAGCGGATGAACGTAATGAACGAATTCAATTATATTTTGTTCGTGTGAACGACACAATATAAAGACAAGTGTTACTTAATCACGTATATGATAAAAATACATTCGAGATTTATCGAATCGTAGTGACAAGTTCGTACGGTATACGGAAAAAAATATTTCACGAATACGGAATTTTTCCGCGTGTGCTTCGTGTGAACTTACAAATATAACATTCACTGCCACTGCTCTTTTGGATTTAAATTTAAAAATATTTCGTAAAAGCAATCAGAGTATTACGATGAGTTTCGTGTGATTCTGTTAATTAATAGAAAAGTAATTGTTATTAATATATGTGTAGCCATTTTCTAATATTTTCATCTTCGTTGTCTTCTTCCTCAACTTCTAAGTTCTTTTACATATTCATGTATTCAAGTTCCTAATTCGTAAATACTCTTCGGTAGTTTCCATTAAAATGTCTGCTCTCTCGCAATCATTCAAATTTGGATGCTCATCGAGAGCCGCCAGGGTTTTTTCATATTCATCAATTACCTAAGATAATACCTCGGTTTTCTTTTTCATTTCTTCCTACCATTCCTATTCATTTTCTTCCTCGGAATCAGAGGTGTCCGACGGACAAAGACGACATTAAGGACATATTGCATCGATTTATGGCAAGGTGCTCACCCAGAGGCGACTCTATAGCCTTGGTTAGGGGGGAGGACATGTTATAATTTTACAAAATCTAATAACAATAAAAAAATAACAAATTTTATAATACAAATTCAAGTCGAATATTTTTAAAATTGGCAAAAATATCAATTATGGTATAAGATATATTTGATTTAGAATATTTACTTTATGATATACATTAATTAGGCATAATGCTGATCATTAAACGAAGCTAGGTTTTTAGTTTCTTAACTGTGGAGGAAGTCCTTTCAACTGTCATACCTGTCAATATTGAATTTATATACGATGTACGTATGTATGTGGGGTAATATTTTATTATCAAGAAGCTTTATACTATAAAGGATAGTTAGCTGTGATAGTAAGTTATACGTGTACTTACTATTCTACCGTCGACTGCAATTTTAATATTGAATATACCATATTTTATGGAACAGAAGTGTAACACGATCGAATAGTTAGCATCGGATTTTGAAGGCGTTTTTACGGTTTAATGCATAACGTTTATTTTTAAATACGTTGTATAAGTATACAATTTGTTATACAAATTAAATATAGTAAACAAAATAGTAAAAATAGTTTACAATATATATATATATATAGAAATTAAATGTTCATTACAGTATGACGATTAAGTTAAATGGTTAAACAACAGAGTCGGGGGTGGTATAGATACCGTATTACGGTGATAATACAAGAATACATAATTACATTTATAAGTACATAATATAGTAATACGTTCGACTATAGAGTTGACGTTGTAGTGTAGCGAATGACCAGGTTTCTTCGTCGTCTTCTTTCCTCATTCTCTAAATTCTTTTTCGTACTCATATATTTAAGCTCCTAATCCGTAAATATTGTTCGGTAGCTTCCATTAAAATATCTGCTTTCTCGTTGTCGTCCAAATTTGGATTCTCATCGAGAAGCGTCAGGGTTTCTTGGTATTCCTCGATTGCCTTTGATAGTATCTTGGATTTATTTTTATTATCCTTCTCCTCTTCCTCTTCAATTTCTTCTTCGGAATCCGACGACCACAAACAACAGTACGGACACACTGTTTCGGTCTCTCTGGGGGGTTCATCCTGTAGCAATGATAATTGCCTGTAACAGAAATATCACACATCAATCGGTCGAAATACAATTGCATCTTAATATGATATAAATGGATGCGAATAGGTTTAAATTCTGAAATGGATTATGAACGAATATTAGGACGATGTTGAATACAAGTATCACATGTCTCATAATTGTACTATGCCATTGAACACGTTCACTTACTTTATGAGATTAGTCAGCTCATCGACTACCTCTGTTTCCGTCCAACGGTCGATAGTACATATCCTTTTGTTGGGATATTGATGAATGGTAATTTCACCATCATCGTCCAGCTTTCTCTTTTCGCCTTTTCCTAAAAAAAAAGAACACATAATTGCATACTATAGGCATTACCGTTGTTTTGAATAATTCAGGCATGAAAACAGTTCTCGACCGAATTAGTATTTGTTTATGGTGTCTTCCTAAGCCTTACCACTAGCCATCTTGTGATTATCAACTTCGTGAAACATAAACGTAAGAGAAAAAAATATCAGAAAATAATCTGATGTGAATGAATGCCAAATGAGAAGTGACGTTTTTCAATCGGCGTGTTAAAGTCAATATTTACAATTCCTTGACAACGATATTCCGGTTGCCTTTGGAAATTATAATAAACTTTACGTGGCTACTTTACGTAGGATTTTTTATTTACATGCTATTCATAAAAATGTACACTTTTAATCTGTGAATAGAACCATTAATGAACTCTGTGGTCTACAGTAATTTGGGGTGTGTCTCTGTTTCTTGAAAATCTGTAACCTTTTCGTATAGTTTATTTTTCGATTGATTGTTCATTCAGTTAGTGTCCCAAACAAGTTTTTTAAATTCTTCTGCACCGATAGCATTCATTTCTACAATATCTATTTTATTGTTATTTTCCAATAAATATGAAAACTGTAATTTTTTAGCACTGTATATAGGTAGCCAATAAAAAACGTGTTTAGGAAATATCTCGAAAGAATATATTAAAACCATACAACAAATACCGATTATAAAAATCAAAATGAAAACGAAATCATATTTCTGTTAAATTTAGAGATGCTGAGCAAATATTAGAGTATTATCGAGGAAACTGGGATGGGTGTTGAATAATCTTATCTATTTTAATATAAGGTCTGAGCACCATCGAGTCTTTCTAGATTCTGATTGAATAAGACGCTAAAAAAAACTTTTACTGTCCGCGCACAGTCGACCCGACATTTTGATCGTCGGGAAAAAAACTTTGTTGTGAAGCACGCTAAAAGAAGTTTACTTTTTTCGCTTCGTTTGGAATGACCGAAAACGAATCCGTAGACGACTGGTCAGAAAACGCTCATGGTTTCATGGTTTTGCGATTCGTAAATTGTTAGCATGGAGCTCGTTGTTCGTTGTCGTCGTTATCTCCGTCTCGTAGTCGCCGTTTCGCTAGTTGTTCGTGACCTCCGGATATCGTTGCGTTGGCGGTGTGCTGCCGTTGTCAAATGTCGAATGTCGTTCGCTGGTAGTTAGCCTTCTAATTCTTCTACTCTAGTGTTTTTAAAGATTCAAATTGAGAATGGTTGAATGTTTTTTTTTTTTTTTGTCAGCTGCGCTTGGTCTATATATATATTTTACCGTAGTAAAAATGTGCCAAACGTAGCTATAAAACTCCGAAATGTTTTAACAATGCCTGTATTGGTCACATAAGGTGAACGAAGCTTTTGCGAATTAATAATATTAAACAGATAGTTCAGGTCTTCTATGAACCAAGAAAATTTTATTGTCTTTTTACAATTTCTATTGAAAAATAAGTGATAATAAGTCATTTTCAAATTCAAAAATGTACTGTTTGATTTTGCACAAGAAAAGGCTAGCAAACTTAATTTAATTTAATATATTTTTCATGATGCATGATAACGATAATGTATGAACGTCGGTTATGAATATGACTTGTTGTACTATTTCAGAATATTTAACTATAATTTTATAATTTATATACTTTGTAAATAAAACAGATGTCGATTAAAAAATTATTTTTTGAAATAAGATTACGGGTTTATTGTAAAAAAATTATCGTTTATATTTTACATGACCCCATCCTTTCCTAACCATTTTTGGGGGAAACAATTTACCGATTCGGGAAGAGACTGACAAGTCGACTTTCTCGCAAACAGTTTTCAAACAGCTGAGTTGTTGTCTTGTCCCTGTGAGAACGTGTCGATTCAATAACACATGTCGCGGTTGTGTCGCCGTCACCAATAGCTTTTGTCGAGAACACGGCCCCAGGGACTAAAACTGTGTGCAGTACGACACACATTGTGTAATACGAAATTTTAAGCGTGTAGTACGTTATCAAATAGTGTGTCGTGGTTCTATTCTCTATATTATGGTATTTGTTTTTAATCTTACATTTTTTTTTATTAAATGATTTTACATATTTTTAAAATTTCAAGATGCATCATGAGCAAAATCTAAAACACCGACTATTTTTAACTGTGTTACTCGTTGCTGTCAACGTGAAAGGGGAGTACGACAATATTCTCAAGTGTGCAATACGAAAAAGTATTTATTTTAGCCTCCGACACGGCCTAATGGTCGTTGGGTCTACAAAATTATGATAATCGAACGAGTTGCGGGCGCGTCACCAGCACACCGATCGCGTCGGTAGTCCGCATAAGACCGCGGCCGTGCGTTTGTATTATAATAATATTCTTCGCACGCCCGTCCAGTGCGTAACACGAGAAAATAAAAAATAAAAACAACAGGCACCCGTTGCGCCATCGACCACACGGAGGACTTTCTAATGCGAGAAAAAAAAAATAACAATAATAATAATAAAAATCCTGACACGCGGACGAGGAAATACGCGCGTGAATATTCAAATGGGACAATGACCAGAAGTCGCGCGCGTGATTTCGATTCTCGTTTTTCTATTTATTTATTTAATTCATTTTTTATAGTATTATACTATTACGTTTCCGCAGCCCGCAGGCGGAACCAAGAGTACAAGCGTGATTTTCTCGCAGTACATATTTTCTAATAATAGCGTTTTTCATCGATTTCTAAACAGTACGTTGTTAAACAGCACGGATTCATTACGTTATTGCTGATTTTGTGACGGGTCGTTACGATAAATTATCGAATAAGATGGTATTATCGACGAAAAAAAAAACAGTATGAACACCGTATTATTATCCATGTTAAATTGGGTGTTTACTACTCATACGTATTCAAGAGAAGAAACGGACAGGAAACGCGGACAGGAAATATATTTTACACGTTTAATGCCTATTACATATTAATGTGTGTGTCTATATATATATATATATATATATATATATACATACATATGTTGTAAGCATATAGCCAAATCAGGATTAAATGCCTAGGCAAATAGTCAAAGAATTACATTTTATGTGATTTTACTGTCCATCTAACCATTTTAAACTATATGTATAGACATTTAACTAAATACCTATTTCAAATCAGGGAAATAATGAAAACGAAATGTTTATTAAAATGTTTTAATTTTAAAAAATTCTTTAAAAAAGAAAATTGTGAAAAAATATATCTAAAGAACTAATTGAAATTTAACAAAAATTTATGATTTAAATTTCTTAACCTAATGATGTATTTTCAATGATTTATTTGTTATCACACTTGTAATTTTATTATATTAATATTAAATGTAAATTGGAACACGCCCGTATTGTATGCTAAAAAAAATAAAATAAAAAATAATTATAATTTAATTTTTATTAATATTTTATACTCGTATTATCGTTTCTATTTTGTAATTAGTTGTATTTTTATGTAATTTAAGTTTTAAAACAATAGTAGCACCGAAGGACATACAATTAAAAATATACCTACCTACATATTTTTCATTTTAATAAATTATACATCATTTTTATGTATAATAGTAATGAATTATTAATAAGAAAATATAATTGAGTTTTTAAAATAATACAAAATGTTTCATTTTTATTATTCACCCGAATATAAATAGGCATATTAGTTGAACGTCTAGACATTTAATTGAATTACTAAATGTCTAGGTGGATAGTAAAATCACATATAATTGGATTTCTTTGATTATTTGCCAAACCACTAAGTAAAATGCCTGATTTTACTATTTGCTTTCGAGATAATTAATATTTAAAAAATAAGTAAATAAACAGTTTATGTATAGAAATAAATAAATAAAAGGATAGCCTGGAGTAATATTGTACTTGTAAAGTACTGCCGGTTACGAATTATAAATTCATTATCAGGTATACAAAATTAATAAAATTGCAACTGTATATGAAAAAATAAAATAAAATAAATAAAATCTGGTGTAAGTACAGTGGAATCAATTTTGTATTGTAAGCTGGTAAACTTAAAACTTAAAGTGAAAAACTTCATAAGCCCAAATAAAGAAATACACTAAGGAAATTTTGTTGTTTTACATAGAGATAATTTATTTTATCATATGCTAAAATCGGTTTACTATTTAGTATTACTATACAATGTAAATGTAAAATATTTTAAGTCTTTTACAGTGTTAAAAAATGTTAATATTTATAACATATGTTTTACTATACTTTAAAATCGACGAAATAACTAACACAAATTGGATGATTTGAAAATAATTTATGTTTGCTAAAAATAAAAATAAAAGATTTAAAAAAAAAAAAAAAACATTTTCCATTACAAGCAATACACAAATGATTTTCTCAAATAAAATGTCATAGTTCCGATTTAGGAGAGGTTATGTGGAATGGGATCCTTTCACGTGCGTCTAGTGGCCTTTTGTCTTAAAGCTCGTATCATATTTTATCATAAAACTAAAAAAAAAAAAAAAAAATCGTCTTCAAGTTTTCAATAACTAATCAAACATACAAGTATCAGTTGTACATCGTATCCACCAATAAATTTCCCGTGTATCGGTGATTGAGAATCGGTAACAGTATTAAATATATTACGTAATTATATTCTTATACTATGAAGATACGTGATAACGTTATACCGAGCTATAATTATTGTAACTTCGAGATACTTCCATTTACCAATCATCTGCGTACTTGTTACAAATCAAAAAAAAAAGGCGTCGAGTGGAGATTTTTGGGAAATGTTTTCATCTTTGAAAAAGTCCTTTTTCACGATTGCCGTCAGCGAGAGGAAGAAATCGAGCGACAACTTAAAACATCAACGTTAATCCCGTCGTTTTGCACTCAATATCAGTGCAGTTGACCCATTAAGTGCTCCGCGTTAACGATAATAGTAACAACGTTCGTCTGCACGCATTACAATTATAATATTAACGTAACCAATTGGTCGACGACGGTCAATGTTGACGTTATACTAAACGCGACGAAGACGCGTTTAATCGTGTACCTAATTAATGTTTTTATTTTATTTCTTTTCCGAAGCACACATTATTTATTTGAATTACAACATACATCACTGTCGACGATGTTATCCTGATGATGGACCGCGATGCGGTTTTTAGATTGGAAACACGACGGCCTTGGCTTTGATCTTCACAAAAACCGTACCATTAGATAGCTCGTAAAATGTTTTACTGCTCGGTACACTACCAAGCGTGTTATATGTCGTACGTAAAAAACAAAAAAAAAAAAAACCCAAAACCCTGACGTACACGCGCGCACACGCGCGCGCACCACTTTTGCTCGCACGCGTTTGTACCAGAAAACCGCGGTCGCCCTGCCCACCCGGCCTCGTCCTGGTGTTCGACTCGAGCGCGTATATAAGATCGGCCGGTTCGCGGGAAACGTCAACACTCGTTCGCCAGTCGCATTCGCGTGCACGACCAAGCCTAACCGTATCCGAGTGCCGGTCCGTTCCAAACTATCGACGCACAACCGTCGTCATTCGTTCCACCCGTCACCGTCCGCAACGCACGACCATGAACGCCAAGGTTTTGGTAGCCCTTTGCTGC
This sequence comes from Sipha flava, assembly GCF_003268045.1. Taxonomy (NCBI): domain Eukaryota; kingdom Metazoa; phylum Arthropoda; class Insecta; order Hemiptera; family Aphididae; genus Sipha; species Sipha flava. The sequence continues at coordinate 187,439 of NW_020273022.1, forward strand.
GTCGCCGTGTACGGCTGTTCGGCCAAGCCCGCCGGTCCGCCGTCCGCCGACGAGGAGATCAAAGACCTGCCCGCCTACATGAAACGGTTCGAGAAGCTCAACGTGGAACAGGTGCTGAACAACGACCGCGTGTTGGCCAGCCACATCAAATGCTTCCTGGGCGAAGGCCCGTGCGTCCAACAGGCCAGGGACTTGAAGAGTGAGTGAGCGCGTTTATAATACACTCGCGATACCGTCATTTGATAAGTGGTGTTGTACACCCGACGGACGGGTTCGCGCGCGGTGACTTTAACGAGCCGCACAATCGTTTCCGTTCTCCGACGCTCGCACCGGCCGTCGTGCGCGCGCACGCGTTCATTGCGTCACGGCGAAACGCGTCGGACGCGTTCTCGTCGCAGTGTTATCGACGGAAACCCACCGCGACGTGCACGAATAGGAAAACAACCGTTTCGGTACTAATTGGATCGTATTGGATTCCCATCGGTGTTCCGTGATCGTTCCAGAGTTCTTTTTTACGCCACACGTGTAGTGATCGTTTAATACCGTTGTCCGTGCGAATGCGACAAATGCGACCGGTCGCAATATCTGACCGACCTCTTGTAGCGTTATGAATTCGCAGCAATACCGTCCCGCTCGACCGAACAGTTCTTTCGCGACCCGCGTGCGTCGACGACCAAATGTTAAGCGCGAGATCGAAATTCATTTTTTATGTTCAGAGCGCGGATCCCGTTGGGTTTTTCGCGGTGTTCAAACAATTAATATTATCTGCCTGTCGTGGGAAACGATTGTCGAATACAAATCACTACGACCGGCCGTGCACGTTTAAATACGTTTGTTTGGTGTAAAAATGCACGACGTCGTTTGTTTTGCGCATTGTAAAAATACGTGTACAACTTGTACAGGATGTTGTGAACGCGCGAGAGTGCGTTGCTTTTGTGGACACGCGTAGATGGAGGCATATATTTCTTCTTTTTTTTTTTTTTTCTAATGTCTTCTTTTAATTTCCAGGAGTCATCCCGGTCATCGCCAACAACGGGTGTAACGGATGTACCGAGAAGCAAGTGACCACCATCAAGAAGTCGCTAAACTTCTTGAGAACGAAGAAGCCACAGGAATGGTCCAAACTGGTCAAGATCTACGATCCATCCGGCACCAAGTTGAACAAGTTCCTCGACGTTTAACGGGTGCACTCGATCACTTGTTTTTAATATTAATTGTAGTGCAGTGATTGTGAAATCTGAAAATTTCGATCGTGATATTTTTTTACGTTAGTTGTTTCCGTGTTGATAATGAATCCACTGCACACACAACTTATAGAGTATATATATATGTATAATTTTATTATATATATATGAGAATTTTTTTTTTTATATTATTCTTCTGATAGAAAATTGTTTATTTATAAGTTGTACTAATTTATTTACCTTCGAGACTAAACTGTTTTGAAAATAAAAATCACATTTTCATAAAAAAAATATCATTATTTTATTTATGACCGTCTTTTGACGGTTTTCTACTAAATCAATCGTGTAATATCCAATCTTTAGGTCGACGTTTAGTGCGGGATGAATTCACAAAAATGTCACGTTGGGAAAATGTTAACCTTGTGTGTACCTATGTCGTATTATGAATAACGTTCCAACTTCCTAGTTTCTATTTATACACATATGTTTAATACAAAATAACATCGTCATTAATTATTGATGTCATATTGCCTAAGTATATTTCATATGTATATAAATTAAACATTGACGTTGAGTACATTTTTATAGCACACGTTTTATAGTTAATATAAGTATACATGAATACGTGGTAGAAATAATAAAGTTAACTATGCGTTTTCCTACTATGAAACGCATAAGAACGGTACAGAAGTACAGTAGGTCAAAAATAGAATAACATTTTTATGGCCATATATTTGATAAAGAAGTTTTAATAAAATTTCACCCAAAATCTCTTACTATTATTCGTTGTCGGGGAAACGGTTCATTTTATTCGCTTGTGTTTTGTGTAAAACATATCCATCTAATTTGTACGGTATACGGTGTGGATATTTTCGTAGCAGCTCATTAGAGAATACAATTTGGAAAAAAAATCATCGTTGAATGGGTTTGATCTTTCCCTATATATATAAAAGTGACTTGAATACGAAACGTTTGATTCACACCAGTTTTACCCTGGAGAGTACATTTTTTAAGAATTTGTTAATTGTATCACGAGTAACTGTTCGAACTTTATGATGATTCAATGTTTTCTGCTGTCTTTTACGACCGACCGTTTGTTAATAAATGTAATGTAATAAAATGTTAACCCATGATATAGAAATTAGGTGAAAAAATGAGTACAATCTTCGTACATTCTAATTATGATTATTTTTTTTTAATTATTAATATTAAATAGTGTTGTGTCGTTTATATCACAGTTTTAACATCAAAAAAGGATACATTGAATTGTATTAATAATTTTTACATCAATCGATATTCCATACTATTAATATTAAAGCAATTCGATTGTAATTTGATTAAGAGAACTTTTCCCACGCATGTGTTGTTTCCGTCTTACAAATGTGCAACATAGAAAATCTGGCTTAGTTAAAAGTGGAATCGATTTTGTATTGTAAGCTGACAAACTTGAAACTTAAATTGAAAAACTTTATTAGCCTATCAAAGTCCAAGTGAAAAAACATTATTTACACGATGTTATAGGGTTTTCTCCGTTTTCCCATTTGAAACGATTACGTTCGTCCTTGACGCGAACGAGCACCGTTCGGGCTTATACATCGTACAACAAAACACGTAAGTGCGTCACAGGCTCCAACCGGTACCTCGGTGGGTACTGCGATGGATGTTTACGAGTTATCGTTGTTTGCTGAAATAACGTAATAACAATAATATTAGATTATTTTCAATGATGCGCCTGTGTGTACCGAGACTATCGTTTCATTTTCGTCTGCAGATACCGTCGAAACGAACTGTTACCGCCGTATCGCGTGTATCATACGTCATCAGACGCGGCTGAAAGAGAACATATTTGTTTTATAGGTATCGTACGACGGCGACGACGACGACATACTAATTAGGTGCTTTAAACCGATATTATTACTTCAACTGAAGATTTGCGATAACGCAAATATGTATATAATTATAATTGAGTGTGACCACTTATATTTAACGATTGGACGAAAAATAGATATGATCAAATGAAACACTTGTAGATTTCCCGAGACGTTGATAACCATGTTGAATTCGATTTCGAGCAAAGAGTGGTAATAATTCGTCAACGGTGCACGGTGAACGGAGAAATCGCCTTTTAATATGAAAAAATAAAATAATAATCAATAATTTTCCTTCTATATTTTGTAATATGTTTTGAAAGTGGTAATTTAGAAAGTAAAATTGATCCACGATCCGATACACAACAGTTCCTGTTGTTGTTTACTGATACAGTTTTCGCCAATTATTGAAATTATTCATATGTGTATTTATGTACATTGGATATAATAAGTTATCGAGCTTATATCGTCGGGAATGTCGCAGTACGTCAATATTTTATCGATATTTATCTTGTCTATTTACTTATATGATTATTAACAATGGTTATGTTAAATTTCGTGATATCAAACGTCTTGAACCGCATAATACAACAATTATTATAGTTGTATAATTTAAGCCTACGGATTATGTCGCGGGAAGAGCGAAAAAAGAACAATATGATACGCTAAAAACCGCGCAACAAATGTAAACAATGTAGAACATGTGTACGCAGACAACAATCGTTAAACACTCCGTATGAACTAAAATAACTAAAACTAAAACACGCCGTACAACAAATAGTGATTCGTTTAAAATAACATACCGTACGGTATGAGGGTATGAGTGCGATTGCGTAATGAGATCTGCTGTCCATATCGCTTACTATTGGACTAATCTAGTTCAGTGGCGGTCATATTTAGAATGTCTTAGAGTTAATATATCATCCGTGATCCTCAGACGTCTCTATTGTTCCACCGATATACTGCAACTCTCTTTAGCTTAAAGTTAATGTCTTGGATCAGTTTGAAGGCTCGCCAACTATTTGTTCGATATTAATTTTTCTGTTTCCTGTCCCCATGCCATCACTTCATACGATATGCGTAGAATAATATTATGACAAGCTGCTAGATCCCACGATTTAATTTTTTTAAATATTGGCTTTTTAGTATTAGGTATGGTTTTTAAACAGTTATCTACTTGTTATTATTACGAGGATGGTTTATTCAAATTGCCCAAATATTTGGGTAATCTATTGCCGTATTGTGATGTTACAATTACTAATTTCAATATGACAAATATTAATATCATTATACCGATGTGATGTATAAATTATGTTTAATACAAACGTTGAATATTTTATAACAATCAAAATAAGATAATATATTAAAGTTCGGAAAGCCTCATATTTATTATTAAAATACCGTAAAAATACAAAATTCATTGGTCCTTTTAAATTAAATTAAATTTAAGAGCACAAAGTAAATCTATCTTTTAGACTTAGTTGGTATAAAAATACAAATTAAATTTGTATAAAATTCGGTGGCTGTGGAATAATTTAGAAGGAGATATAGTTGTTGCGAACCTAAGTAAAAAGAAATTAAAAATTGATATTTTCTTGAAGCAAAAATACTTATGTTTTTCAGATCAGACTGATACATACAAAATATTTTGTACTTTGGCCTTTGAACCATGTCAAATATAAGTTAGATGTGTATTTTGTAGTTAATATGGTATTTTGAATCTTGCATAGTATGAAATAAAAAATATATAAAGAAATCACAAAATACAAAGTAAAAACTTGAAACATTAATCTTTAAAAACATTTTAATTCAAATTTTAAAGAATCCAAACCGCATTGGAACCTCAATTGAAAAACTGTTTTGACTTAAGTTTCTGCAAAGTTTTTTGTAGTTTTATGATACATCATGCATGTATTGCACATTTAAAAAGAAAACTGTATAATACGAATAACATGATATAATAGTACGAGTATAATTTCAAAAAATCTAGAAGAACAATTGTTACGTCAATTAGTACGTACTAACAGATTATTTTAAAAAATGTATTCTAAATAAACTACAAAAGAGTAATAGCTATAAAAATATAATTTTGATACTAAGTTTTAATTAAAATAAGTCTATTATAATAACTTTAAGATTTTGAGATGAAAAACAAAAACATTCCAATATTTTCATAAATTTAACTTGGCAGCAAGATCTTCATAGGCACCTACAATTGTATTTCATAATTACATTAATTTTATACTATTTTGATAAAATTAAGATTTTTTTTTTTTTTAATTTAAAAGTGTAATATTTCACAATAAAATGAATGTTATATACTTAATTCCGTGTTAACAAAAAAATAAAAAATAAAATTGTTTTTTTCAAGTACCGGAACCGAGATTTTATATTTAAAGAACCGGGACCGAAAACGAAAGTCTCAATAAAATACAAAACACTCGTGTACATTGTATTTCGTGAACGTGAAATACTAATTTGCCAAACACTGCCATATATTACTGATATATTACTTGCAGACGGTAAATAATCGCCAATATCGCTATATGTAATTCTATGTCACGCTCTTTTTTTATAAAATACGTTTCAAAGGGCACATGAATAATAATGTTCACAGTGTGCGGTGTATAATATTGTCGACAACCGGTTTTAATGGACACGAGATTTTTTTTCATCTTAATCTGTTCAACTTTAAGGTCGTTTTCAAGAATACCGCCGCATATCAATACGGTTAGAAAAATGTTAATATCTAATTTCCGCGAGCCAACGATTCGATCGTTTCATAAACGGCAACATGCGTCGGATTCGTGAACGAGATAACATTGGAAACGACAATCGCTCTCGAGCTCATCGAAAAAACATTTCCTAGTTGCTTTGCGTCGTATGCAGAAATCGAAAAATAATAATTTATTGTTGGCAATCGGGTGTGCACTTGAGATAGGTGCAACTAGGGGGGGGGGTGGCTAGGGGGGCTCCCCCCCCCCCCCCCGAACTAGATTTAGCTCTCCGATAAATATTCCAATGTTATACATGGCATATCGCATACAGCATACTTAACTCACAATAGTGTCGTATACAAAAAAAAGACACATTGCAGTGAATCCAACTTGGTCCAGAATCTAAAATATTTTAACATAGTATACAGGGTTTTCTACAGGTTATTTTAAGTTTTGGTAGGAGGGCTGTAGCCCCCAGATTTTATTTGAACGCACCGTAGCTCCGCACGAATAAAATTATTTTGTAAATCCGCAACTCCGCATGCACCGTAATTCCGCACGGTCAAAGAAATTAACGTACAATAGCTCCGCATTCTAAAAATATTTTTAACACCGAAAGTCCGTACAGCATAAAACTATGTTGTTTTGAAAATTACTTTAAAAATGACCAATCCAAGGATTCACGAAATAAAAAAATGATCACTTACTTAGACAAAACATACATAAAAAAACGATGCAACATTTCCACCCAGTATTTGGACCAAAAAAGAAGCAACACTGGAGAACAACAAACAACTGTGAGTCTTTTCATGCCAAATTTGGTAATTTATTTACTTCAGAACATTAAAATATTGCTGTTTTCATTAAAAACTTATTAGCTATGCAGACGGATTCTTACATACGAATGAATTCTGCTAATAATAATGAAAGTAGGATAGTTAGAACTAAACAAAAAACGAATATGGAATTTATAAATAAAAACATAGAATTATATAACGACGGCCAAATTGATAGATATAATTTTGTAAAAAGTTTGGCACCATTCAATAATATTTAGTTTTAATTTACATTACAGTTGTATTACATTTAATTTTATATGGACGACGAAGGTGTTTGTTGTAAATTGTCTTTATTATAATAAATTTTTTATTTTATTAGATTTTAGTTGTTATAACAAATAAAAACATAGAACTATATAACGACGGCCAATTGATAGAATACTGATTGTTTTTTTTTTTTTTTTAAATTATGTACAAAAATGTATACAAAAATGATATGCGGAGTTAGGGTGTTAAAAAAAAAATATGTGCGGAGTTTAGGTGTAAAAAAAAAAAAACTTGTACACGGAGTTTAGATGATATATTATTAAATGGCCACATGTTACGTTGTACCGGATTTTTTACCCTAGTTGCGCCTATAGCACTTGACCGTGTGGTGGTGGTAAAAGGTACGGTTTATGCACGGCAACGTGTATTCGAACGCGGTCGACCCCTAACAGTTCGGATTTTATTTCATCTGGGCAAAAATTATTACGTTCGTAATATAATTTTTATCAAATGAATGTTTAATTTGATTAATTCGTCGGAATGATTTTATTCGAATGATGCATTCGATTGTTTTATTATTCGAATGATTTTTAAAATAATCGAATCGAACCGATTATTTGATTAGATTATTCACATCTTTAGTTGTAACATTTATTTCGCTAACGGACGACTGCAGCGACTGTTACAATCAAGGCAAGTCATGTGTATGTGTGTATTATCTACGCTCGTTTTCATCATTATTCGGATGACTCTCTTACTGCACACCAGTCAAACATTACGCATCGTGTTATTATTGTAAATTTAAATAACAAATACTGATCGAAGTTCGGACTAGCTATAACGCGATCGATTGTCGTATTTGATGCGGTTGGAATACGACTTCGAACCGGAGTCCGTCTCGTACCTACGACATTGTACGTCTTAATCGGGCCGAGTTAATAGGGACGTATCATAGTGTACTTGAACGGTAGAAAACATAAATGTATAAATCATTTTTTTTAACGATGTTCGTTCGATTTTCATCAGGTTCATCATGATGTTTCGTTGTGATACGAATCGTAACAGAAATATAGTTAACCTGTACAAATATTATTGTTGAAAATTATAAACCGAGACGTGTGTGCTTGAAGGTTTGACGGAGTTTTATTTTATAACATATGAACATGTTTTATTAACATTCAATGTAAATAAGAAAAAAAAAACATAAAAATCATATTTACGAACTTCATTATATAAGTAGATAAATTCGCCATTCGACTTATTATTTGTAATTTGTTTCGCTGATAACGTAATTGATATTACAGTTTTATCGCAGAATTTCTGTAGAACGATATTTGTTAATAACAGTAAATCGTAGTCAATAAATCATAATTAGTTCGTCGGAAACGCAAATATTGTAACCAAAGTATTGTGTCCATACTCCGCCATAATATTACAATAATCACTATTGCACTGATATAGAAGTAGTACACTTTTCAATGACTAAACTGCGTAATATACATAGATGTCACTGTATGTATACATACAGGTAGTTCTCAATCGAATTGCACTAGTGTATAAACGCGAATATATAAATTGCGTACATCTGCGATCGATCTGTTTTCATTAGTTCGCAGAATTTAATTTCCACTGCTACAAAACAAGTATACCGTGGAAAAAAAAAAGCATACAAGCAAATAATGCAAATTTCAACATCAACATCGATGATTTATGTTTATTTACTGTGTTTGCACAAAATCTTCCAGGCGCTCCTATGCACGGTTAATTGTGATTTAAAAATTGAAATAATACACTTTATCACAAATAGTTCACCAATTTACATTTTAATTAATCATATAAATTGAAATAAATATCAGTGAAAAATAAAACTGTATTGAACTGTAATTTAAATAATGTAATGGGTCAAGGTGCAATGTGCAATGTGCCAATAACACAGAGACACGTTGATTAGTGATGATTTATTTGATACAAATAAATAAGCCACTGCAGTTGAATAGCATTCGAAATTCTAAGAACTAAATTAATTAAAAAAATAAAATAAAAAACTAGTCCGTAGATTAAAAGCGTTAAAGACTATATTCATAATCATATTTTATTTTCACTAGAAAGAGTCGTACATTCGTAGTTCATTCGTATTATGGTTTATAAATCATTAATACAATAGGTGCGTTTCACCGACACCGCAGAGTTTAAATTTAGAGCGCTTCAGAAACGTACATATGATTTATTGTTGATAAATTTTATTTTCATATAAAACTTAGTCGAGTTATGAATCATAAATATGTATTATATTACAATAAAAACTTTTCATATTGTTATATTAGTATTTTATTATCTAAATTTAGTTGAACTTAATTTAAAAGCTATACATGTACGTATTGAACATGGTGAACCATGTCGTAAAGCAACTTACAAAGTGAGCAGTTCGCTATATTTATATTAAAAAAGTTGTTGAAATTCGGTTGTCTCTCTATAATTACTATTTTATAAACGTTTTTGTAAGATCGGATACAGATTTGTAACAACGCTAGGAGGACGTCACGCCCACCTGCGTAGTTTCCGTCTTACAAACGTATACAACATAACAAATCTGTATTCAGTAGATGTTATGTTGTTGGCTTTAATATTAATTTGAGTGAACTGACTTATTAAAAAAAAATTAAAGAGAAGAATATTATCTGTGGGATGTCATAGGTTTTTACGATATTTTATGTACGTTATGATTATGTAAAATATTACAGCTCAGAAAACCTTATAATTTGCATAAAATATAAAATGAATAAAAATTAATTATTAAGTCAACTTTTGACATAACACAGATATGTTCTACTCTTTAAGTTAAACTATAGGTCAGCTTACTCTAATATTAATTATTAATTGTAATACAAACCCACCGCTTACAGGTGTGATATTATTACTTATGAAGTAAAATCTATTCACAGGTCTTGTAGGTTGGTGGTTAGACCGGATGACGAAAATGGATCTTTTTTTCCAACATATTTTTATACATTCTTGTTATCCCATGCGAACCAAATAATTAACAGTATTGAGCTTGAAGTTATCATATTTATAGGAATATTTAAAATATCCTTGAAATTCAACACATACCTATACAGAATTTTTTTGAAATGGATGAAATCACTAGTTTATGCGTACTCACTTAGACGACCCATTGAAGATTTTTATTCGATTTTCAAAATCTTGCTTTATTCAAATTATTTTTAAAATATTATCCTTAGTATTAAAATAATGGTTCGTTGTATTGTTTTGTAAAATTTTCATAAAACCGAGACGTCACACTGTTTATGCATTTGCCACGCGTTTTTGATGCTCGAGTCACAGATTAAAAAAACGTGGTGTGACGCCTCGATACGTATGAGAATTTTACAAAAAATATAACTATAGTATTTATTCTGATATTTAAGATAATATTCTAAAAATAATTTGAAGAAACCAAGATTTTAAAGATAGAAAAATTCTTCATTGGACCATCACAATGAGTACACATATACTAGTGGCCTCATCCATTTCAAGAACATCCTGTATGATATTAAATAATATTGTTCATGTATTGATTCGTATAGAACAATAGGGGTCTATATGGAATGTTCGCGGAACAAGAAAAATTATTCTTGTTTCGGTCCTCGCACTTCGGACTCGGACATTTCGCCGCGACCGATTCGCCGCCGGAATATTTCTGTGGATTATCAGCAACCGCACAGACGAATTTCGAATTTAGTAGTGCGGCACTTATGTGAGTATATATGACCTTTACCGAATAACATTCGACCAGTCCCCCGTCGTTTTCCCAGCGATGCTCAAAACCTTTTTTCTGCAGGAACCAAAATGTCCAAGGCGAAATGTAGACCTAGACCCTTCAAACTTACCACGCCGATGTACACGACACGCGGTTACGTTGTATCAAACGTCGATGCAGCAACAACCTGTTTGAACACGGTCCACATCACGAGTACCTTTTATGTTCTTCTATTAACTTCGAAATGAAATATTCCACGTCTATCGCGGGCCCGGGATACTTGTATTCGCACCTGTCGTACTTGATTCGCGGCGACCTGTTGCCGGCCATCAGCATGTACGCTTTAGAGGTCAAGGAGTAGTGTTTGATGGTATTCTCGTCCGTCCGGAACATGCCGAACAAGAGCTTCGACAGTTTTCGCGCGATCCTGTACACATTCATCATGCCGATGGCGGGCAGCTCAACTTTCTTTTTGTCGACGAAATAATCTTCGTTGGGATCGGGTGTCGCCACGAAACTCGCGGTATCCATGTACGCCAGCTCCAGGAACATGTCGATCAATTTGTCGAACGACTGCCGGAGGCAAACGATCGCGGTCAGAACGATAATGATAATATAAGAGTGGAGTGCAGCAACTAAGCACGAGCAAGGCTATACTGGCTGGTAGGGAAAAACGCTGCACTAAAGTAACGTATTTATAATATATTATATGCGTAACCAGAGGTGGCTGTACTCCGAGTCGCTAGGAGTGCGCCGTCTGCTAATTTTTTTTTTTTTTTTTAGATTAAAAATATATCTAAATCGGTACGGTCACATCGTCGTCCTGCCATTTAATAGTAACATACGTAATTATAAATCATCTATTTATTGACGTATTTATTAATTACACATAAGCGGCAGTGGTCATCAAAACCGCATATTTACCGTTTATAACCACGCATTTTAAATCGTTCAATACCGCACACATTTTTTCTACTGTTAAAAAGGGAAATTTTAAAGGTCGATAGTTCAAAACCGCACACATTTGATTAACAGTTCTTTCTCCTTGCATACTTTGCATGTACGGTTCACGTTGCCGTTTCATATGATTCCCACTCATAATCGGTTGTTTCATCCTTTGACCTATTTGGAGTGATGTTGCATAGCAAATTGGGGGATATTTTCGTTTTTAACTGTCCGAGCGAGCGTAGCGAGCGAGTGACCCAGCCCGGTCTCGAGGTGCACTCATGTTATTTTAGATAAATGTATACATCATTGATATATATATATATATATATATATATATATATGAATTTGTGCGGTATTGAACGGTTTAATTTGGCGGACATGTAGGATTAAGATATAAAAGTGTACGGTTTTGAACGACGACCTGTTTTTGAAAGCGTGTGGTTGGAAATGACACCCATATGTAGGTGTCCCATTCTAGAATCAGAATCGTTAGAACGGTAGGACATGCTAAATACAATTCCTTAAACAAGGACAGTTGCAAAAGTAAAAAAAAATCAAACATCTCATAAAACGAGCCATAATCGTTGGCGAATGTCACATAACAAGTGTCAGAGGCTCATTTCGTTGATAGTTTTGGTTTCAGCAAGGATAAAAAAAATTAACATTTTCCGAAAACGAGCCGTATGTGCGAAGAGCGTTGGAAATCTATACGGGCAGCGGAGAGTCGATTCGATCAGTTATGAAACGGCGAATAAATTTTAAATTTAATAACATTCGTCGGTTTGACAAGAGTAGTAGACAAGGCCGGATTAAAGGGGGGTCTAGCCGGGGCAGAAGCCCCGGGACCCTCTCGAGAACCCAAGTGAAAAGGGCCCAAACAATTTTTATCCGATACACATTTTTTATCATACTAAAATTAGTAGTAGTACTATTAATTTTATAATTTTATAATGGAATTGACAATTTGTGAAATAATTAAAAAAATATATCGTTCTGCGAGCGTCTTTGTAAAGCACGATTTGTCAAAAGGGCCCATGTAAAATGTTAGCCCCGGGGCCCAATAGGTGCTTAATCCGGCCTTGGTAGTAGACAACAACGAGTCAAGTGCGTTTGAGATATTGGTGCAATCATGAGCCGAACGTGGAACGTCCAACACAATTATAATTGTGATAAGTGTGAACCGTGATTGTGCAGCCGAGAAGAGACCGGCCGATTCGATCGGGTATAGTCGTACGAAACGCGATGCGACCCACCGGGGCGTGGAGATGCGCTTTGTCGAAAGGGTGCGGAGAGATCGTACCTTTGTCAGTTTGTCGCGACCGGGAAACTTCGTGAATTCAACGGGGACGTTGGCGTAGTACAGGCGATAACGTCGGGACTGCAACACCGGTAACATTCTGCCGAGGGGGTCGTTCGTTACGAGCGCGACGTAAGATTCGTCGTCCATCGGCCCGTCCAACTCGGTGTAGTCATCGCTGCTGAGCAAATCGTATATGGCCATTTTCACCAGCTCCGGTTCTTTGGTCGCGACTATGTCGTCCGTCACTATTGCGTTGACGTGCTGCAATCGATCGATGGTTCTCCGTAAGTTGACGAACACTGTTTCTGAAAAGTCGAAAAATTCAAAAACGAAAATGTCGATAAAGATTTCGTAACGCGACGATAATGTCGCGTTGTTCGACAAACGACGCGATCTGCGCGTCCGACACGCGGCGTTAGACGTTGTTGTCGGGACGTCCCGCGGGACGTGTTTACGGGACGCCAGTGGCGTACTTAGGGACGGGGACATCTGGGGTATATGGTGGTCCATAGTGAAAATCCAGGCGAAAACGTTTTAGGTCTTTCGAGTACTAATTTCAATTTTTAAACAATCGCGATCGAAAGCCTATAGGCTAAAAATATTATTATCTAATAACTAATTGCTGGTTCGTACTATCATAATGAATTGCTGATAAAGTGATAACGAATTACGCGCTGAACCAGTGATAATACGGTATTTTTAGAAAGTTATGTGTTCTTATAGAAAATTAGTCCATAGTGAAAACAATTTCCATTTACGGCCGCTGACGGACGCGGAGCTGTTTTCGCGGGAGACGACTTGACGTGCGCGCCGCGGTCGGGGGATGACGATTTCGGTAAGCGCAAAACCTGACGACGTATGGTGTTCTTGGACTCGTATCGGAACGCGCGTCGACGTGGATTTCTACGGAATATAATAGATTTTTTTATTTTTCCGGTTATCAGTACACGGTCATAAATCTACGGCCGTGGATTTATTTATTTCAGTGTCAACTCATAGTAAAGCCCATATGTCAAACAATCAGTATTCAGTTTTAACTAATAAGGGAAATAATAATAATAATAATAATAATTCGAAATGAACAAGATATTCTCTCTTTTTGGTATTCAACCCTAAAGGTCGGTTTTGCAATTGGATATTCGCTTTTCACTATTCTCTGTTATCGGCTAGTCTTTTCAGTTCGGTGTAACTTGTTAGTCCAGCGTCGGAGATCATTTGTTTGACAAATGAAGTTCTCGGACGTCCTCGGTCCATTTTACATTCATTTATCCCTTCTATATTCTATGGGTTAGTTCATTTTCGTGTCTCAATATATGACCCATCATGTTCCATCGTCTTGTTCTGATGGCTTTGAATATCTCTCTTCGTTTCTCTATTTCATTATCCAACTCACTCTCAACATCCTTCTCCAACACTAAATTTCAAATCTTTCGGGTGTTCGTTGTTCTGTCTTATTTAATATCCATGTTTTGCAACCATAGTGCGTACACATAGAATGTAGACTTTTAGTATTTGAATAGTTTATAAATACATTATAGTTATTTAAAATTAGTATATAAATACATTATATTATTACTACTATAGTGTTTATAATCAATCGTATTAGGTATTGTTGTGCGTGCCAATCGATTGACAATATCAAATATAATAATAATAAAATTGTCATAAAGACCACTGTATCAATTACATTTCATTATATAGGTCAAATGAAACACACGAGTTGAGGCGGTAGTTTGTAAAATTATATTTAAGAACGTGAACACCACGTTAGGGGACGCGTTTGTGTGCATACGTATCGGGAGACCCGTGATTTGTATTTTTTTTAAATTTTTAAATTTTTTATTTGAAATCAAAAAGATTTTTGAGCCTCACTGAGAAAACTCATGTGGAGGCCCAGAGTTATCTGAGTATAGATGTATAGTATTCTTAATAAATAATACATATCTGATATATGACATAAGAGATATAAGACATAATGAAATATAAAGATAATTATGTATGCTTGTTTTATTAAAATAATTTCAGCATTTAGTGTAAATTATTGTTTTATATTCGAGTAGCCACAACACCAAGTCTTATTCCTCTGTCCGATCTGTATCCGGTTAATTTATGATCGTTTGAGTTCTCAGACTAGGGTCAGAGTAGAAGTATATCATCGAAATACAGATATACAAAAGTGTGGATAATATGTTATGGATATTAAATTAATTTTAATCTTTTATTGCTTTTTGGTAAATCTAATGACACTGTCGAACTGCGTTTTGAAGGAAGTAATGTTAATCCATTTTCTTCTTTTTTTTTTTTTTTTTTTTGAACCATTTCACTAATTTTATTGTAGAAATTATTAAAAATATCCATTTGTTTTGATTAAATAAAAAAAAAACAAAGCCTTTACAGACCTTTAAGTACCTATTTGTTTTCTTTCGATTGCGTAGAGTTATTAAAATACGGTATAACAATGATGACCACGGTTGTAGATTGAAAACCGAGCTGATACCCGAAAAAATAAAATATTGCTAAAATTGCGGTGCCGTAGTCGACTGACTAACCTTATAACGACTCTAGTTTCGTCACCAAACCTAACCTAACCTAACCACGTAACGCGCGCACGGTATTCTAATACAATAATCGGACGAATCGAACAATCATCCGATCTCACTCACTGGAAATCTCCCTTTTCGCGTACTCGAATACGCATTTTCTGCTCAAACCGGTCACTATGAAACTCGCGCTGGCCCTGGCGTCCGCTTCGTGTTCCACGGCGAGTCTGATCGTTCCAATCATTTCTTTTACCGACGTGTCCGGCGGGAATAGATTGATGATTTTTTTTATCAACACTATTAACACCTTGTCGTCCATGTAATAGTTTTTATCTAATAATTGGAACATTCGCATATAATAATCTCAACACTACATCCGTGCGTGTTACGTGCAATCGATACATTAAAGCGATTCCACAGTTAGTTGAACGCGTGTACGAAACGCGCGCGGTTAAGGAGACGCCGCGCTCGCACGTGTTGTCTCCGTTTCACGCATACGTACAACGACGGCAAATCTACCGTGCAGCAAACCAACATAGAATCGTTAACTTCGTTCAATGCACAGCTCTTATCGAGCACACATGTTTATTAAACGTCCGTGATTCTTTTTATGTTTCACTTATACAACTTTGTCGATTTTAACAAAATTAATACCGTTGAAAAGGGGAAAAAAAAGCGAATCACTAGTATTTCAGGTCTTACCCACTACGGGGGTCTGCGCAGCCCCAAGGTAAGAAAAATCGCATTTTTAATTACCGTTGCACAAAATGTCTAACCAAAATAATACGCTGCCGCGCTCGTTATCTAACCAAAATAACACGTCACTGCGCTCGCCACCACAAGAGAAGCCATACAACAACAAACCGATAACTCCAATTAAAATTGTAAATGTCAATGAAATAATTGAACAAAACGAAATAATAAACACCGACCCGGACGATTTATCATCTTTTTTTTTTTATCACTCGAGAACATACTGTAATCACGCACCTCGTGAAAACCACAATACTTCTGCCTGTTTAAAACCCATCGACCAACCACCAAAATGCGCACTATGCGAAGGACAATACCCAGCAAGTTATCGAGGTTGCATTGTGTATAAAAATCTACAACAAAGACACCAGAAAAATAAAAAAAAAATTAACCAAGATTTCCAATCTGATATTAAATTATTAAGTAACAATAATCCCATACCTGTTAAAGAGGTCTATTGCACCACCCCAAATGATAATATTAATACTAATAATCAGCCTCACACTCAATCATACGCAGATGCCTCTCGTCAATTTAATAATACAAAAATCCATGAACAAACCACCAATTATTTTTCCAAACAGCTCACCTCATTCCTAGATGATTTTAAATTAATTATTAATCCACTTATTTCACTTCTCACAACGGTTATCAACAAACTTTTAATAAAAAATAATGAATAACTCCACCCAATCCCATCCCTCATTAAACATTTTACTCTGGAACGCAAACGGTGCCATCCAACACAAACATGAACTTCATAACTTATTATTCGAAAAAGAAATTGATATATTCCAAACTCGACTCCCATAAAAATCCACTTATAAAAAATATGTCCTCTCACGTTCTACCTGGAAACCCAAAACGACGTTTAAAAAGCAACTGGTCCCGTGACCTATTATAATAAATTGCCAAATTACAAATTACGAGGGTGTTGCCAATTGGCCTCTTCCCCAATAATGTTATTCATGCCATTGTTATTCATAATATTTATCACATTTACTTATTGTTTTTGTTTTTATGTACAGATTGTAAATTTCTTTAAAATAAAAAAATTAAAAAAAAACTTCGTTATCGGAGCAAAGTTGCCTGTTATCAAATTTTAAGTGAAAAACATTATCTATGCGGTGTCGTAGGTTTTCACGGTGTTTTAATTTCAAAGCGAGTTATGGATTTTTTTTCGATTGTAATAATTTACACGATCGCAAGCGTTTGTAACACAGAGACGACACGAGCGAGAGTGACGTATCCTTAAACGCGAAATAACATAAAAGAGAAAATTCGAAGAAATAATGCGTTAATGCGTACCGTTTCCCATGATTTGCTGCAGCAACAGAGTTGAATAGTTTATGTTCTGTGACATACTTAACAAGGCATTTTCCATGTATTTTTGTTTATACTTGAGCGTCATTCCAGATTTTGATTCCACGATGACCGATGATTGTTTTCCCAGGCATTGCGTCACTTCGTTCCATAGTGGTTTTGTTACATTGAAGAACGCTTGACCTTGTTCGCAAGTCTTAAAATTGGCTTGAAGATTTTTCAATCGATTTTGAAACATAGTGTTGACTGAGACTTGTTCGTCATCGAATATTGGACGCTTGTTAGTGTTCTGAAATTTAACGTGATTCATAACATTTTTTTATCAATACTTTTAATTATATTTTAATTTTCCGTTTAATATGTATATATATATATATATATAGGTATATTTTAAGAGTCTTAACACATGAGGCATATTACTTTAACATAGCTACACAGATCCTTTGTAATTTGTATTTTGTCAACCTTGGGCTTTTTATTTATTGTATTTCTTTTTTTTAACCAAAGTTCTCGCTTCAAACTTTCTTCGTGCCTTTTTTTTATTACTTTGGCATGTAGTTTCAATGCATTTTCTTCTTTTATGAAAGGTCGATCGATCTTTATCTGTTCCAGTAGGGCTGCTTTTCTTCGGTCTCTGTTGTTCATGTCCGATACAAGCTTTATATTTTTATATAACTCTTTTGTCTTCACGGTACATGATGCAAAGCAAAATCGATTTGACCTTGCCTCATTTTTAGCAATTTTTATAAATTTATCAATTTTACGGCATTCGGCTAAGTCTGCGATGCGTTTTTCGTAAAATAACTTTTTCTCCGCGTAGCTCTTTTGTCTGGCTTCGAACTGCTGCTGAATCTTTGCTTTATTAATTTGGACTTTGTTTTCTAAGATATCCAGATTTTTCGCGTTAATAAAATCCATGTCAAGCAGTTGATTCAAGGAAAATGTGTCCATTCTATTTTTTTTTTACATATACTAAGCGAAGGTAATTTTTTTTTTTAGTGCATATAACACTATGGAGATTGTTTAAAACTAATTTAGTAATGTTAAAATAATGTTAAAAATTTTATATATATATTTTATATTTAAGACTGAAGGATTTTTAATCTTCTGTTATAATATTTTAATATTGATTATATAATATATTGGTTGCTTGGACATAATGTTTATTAATGTGACCAGGAAATTAATTTTTCTATGCATTTACGAAACTAATAGACTTTGATCTGGTTTTTCGTGAAAATACATGCCTTTATACTGTTACTATTTCAAAACGTACTATTTTCAAAATATAGATTCCCTTCTTCAATAACGAATACCTTTTATTATATAGTCCGTGTTAACAGTGTGTGAATAATCAAAGTGTAAAGCCCAACTTTTCCTCGATGCATTAATTTGTTTTAATATTTATACAGCCAACGTTTAATTATTCTTTAACGATTTCAAAAAAAGTGTAGACAACCTGTAAATTATACAAAACTGAGCTCTGGATATTATAACATTAAAAAATATATGAAAATTTTTATATTAAATAGAATTAGTAAGTCATTGAGATTATTGCATTATTTCAATTTATATAATATCAAATGTTGGTAGATTGTCTGTTAAAGTCGATAATAATAATATCTAGATATATATAATATAGAATAATTATATGAAATATTACTCCGAACATATTGCTATAAATAACCATACTGCATTAGACAATTTTTTTAAAATAGGTATTCTGAAAAAAAAAGTGTACTTACACAAAAATGTTTATCCTTCACGTTCTTACTTCGAATGAAAGTGCATTATTTTAAATATTTTAAGCAAAAATCCATATAAAAATTTAATCTTAAACCAAAAACATCCCGGATAAAAAATATGAATGGCTTATAACTTTAAAAAAATATGATACTCATTGTGAAATTATAAACCTAGAATTTTAATATGCAAAAATAATATAACTTGTATTTTTATTTCGGCATTATTTATTGTATTATTACTATCCCAACTAATCCTGTATTATGAATAAATATTCATAAATTAGTGGAATTCGCTAAAAAAAATTCTAAAAAGTTATGAACGAGTACAATTAATCACAACATCACGAGGTTAGATTTTAAAACAGTGTTTCTAAGCATATAATAGTATTAAAAAAATAGGTGATTGGACCAATAAGATTACATATCAAAAGAATACCCAACGATTTATTTACTGTAGAATACTAAGTTTTAACACGTAAACGCATGAGATGTTTTATAAGATTTCAAACGTCGATTTCTTTTAGGCAACTGAAGTTTCGACTACAAAGATCAGTAGCAAAATCGAATCACTTCGCTCAGAATCGAAATTCGAGTTGCGTGAAATAGAACACGGGGATAAGGCCGAAGAAATATAAATTAAATATAAACGATAAACTCGTTTTTTTGGACCGAAGAAGTTTTCGGGACAGTAGAAGTTCGAGCTAAAGCGACCGTGGCGCGCGCCGCAGATACAAGACTGTTCCGGTCGGCGGTTGATGGCGTTGATCTGCATAGGTTTTTCTTACCGTCATTTGTGCCGTGAACGCGTGTAACGGCGACCGTTTTTGGACGGACGCGAAATCGAAACAGTTTAACGGAACGGTGTAAAAATAATGATGATAATAATAATTAAATTAAAAAGAAATTTATTATTGTATTTACAATAGTAAACGAAATAATTTATTATTTCTTATTGCTTTATTACTATTTAACAACAGTAAATATAATGATATTAACAGTAATAAAAACAAGAACGTTGATAGTATTAATACACGGGTTTTCGTACGCGCTCGCCGTCATTTCACGGGCGAGTGGCGCCGTACAAGGCCGGTGCGATACGAACGAGCCGCGGACGACGAGGCTACGACTGTCGAACCGTATAGGGACGCTCCGGTGCCGCAAGTGAAAACCCTATGGGACGGTCTTCACCCCGGCAGCCGTCCGACTCGGCCGCGACCCGCCCGTCCGATCCGACCGTAGCTTTTGGGGCGCGGAACACGTTGGACAACGTACGCCGCCGGCCCGGGCGACCGCGCATCCTCACGTAACCAGTTCGTTTTCTGAACCGGTGTGACCGGGATTATTTACCCTCGTGAATTTTTACCGGGGGACTAAAATTTCACAAGTGAAATTTTACTAGATGAGTAAAATTTCTCTAGTGAATTTTTATCGGGTGAGTTAAATTTTACGCGGTAAAAATTTTTTATATTTCCTAATATATTATCCCTAATGAAATTTTTTAGCCTCCCAGTAATTATTATCTGGTGAAATGTTACCCCTAGGTAAAATATTTACGGCTAAAATTGCATTAGAGATTACTTACTGGGGAGGCAAAAGGGGCAAAATTTCGCGATGGTATTTTATATTTTTTTCTAATTGTTTTAATAATAATAATAAAAATATGTCCAGCCGTCAAGGTTAAGATAACATAGCAATAACTTTGTGAAATGTATTTTATTTATGACTCAAATATACAAAATATAAAGAATAATAGGTAATTTAAATTAAAAATAAGATTGCTGTTAAAAAAAAAAAAAAATAATAAAAATAATAAAACACGTAAATTGATAAAAATTATATTTAGTTTACAGTAAAAGATAATTGAACCTTATACTTGTTTTTATAAATTAAATACCTAATGCGTGCAATAGTAATTTTTTAACTAATTACAATCTTCATTGCTAAGTCAACTGTATATTTATATAATTATTTTTATGTAAATTTATATTTTCCAAACATACAGCAAATCATTGTTAATATAATAATAAATTCATTATTAAGTTTTTTTATAGTCTTATATATTATCATATTTTTGTTTAAAATATAATATAAGAGAATAATAAAGAAACAAAATACTTACAATGTGTACGATGATTTAAAAAAAAATTTATTTTATTTATAAACATCCAAACATATATAGGTACCGTACTAAACTATTCACGACGAACTGTTCACAATGAAGACAAATTCGGGAATGAAAAAATAATCTGAAATCTGTCTAACCAATCCTAAAATCTGGCTACATAATTTTTTCCCCTATACTCTACGAGATTTACAATATAATTATCATTTGTTTATTTTACATTTACTAATAATATTTCAACGTATATGTCTTGTATGTATCCTACAATAGAAATCCCTGGTAAAAATGTCTAAGGACAAAATATCAAGACAAAAATAATGAATTTGTATTAAAATATTATTACATAAGATCAACCATAACATAATCCTAATGCATTCACAAGAGTGTAGACAAATGTAATAGTCATGTCATGTATGAAAACTAAAATTATGTGATAGAATTTGTAAATATTCTAATCCCTTGTATTACTCCATTAGTGTACCTATTTATAGCATCCTGTAACACCGTCATTTTTTTTTTTTTTTTTATTTCGAATTGTTCTGGCGTTATGTACACGCCGAATAGTATAGCTGTTGGTGTCGATTTTTAACAATTGGATTAGAATATTTATTTTTTTTAAATAATGTTCGTTGACATTCATTAGAACACCGGTAAACGAACGGCGGAAAACCGTACGAAACACGACCGTGCCGCGAGTCAACCGCGGTCTAAAAATCAACGATGAACGATCGGTTGTCGTTTTACGAATTCCTATTTTATTTTTCCTATTATGTTTTTATTAATTTTAGAAACAATACTGTGCGGAACCATGATGTTGTCGTCGTACAAATAACGACGTGCACGTTTTCCCGTCAAAAAACTCTCGTAATGCGCACCCGCACATCCGTATCAGCTTTAAACGTTTGACGTGCGCGCGCGGAGCACGATCTGTAGCCATCCGCACAATCGACGACGGACACTGCCGTCGGACGGGTTTTCGTCCATCCGCAGTGGCGTATTTAGGAATTTCAAGGTAAGGGCAACACATATTTTGCCCCCCCCCCTTCCAGTCAAAAAATAAAATGTTGTTGTTACTAATTAATATTATTTTTTAAAACCTCCATTAATTGCTAGATATACAATATTAATACAAAATTTAAATATTTTTCTTCCTTGATTCAGAACTAACAAAATCATTAATTATTTCTTCAAAATCTAATAAAGTGGTTTTTTCAGCTTCAATTGTTAATACTGCTAAAGCCAAACACCGGTATTGTGCCATTATAGAGCGAAAATAGTTTTTTATTTTTTTTTTAGTGTGGAAAAAGAACGCTCTACACTATAATTTGTGGATGGTGTATACAGAAAAATATGTAAAGCTACTCCAGTATAAAGATAAACACTATTAAAATTATGTTCTCTTGTAAACTGTAACATCTGTACTGTTGTAAACTTCAATATTTTTTATACGGCCTTAAAATTGTACGCACTCATTTAGAAAACATGTTGTTGAATCATTTGCGTAAGTTGTATCATTGTGTAAAGTACGAAATAAAAATTGTCCGCCCCTCTAAATCTTTAAAAATGTGCCGCTCTGGGCAACGGGACCCGTGGCCCCTATCTAAACACGCCCCTGTCCATCCGAACATATGATAGGAACAAGTGTGCCCGCTCGAGAACGATGGACCATCAACGTAACGCGTACGATGAATACGAACGATTGTGATACGATGTACGACATCGGTTTCATTCGTTTCGCGTAAGTCGCCGAAACCACGTCGTTTACATCGCATCCGGAGTCACGACATTATCAACGCATTATTTAACATCATTCCCGTGCGGGTAACGTTAACGTTTCGAACGCGTCGACATTTCGTTGCGCGCAGATAAAACGTGACGAACAACAATCACTATAACGATCTCGTCTCTAGTTCGGTCGATCATCGCGAATCGAACGGACGGCCAGTACGTTTTAACTCTTTGAGGGTCAGTGGTTAGTATGCTAATCACTTTTTTTTTTACCTTTCAAGTGCGGTGGTTACTATATTAACCACCTTTTAAATTATTTTTATTATTTTTTTGACAGTGGTCAGTGTATACCAACCACCTTATTATCAGCTTATACATATATCAAACAATATCACAATATTTTCTTATATCCTTCTTATGGTACTCATATACCTAATTTGTTATTAAAGTTACTAAGTATATTTTGGATTTTATAACATTTTATTCAAAAAAGCCTTTTATTTTGGTGGTGGTCACTATAAAGACCACCTTTTCCTAAGTTTTTCCGGAAAAACTGCTAACTCAAAAAAAATTTAGTCAACAATATTTTAGTTAAATACCAGACTAAAAGCATTTAAAAAAAAAAAAAAATTAAAAAAAATTAATTTTTACATATATTGCCCAAATGGGTATTTTTTCCAAAGAGTTAATTGCGCTACGCGCGCGCTCCCATACACGTTTACGTATCGAACGCGTTTTCGAACACGCCGTTTGCGTTTCAATCGAAACAGTAAACGGTTGTATTGGAATCGGTTTTTATCTCTGCGGGTCGAACGGTCGGTTACCCGTGCGGACGCTGCCCGTTCGGACGAGAACGTTCACCTACGTATCGCGTGTTTCGCAGTGTAAAAGTCGCGTTGCCGCGATTAAAACGCCGTTCTCGCGTCGCGCGCGATAAGTTTCCGAACTGCGCCCACGGATTATCAACACGGTTATTTAACATCGTTACGTCGACACGATGATGTCGAACAGTTTGACGAGGTCCTCGGAAAACGAGTTCGAGAGAACGCGTGTCGGAAGACCACTCTCGTCGACGTTTCGAAAAAATCTCGGTCCTCCGATCGGAGGCGATCGGGACGTTACCGGAACGTGGTTAGTGCGGTCGCGCGATACGGTTTACCGGGGTTCGCGGCAAGGGAATGTATAAACGCGTTAAAAAAAAAAAAAAAACAAAAACAAAAGAAAAATAGCGACATCGGACGAGTGAAAAATTCGAAAATAATATCCAACCGTTGACCGTCGTACGGTTCAACGAGCTAGGTAATGTTATTCGACATGGGGCTTTACGTGTTATTCGAAAAATAACAGTCGACCCGTAACTATCGGCCGTGATGGGTTTTTACTGTTACGAAATATGTAAATCACGTGGACGGGTATGACGCTCGTGCGCGTCTTAATCGACGGTCGTTAAAACACGCGTACGTATTGCTGCGCATAAATTGTTGCGGTTACTCGCGTGCAGTCGGCACGAACGTCCGGCCGAGCGGCTTGAATGGTTACGGTTTTGGAAAGCGTTGACAAGTCAAGGCGATCAATGCCGAAACAATAAAAAAACAACGACGAATAACACTTCGACGAGCCATCATCCCCCAGCGGTCGACAAATGCGAAAAGATGGACAAAACTAAACAGATTACATTTTTGATATTCATAAATGTATAACCATCATTGAAATGCGCTTCTATCGATACCCATTAATTACGTACATTTAAATAAACACGATGGAATTCAATAAAAATTGAAAATATTTTATTTATTCGTCAGAAATTAACTGCAGTTTTTCATAGCATTACAAAAGTTTGTGTTCAGCAATAAATCTTCAAATTTTGGAAGCAGTTTTTTAAATTTGTTTTCAACGTTTCTCAAAGTGCTCATAAGAGGAACCGATGATAGTAATATCCTTTGAAAAATATCAGTGTTAATATTTATTCTTGAAGACTTTTCGCTGTAGGGCTCTGTACTTTTGAGTGATTCTTGAGCTTCCTCACTTAAAATTCCAATTGGCAATGTAAACGATTTTATTGTTGATGAGTCATTTACCTTGTGTATACTTCGTGGCATGCAATACCAACCGTATAAATTTATATCTATATAATTTATCTGTATAGTTTATAAATTTATATATATCTCTGCTGTTTCCCAAGAATACATTTCAAGAATATCAAATATTTTGACTTAAAGATAAACATTGTAAAATAACGTGAAATCGATAAATAAGGTTTTCAATAATTTCAGTCGAAATGTTATAATTTTTAAAGAACTTTAACACATACAAAGTTGTCTCACCTGGTTCGCTTAAACTTGATGAATTGTATAGACGTTGAAATTTTAGTCGTTTTGAACGCTCATTACTATCGTTAAATGTTAGATTAAGGGTTGGGCGACCGCGACCATTAACTCGAGATTCAGTATTATTATCTATTATATTGAAAAAATTATAAACAAGCGTTGAAATGTGTTTGAATAATATTTTTACCCGATCGCATTAACCTGTACGCAGATACCGGGAAATTTATTGTAGAACAAAGCCACTCCCCGCATTCTTTGCGAAATCTATCCCCTTCCTTCTATTGCTGCTGTTCCGTTGATCAAGCATCTATGATAATATACGATTTATCTATCAGTAGAACTTGAATAAAATAGAATAAATATGTTAATATAAATAAATAAAATGGAACATAAATACCCGATAAAAAAATCGAGTGGCGAAACATCTCATAACTTCTTCAGTATTACTTTGTACATCATCGGCTTTATTGATTTTTAAAATTTTTACTACATAATTTAAAGCTGTACTTATTTTATCTTGAACAGTACGTGTAGTACTATTAGCTATAACATAATACCATCCATGAAGATGTGTGCGTGTAAATTTAGGTAGTAAAGCCGTGATCTTACGAATAAATATATTATTTCACAACTAAGAAATATCGTACCAAAAACAAGGTGTACACAGTTGAATTTATCGCTTAATAAAAAAATAGCAAACATGCGCGACTGATTTGTGCGTAGTTCACCAGACTTCACTAAACGATCTGATATAATTACTGATATGAACACGCTCAACATCTACATTCTTAACTACGTTTAGGTTTTTCATTCCGTCTCATCCGATAGTATTGTATGGTCGAAACGAAATACCATATGTACGGGCCGAACATAAGGTGAAACCGTTGAATCGTACTCGTTTATATGTACATCGCATTTCATGTGTACCGACAACTTTTACCCAATAACATTGTTTATCAGCGTAATTATCTTGATCGTATCACACAAATGTTCACGACGAATCATTATAGCTGTGTTGCCAACGGTATTCGGTGTAAAGTCGAGATCATTGTTTCGTCGGAAAAAAAAAAATAATTTCGAACACCGGAGAACAAAACGGGGTACGAACAGGTTGTCATTGGGAGTTTAAAATTTTTTTTTTTGATACATAATATATATATGGATTTTCATCTTCACGGGTACTACTGCGCTGAGATCGCCGCTAGATGCCGTTACGAGGACGGCAATTTTTCCGGATGGGAAAACCCGATTTGTTCGTAGGTACCTAACGTCCAGACGGGCTTCCGAACGATTTGCACCGATTTCCGAGCACCGTCCGGTAAGAAACCGGTCCGGGGTTTCGCGCATCGCTCTGTATGCAGTTACGCGGAACGGCGCGGCGGGTTCTAACGCGTTACGCGCGCGCGCGCGCGCCCCCGAAACCGACCGGCCGGTGGTCGGTGCCGACCACCGATTCGTTTCCCCGCACGACGGCGCGCGGTCGGAACGGATGCGGCCGCGGTTGCCGACGACGGTGTCCGGCCGATCGTCCGTCGGCACGTCCGCAACGGTCCGCGAACGCTGTAACGCCGCGGTCGGCGTTAAACCCGTGCTCCCGGCGTTCGGTTGCGCGCGCGCAGGCGCGGGGACGAACCCGTTTAATCTGGTCCGATAGGCCCCCCCCCTCACGCTCTCGTTTTGTTATGTCACCTTTTATCCGGCGGCCGGTCGGGACGAGCGGCTCTTATCTCTCGGCTCGGCAGTGTTCCGTGCGCGGCTACAACAACACAATTACAACAACCAATAACCGGCACGTACGCGCGCGCGCGCATTCCGCGGCACACCACTCGTTCACGTGCGCTTCCAACGGGACACCGTCGGCCGACGCGAGGCACTAACACAACCCCTCCCGCCGCCCCCAACACGCGAGCCCGTTCGTCCGCGTCCCGCCGGTGCCGGTTATCGTTTCGCGCATCGTCCCGATCTCCTGTCGGTCGGGGGCCCGCGTGTCGGTCGTGCAGTCGCGTCGCGCCCGGTTGAAAACCGATCTCGACCGTCCGCGTGCGATGGTCACGGCCGACGGCGACGACCAGTACCGTTGCGATAGCCGTCGCACCGCCACCACCGCCGCCGGGGCCGCACCGCGTCCGGAACAATGATCGGCCGCTGGTTCGTCGGGTTCGTCGTGTTCGTGGGCTACCTGTGCCTGGGCGCTTTCGTGTTCTACCGGATCGAGCGGAACGAGGAGGAGAGGCGGCACTACATCGAGTCGTTGGAACGGCTCGAGCTGAAAGGTGAGACGCGCGCACCCTACGTCCGGGGGGGGGGGGGGGGGGGGCGCATTCCTCAAGGAATTCCACGTTCGCGGACGACTGGTTTACAAAACCCACTGCGTTTCTCTCCGCTGCGCGTGGCGTTATTATTATTGTTCATCGATAGGCCTAGGAAG
The DNA here is from genome assembly GCF_003268045.1 of Sipha flava. Classification (NCBI taxonomy): domain Eukaryota; kingdom Metazoa; phylum Arthropoda; class Insecta; order Hemiptera; family Aphididae; genus Sipha; species Sipha flava. Next base: position 215,225 of record NW_020273022.1, read on the forward strand.
TTGTTTTTGCGTTAGAAACTTTTTTTCTATTGTTCGGATCTGTCGACGGGTGACAACATTCGTTCCGCGAGAGTACGAGTTAAAATCTTAAAAATGTTTAGCGCGACCATACGCAATCTTTGGCAATATTTTCGATTTGATAGCAATTTTGTCGATTATCCTCGTTTATAATACGACTTCAGAATGCTTTTAAATATTTGCCCATGGTTTATTTTATTATTTTTCTTCACGTTGGAAATAAAAACAACGGTGGGGGCTATGTCACACATAAATGCATGTCAGAATAATATGATAAAAATAATTAGTTTTAATAGTTTACGTTTGTTTTGCGCTTTGTCGATTACGATGGCAGTGGTGGAATTATTATTTGATAAGACGGTGCACGAGTTGCACGACTTGTTTTCTTTACATCGGAGTAAAAAGTGCAGCCGGCCGTCAATTTTCCTTTTCGATTTACTAGGAAATTTACCTGTGTATTGTCTTGCGAGTGCAGTAGGTACTATCGTGTGCACGGTAAAAACAATATTCCGAAATCGTACGCGATAACTCTCATCGCATCAACGCACTGTGCGCCTGTTGTTCGTGTACGTTAAATGTACATTCGTTAAAAAAATACGGTGTCCGGTCGAAAACATATTGTCAACTTGATGATTTTGCCACCGGTACCTTCCGTACAGCCGAGCACGCGTCGAAATCCAAACGTTTTGTTGGCAGGTACACGACGCGCGTTGTCGCGTTGAATTTCGTTCATCCGTCCGATGCGTGGTTCTTGTTCGCGGACCTCAGAAAAGATTTCGTTGGATCGGAGACGAGCAAACGAAGGTTCCGTGTCTCAGCCGTAATATTCGAACCACGTGTTCGCACGAACAGGTTTTTTCGTATTTAAAAAAAAAAAAAAAAATTAAACATCACATGTTTAATGATCAGCGACCACGATTAAATTGTATTCATACGTTATAAAGAATATAGTTATGCGACTTGGGAGGTGAATTTTTTTCCAACACATTTCCGGGTATAACGGCTGAAACGTAAAACGTGCAGAACGTTTTATCCACTCTCAGCTAGGCCTACCGGGAGGGACTATAAGATTATGCAGCTCCATTACGATTACCGAATAAGGCACGCTTGTCGAAACGTGTGCATACTGTGGGAAGGCGCGCGCGACACTAGTTGATCCACCGATTCACGTTTATCTAAACATTCCTACCGCATATAGGCAATGTAATATGGAAAACGTCATAGATAAGCGCACGGATTACATCATTGCGATCACACCGATTCAAACCGATCCGCAGACAAACCGAATCGCGGAAAAAATAAATGTCGTCAGTCACGTCGAAGCGTTTTTCGAAACGATCGACAACCCAAAAACTCGCGCTCTACAATTTTTGCGGGGTGGCAAAATTGTACCACAAACTGTCAAGTACAATATCGTTTCGCGCAACGACACATCACACGTTGCCACGGCGTAACGTACGTTGCAAGATATTAGTACCGAAAATCGTACGCGATAATGTCTTTGCGATATATTGTGTGTGTACGTTATGTTTTCGCGTTCGGTTGAAAAAAAAAAAAAAAAAAACCATTCACAATGGCGTGTATTAAAATTGTACAAGCCGACTGTGTGGTAAGTTTACGAGTTGAGACTCGTTTGTAGATCTCGAGCAATCTCCGAACGAGTGCGTGTTTAAATATACGCGATGTCGTTTGTCGTATTGTATTTTAATGTACATAAAAATATACCGCAACGATGTGTCAGTGATTAACGTACTTCTTTCGCTAGTCGCAACATAAAAATTATAATAGTACCTGCTAACGCGTAAACTACGAATGTGAATTAGAAATCTGAACATATGTCGTAATAAGCAGGGCTCGGGAGTCAAAGCATTTGCTTATTTTTATGGATTGACTTAAAACGTAGCAGAGTGCTATAGAAGTGTATATCAAGTTATAACACGTACAATTATGAAATTTGAAAGTGCCCTTTTTTGCTTTTTTCAGCATTTTTTCAAAAAAATGCTTATTTCCAATTTTTCTGATTATTTTTGCTGATAGAATTAAAATTAAAAATAATTCTTATCTTATTTACGCTGTTACGCAGTTCATCGTCGTCCAAGGCGTCGTTGCAGGGTTAACAAATATATTCCAACGCTGAAAATAGAACTGAGTGTCAAACGTCAGAATGATCAAGAAAAGAAAGAACAGTTTACATTTTATTTTTCAGAAATTCCATAAAATCTTTAAAGTCTTGAAAGTGAAGATTTATTTTTATTTTGTTTGATTTTTTAGTTAGAATTTTTATAGTTTTTTTTTTTTAATAAATATTTTTGCTTAATTTAAAATTTTTTAAATGCTTATTTTAGTGATTATAATGATGTTTTTAAGCGCTTTTTTAATCGCTTATTTTAATGATTTTAAGTGCTGTAAGTCCTGAACCCTGGTAATAAGATACTGTGATGACTTTTGCTTAACGTTACATATTGATAGTATTATTTTTCAAACGGTTATGGATTCACAATTATTGTATTTACGTGTTTTTGAAATCACCGTGGATAGATGGATTACAGCACAAGTGGTCGGTGTAGTAATCTTGAATGGCTAAACATAAATTGGTATATATGTATTATTTACAGCTCGGAAGTTGTTGCGTTTGCGTGTTTTTTTTGCACCATTGGATTTATTTATATTGCTAAGTGAGCTAGAAATTCATTCCGAGACACACTACGAAAAATATATCAAAAGTTTATAGTGCATATTTTTGCATATTTAGTGATTTTTAGATCTTAGATCGTGTTTTATAATTTTTGAAGCTTCGGCATGAAAATTCGAAAAATAAAAAAATAAATATAGTCATATCGAGAGAACTTTCTTGATATTCTTGTATTGTATTTTTCAAATTTCCATTTGACATTAAAAACAATGTTTCTACTACGAGTAGCATTATTATGTACTATCATACACGAGTGCACACGATCCTACTGATTTTTTGTTGAAACGTTAGTAAAACGTACAATATAAAACGGTATCATGCTCGCGCACATTACACTATTACGGAATACAGTTAATGACACGGTACGCGTTTTCTCGGTACTAAAGGTCGAGCCGGTTCTCCGTTCGAACATTGATACATTTATGTTAAATGCTTGTATATAGTATGCGTGCGCTGTAGCGCGGAAAAGGATTTCTTCGAATGTCTACGATAAACGTCAGGGAATTTTTAGAATTTTGTAAACGCGTAGTCACACGGTTGACTCGTATCGATAGAAATATTAAAAAAAAAAAAAAAGGAATTCGTATTGAATCACATAATAACCGGTATTAAACGAACAGAACTGTCGGGGAACAAACAGTACATAAAAAAAAAAAAAAGCACGTGAAACAGTATAGTATATTTTGGAAAAATCGACAGCATTTCAGTTACGTTTGTTGTGTTTGCGTGCGCTTAAGTCGAGATAATCCCGGAATGAAATACATGATCTTTTCAACTCGCCACGTTTTAATATTTGTTTGTGAAACGTTTTAATAATTTATATTTGAACCGTTATCGTCAGCTGATTTTATTTTTTTCTAATTGTGTGCGGCGTCCACTTTTTGAGAACAAAACGAAAACTCATATATTTTACGAACCAATGATCGTGATGTGCACGACTTTACGTCTACTACCGCCACGTTCAAATGCTCCGTGTAATTTCAATCTGTTGTGTTGACCGGCGATAGGAGTGATCTTTTAGCGATAACAACAATAAAAAAGATAAGCCTCATTAGCACACCGTTTTACAACGATTATGTTTCCCATATTGCCCGATGAACACTTCTCCCTCGCGGAAACGCATCGCAACAACAATTATTACGTCCTAATCACCATGAACTCAATTTTATCCAGTTATCACTTGGGGCGTTCGAATCGCTCCCTTAGGTAACCGCGCCGTCGGTCATGTTTCGCAGCTTTTGTCTCGTCAGCCGTACTTTAGTCGTTTCGTTCGGTACATTTCATTTCGTTTTTATCAAAAACATTCCGTCAATAGTGCTCAGGGGCGTATTTAGGGGGGGGGGGTGATGTGGGTGTTAGAACATCCCCCCCCATCGACCTATTTTATGGTTAGGTTTCACCAAATTGCAAACTTACAGTATAATTTGAATAAACGTTGTATACAACTTGTAGATTTTACATACTGTCTTAATTTAATCATTTATATAAATACATGGTATTTATTGATGTAATACGGGGGCGTGGCAGAGCCCCCTAATTACCATGAGTTGATTACATTTTAAAACACCCCCGTTAAATGAACCCTGGATACGCCACTGATAGTGCTACAGATTACAACAGTCGTGTGCCAATATCTCGTGTTTTGTTCGTATTTTTCGCTTCTGTACCGTCGTCACGGTTCAGTGTTTGTCCATTTAGACATAGGAGTACGTGTTGGCAACCGCGAGTTCTACTTAAAACGTCGTGATACATTTATAGCGCTTTGATTACAAAATGTGTCCTCGTGACGTAACGGGATGTCTGGTAGATATGATTCTGTACATTACACGGAGACGGAAGTATGTTTTACAACCGTTCACGCACGCGCGTCGTGCGATATACTATACGTTGTGCAATGCATGACGTGAAAACGAAGTTTTTTTCTCCTTCTTTTTAAGTATTTTTTGTTTTCACTGTGAGCATTTGGTGTTGCAGCAGAACAAGTCGCGTTCGCCTAATAAAACGGCCGAACGAATATTTGTGAATAATTGTACCACGCGCGTACACTTTGTGTGTACTTTAATGTGTCTTTAATTCTCATTGACCGACGATATCGTACATAATTGTTGTTGTAGAGCATTTAAATGAACGACCGCGTACGTAGAAAATTAATTGTAACGAGTTCAGCGGAAAAATAAACATTAAACAATAATAATTTCCTTCTCGCGTACTATTGCAGTATTGAAGATGCGTTCATGTCGACGGATTACAGAAAAATAAATAAAAATCGAGTACCGTTTCGGGTCCGTTTTCCATAGTGAAAAGCTGCTGCGCGGTGCGTTAAACCAGGATCGAAAAAGTTTTAGTCGAGTAGAAAAACAACGCGATGTCGAAAAAACGCGTTTCACATCGGTTCGCTCGGAGTTCAAAACCGAGTGACAACGTGCATATATAGCGAATAAACGTTTTTCACAACCGAAATGTGTACGTAGTTAGTATAATATCGTTGGGGCTCGAGTGATGGATTCGAACAAGGATTGGTGTTCGTCGCATTTATCATCGACGAATTTCATGTTAGGTTTCGTCGACGTTTAAAATTTTTATATGCGTGTTCGAACACATTATCTTAATTATTTTAGTATACACGCTTTGCCGTCGAGTCGCTACAATATGTCAATGTGGTTTGATTTATTATTATTGTTGGTGCGGTCGATTGTTGATTTCTAAATTAGGGTCAGTGAAACATAAAATGCACAAGAAAAGATTCGCTACCAAAATTCGCCCGTTGCGCGCACGTGTTTGTTCGTTTGACAACTGTTCGTTAGACAAACCACGAAGCTTTCCGACTGAAACCGGTTTTTTTAAATCGGTATGACATTTTTACTTCGACCAATTTCATCACATTCACTAGTAACGTTGTATTACCTAGTGAATTGATGTAATACATTATCTATTATGTCCGTTTCGATCTATCGTGAATGAAAATAAAAAATTCAATGTAAATTCTGTTTGATTTTTTTTTTTCATTTGTAACGAACGAATAAAAATTGTCCTTCGCACAGTTCATCGTAAACGTTCACACGAATGTTCAAGGACTTGAAATGTTGTGACGAGACATAGAAAATGTAAATCGGCTTATCATTATTGCTGGTAAAACAGAATGTTGTAAATCATACCAACGTTAGCGTCAAAATTTATGTATAGGAGTTATATGAATAAAATACGTTTAACTAATAATGCGTAAAAAATAATGCGTACATCAAATCATTCGGTCGGATGCCGAATGGTTTTTTTTTTCTACTCGAAAAGTGCTTATCGCCCCAGTTCGGACGGGACGCAAACCGGAATAGTATTGATTAAATCCCATTGCTACAACTAGAGTTGACGAGTTTAACGTGATTTTTTTTTATCTTTTGTTTTTTTTTTTTTTTTTTAGAACTGCTCGCGAAACACTACACGCAGGCCAACGCACACGTGCACAAACAGTTCGTCCGACAGTTGAACGCGTACTGCAACAGGACGGTTTTGGACGAAGGACCCGAAGAAATAGTGCATCAGTACCAATGGACCTATTACAACGCTTTCTTTTTCGCACTGACGACGCTGAGCACAATCGGTACGTGCACCGCTGCCGTACGTTCATCTGCGTTGGGTCTCGGACGACCGTGCGGGACGCGCGGACAACAATGTTACGAACGTCGGGTTATCGATGTGGCCGTAGGAAACCGAAACCGATACGCTGCGCAGGATAAACATGTCTACACTATCTTTTCACCCCTCCGCGACGTCACTGCGAACGTCGTTCGTGTTAACGTTTTAGGCTTATAGCTAGGACGATATTTTCGATTACACGTTGTCATCGCTTCGTTTTCTATCGATTTTTTTTTTTTTTTTTTTGTTCCCACTTTAACTTCACCCGGGTACACATTTTACACGGTATCGTCCGTCGGGCGGTGATATTTTCGATTTCGCACCAGGGAAATCGAATCATGCGCTTGCGGCGGCGCCTCCAGCAAACGTGTTCGCGAAATTCGTTTTCACCGCGCGAACAGCAACCGAAGCCGTTCGACGCGATAACGGCGACTCGGTGTTTGCACGTCTCGCGACGGACGTGCAATCTACCCGTGCCGCGGATGATACGCTGTAAAAACGATTTATCTCCGTAAGTCCTACGCGCCGCGGCGCACCACCGGCCGGAAGAACTAATACACCGTTTGCCGCGACGAAACGCGTCACGGTTAATGGCGCGTTAACGCCTCCGTGCCCAGGGGGCCGCCGAACTTTTCGAACGAGTGACCCGCACTCGGAATTTTAAGTGTCCGACGGTCGACATCTAGGAGGTTTTCGGTGGCAAACTGTTCGTCGACCGAGACGACAAGGGCTCCGATGACCGTTTACCGTTTCACCGTAATAATAATAATAATAATCCTAATGGCTTACGAAAAAATTAAAAATTAATTTCAGCCCATACTATAGGCGTCATCTGCTCCGTACGATGCGGATCTGATTCGGGTTCCAGATTGTCGAGGGACGTTTTCCAAATAACGTTCATCGCGCGAGGGGAGGGGGGAGGCAGAATAGTTGTGGCCGACGACGGTTTGTGTGTCGACGCGGTCGCTCGTCGGGCACGGGCAGGGCTGCCAACCGTTCCGATTTTAGCGGGACAATCATGATTTTTAGGTTTTTTTTCCCGCGTCTCGATCAATAGTTCACAGCTGTAGGTATAATATTTACATGTTGAAGAGCAAATATATCTCTGTACTCAGGTATATCTTATGTTATAATACGTTATGCCGGAGATGATTGTCTTTATAATATGTTGAAACATGAAAAAAATGTTCTTAGATTGGAAAAAAGTCCCGATTTCCTTAACTGGATAGTTGAAAACCCTGGGTACGGGTTTGGGACGTGGATTACGTTATCGGTCCGGATCATCGCCGCTTCGCCGCGGACAGATACGTGTACTGCTCCGTCTCGGACGCAACGATTGTAATCCGGTGCCCCGCTTGCGACGCTTCCCGGGCGGTGGTTAACTCTCCCGATCTTTAAAAATAGTAAATGCTCCCGGCGGTAAACTTTCCCGGGTCGATATTAAGTTAACCTGAAGAAAATGTGTAAACTCTCCAGAGTTAGTTTTATGCACTACGAATTGGCCACCGTAAAAGTTGACATAAGCCCTTTCCCATAAAACCCGTCCAATCGTGCCCGGCAGAGTTTACGTGTTCCCGTCAGGTAGTGCCGGAGTAGGCCTGGGAGGGTTTACCATGGGGAGGGTGTACGATCGCGCCGCACCCTGCCGTGACGTAATGCCGATCATTTTACTCTAATCGTCGTCGTTGTTGTCGTTACAGGTTACGGAAACCTCCACCCGACGTCGGGCACTGGGCGCATACTGGTGCTGGTGTACTCACTGATCGGCATCCCACTCAACGGTATCGTGCTGACGCAACTCGGAAGCTTTTTCGAGTCCAGGGTGAGTACGTGTGCGCGCACGACATTTTTTTTTTTTTTTTTTGTAATCGTTTTCGAACAACACTCGACGACCTCGCGGTACGGTTTGTATTCGACTACGAGCGGTTTGACGATCCCTCTCGTATTTTCCTTCCCCCAGAGAGCTTTCGTGGCGGTTTCGCCATCTGTTCGCGTCCGATGTCGACAATAAAACACTCCGCGGGCCTTGGACTGAGTTTCGCTTCCGCCCGGATTGCCTTGCGAAACTGGCTGAACTATGCGATTGTCGACAGACCGGAAAACTATAACCAACACGAACCGCATTGAGATTTACGTGTACACTCGCGCGTTTTTCTGAACGGTTAATTTTTTTTGTACCGCGACGGTACTGATTCATCGATAACTCGATCTTACGTGTGCTCGTGTAATACACAACAGTGACTGGAGTGAATGCGTTTAATCTGTTTCGATGGCATGTAGACTCAATGAAGTACTATTTAGACATGTGATTCCCGGAGTGTGTTCCGCAAGATGTACGTGTAGTAGAGTAGTAATTGTAATTCAAACAACAATCATGAACTATCTTTTAAACATTTTTGTTGGTTTTTCAATAAATAATTGAAAAATTGAGGTTAAGTTGGAGTTTCGTGCGTCGGGGTTCCACGAAACATAAACCATTTTCCTAAGGGTTTCGTGGTCGTAAAAGTTCGGCGACCGCTGATTCAGACGCACGCGATCGGTCAAAAGAGTATAATAATCGAGGGTTGCGGGTGGCGGGCGGTTGACCAAAAAGAAACGATCGGATGACCGATCACGATATGAAATCATCGTGTCTTCTCGTGGACATAAAATCGTGTCCGATTTAAATCGTGGAAATAGTACGGCTAAAATAGAACCGCTCGGCATCCGTAAAAATCGTATTTCGCTTCGCACTATCTGATTCTTCTCCTACTTTTTTTTTTCCACCCCGAAGCCCGTCCTTTCGCGTAAACACGATAACGTACGCGTTTCGAACGGACGCCAATCGCACACGACAATGCTATAGCATTGTAATGTCGTGTTGAACGTCATTGTGGTTTCCGGCAAACCCACAAACAGGATATTGCATACATGCGCCGTGAAAACGAATAACAATATGCGATGAACCGCAAAACGTACCGTTCTGCGACCGAGGATATCGATGATCACGTCGAGGGACGAATGTGTTAATAACGGTGTAAACATATCATTTAAACATCATCACGATCAACCGCGCTAACGTTTGTTACAATATTACATAATGCGATGGTATGATTGCACCACGCGTGTTGAGACTAATTTCACGCTCGAGTTGTACCTACGCGTCCACTCCGTTAATAGCTGATCGCATAATATTCTATTGTAATTGCACGTCGTTATGGTACGCGTTAAAAGGCGGTAACACGTGGATTACAATACGATGATACGTTGCGTTATTGTCGATTTTACGCTCGACGATAATGTCGGAAGGCATCGTTTAAACACAATACGGTGTCGAACCGCGCGCAACGGTTGAAAGTCGACCCATTTGAGTTGAGCTCATCGTATATTCTAATGGAACGTAATTTACCGAACGACTACGTCTATGACCACTGAAGATTCGTGTCGGTACTCTGTGTACGCCACAGTTGTAACAAATCGTTGCACGTGTAATAAATTATTTTTTTGGAATACCGGATTAGCCATAAGTTTGTTGCCACGTTATTCATATCGCAACGCATTAAATACCGGTGCCGGGCGATGTTTCTCATATCAAATGATGATAATTGTATTTCCGACACGCGCATGTGTGCAACGAGTGCTCGTTTGATTTCGGTGAGCCGATCACCATGTGTAGGTGCGGCGGATGCAACACCTGATTCAGGTGGACGGTCCCTTGGCGGACTGGCGTGCGCTGCTACTAGGATGTACAAGCCATAGCGATTACTAAGATTTTATTCTCGTGCGATATGCCAATGAAACAGACATTTGCGCCACTGCATGATGTGGACGTACGCGGTGAGCACGAGATTTGAATGCTACATATACTCGATTTCTGGCCTGAACGCTTGAAGGACCGGTCGGCGCACTTAATAATGACAATTTTTCCGGAAATAATCGCAAATACGGTTATGTGTATGTGATACGACGCGTGAAAACGACGTAAAATTACGGCGTTCGGGTCGTAGTATATAATTATCGCCACGTGTAACCACGTAGGTACAATTAATAATTTAATAGTGTCATTATTCAACGCCATTATCCGCGTACGGACAGATATAGGTGTGCCGTGCCACGGGTACCGAGTGTATAATCTCATCACATGCGCTGTCGTGTATCGAATTGTTATTTGAATATTTAAGTTGTGTGGTACACGATTGATTTCAGGATGTGACATAGGGATGGATCGAGGATGAAAAGGTTCAACAAGTGATTATAGTTTTATTTTGTACTTTTTTTTTTTTTTTTGATTTAGAAATTTAGTTATATAATCTGTAAACATATATTTTTACAATAAGCATAAGTGATGTAAAAGTAGTGGTCGGATTGTTGTTTTGATCAAAGTAAATTGGAATGGAAAAACGGAAAATTCTTGACAGTGGACAATTTTTAATAATTTAAAAGGTTTCGGCATTATTTGCACAAAGTTCACTTTTTTTTTAATGCAATCGTTCGCATTCGCTTAGTTTGCCATTTCGGCATGTTTTTCCCGTACCGTTCGTAGTCAGTCTTATTGCTTGTAAGGAAATAAAAAATACAGGTATACAGGACGAAAATCAAACAATTATAATATTTTTACATCATTCCGTATACTATTTTGCGTAAATAATATTATTATCAAATATTAACTGTCATATATATTGTCTGTCATTTCATTGTAGCACGCATGCGATAATATTGTTCGGATATTACATGCTATTGCTGTAAACCGAAACAACAACAATTAGTGTTTAGTGGTTTTTTTTTTAAAGGTTCCGACTATTCATTAGTTCCTCTGAAAATGAGTATGGTGATTGCATAAGACTTTTTCAAACCGACCATTCCTGTCGTCATGGACGATCCAGTTTCATTATTGAAATTGGAGCAAACAATTTGCGATTTTGGCATTTTCGTCGTAAATTTTGTTCGAAACCAAATCGATCGAGACAGTTTAAAGTAGCAAAAGAATGAAGCGAAAGAAGTATTTTGTACACACAATTTCGAAAGAAGTTGAGTTCACGAGAGTTAAAAGAAAAAGAAAAATCCCCGATCCCATTGCTGCCATCAAGAAACAAATGACACGCATTTTCGTAAGAACATCAGTTTGACGAAAATGTAAATCAAATAAATCAATTGAGATGTAGTTATGGACTGAGTACGTTTAATTTGGGATGTGGTTGTGACTGGGTACGAGGATGCGCGTTTGTACGTGATGTAACGGACTTTAAGCGATGCGATTAAGGGGGCGTCGTTCACAACCGCACACTTTTATTTCTTAATCCTACATATTTTCACCAAATTAACCGTTCAATACCGTAAATATATATATATATCAATTACGTATACATTTATCTAAAATAACATGAGTGCACCTCGTGACCGAGCGGCGTCACTCGCTCGGACAGTTAAAAACGAAAATATTCCCCGATTTGCTATGCAACATCACCCCAAGTAGGTCCCAGGATAAAAAAAGATTTTGTATGGGACTCATACGAAACCGGAAAGGTGTACTGCACATGCAACGTGTGCAGAGAGATTTTCCTTTTTAACAATAGAATAAATATGTGCGGTATTGAACGATGTAAAATGTGCGGTTATGAACGGTAAGCGTGCGGTTTTGATAACCGCCGGATCAAGGTACAGTCACGCGAATCATGATGCGATAAGAGTTGATTTGCAAAGCGAAAAAAAAATGAAAGAAAATCGCTATTTAATATGACCTCCGACCATTGATTTCGTTTTGGGAAATGTAGAACGATAATATTTTGAATAAAATATTATTATAATAACGGGTTTTTGCGGTCGCAGCTTTCGCGAAACGGTCGTTGGAACGCAGGTACCGACCGCCGGGAAAGGGACGGTATCTTACTGGCACTGTGAGTTCGTCTCCGATCACGGATAGTCGCGGGACACGTTCGAGTTGCGATCCCGTACGAGGCTTACGGAGAGATATAGCCCGTGAGTGCGACGGGTAATTTTACAGCGGAACTGATTCGTAACAATTCACCACGTTCTTGTCATACCGTACCCGAAATGCATCACAATATTACGTTATACTTGTGGACGTGATGAGGTTATGAGTGTAACACGCGTTTACGCTGAAACTCGTACGCTGCAGCATCGCATTCGAATGCGTTTTATTGCACCGACCGAACTCGGAGAACGCGCTCGGATAACAAATAATGTTATGCGTCGGTGCAACAAGGATTTATTTTCGGGGAATGGGGGGTGGTTATACGTTTGAAAAAAATCTAAATTCGTCAGATGTTTGGTTTGGGAGGACGGATAAGGTTGGGTTAACTACGTATTTCGACGGTTTCAAACACTCAAGTTGCGCTGCTGGTCTTATTGCTTGTACTCGTCCACAACACCGTTTTATCTCATCAGTTTATTACGTAATACATTGTTATTATTATCTGTTTAGATTCTACGAGCTCATTACAGCTACAAAACGCAACGGATGATGGGACCCCAGCTGAGTCTCATCGTGGACATAATAACATACCTGATACCCGGTATAATCGTGTTCATATTGATTCCGTCCGGTATCATATCATACTTCGAACAATGGACATTTGACGAGAGCGTTTATTTTACTTTTGTCACGTTGACCACCATCGGCTACGGAGATTACGTTGCTGGTACCTATACTCCGCATAGTATTATAAAGTCGTATTTTAAATCATACGTGAAACACGCGCTTCTGCCCCCGCACTAACCTCCCGATCGCTCACCCAAAACCACGCAGAGTACAATTTTACTGTACATCTTATAACAATTATATTATATGTTCAAACAAAGCCGGTTAATGAAAATATGCGCACGTGTATCGTCCCTACGAGTTATAGACGTTTTATACTTTTTTATCGATTCGATTACACTATAATATTAAAATTCCGGGAAATATAGTAGTTTTAGTGGTTTTAAAAACTTTTAACATAACACCGTTTGATAATCTTCTCTCATAATAGATTTATTACCTGTCGTTGCACGTACGGAGATGTAGTAGGTATTGAATTTCGATTCTGAAATTGAATTTGAATTATTCAGATAAGTAGATTTAACATTCCAGTTCAGATAAAAACTACTTCGACGATGATTTTTCGGTCGCGACTAAATCTTTTAAATGTCAATCGATTACAACTTACGTTTTTAACTAAAATTGAATACGTCGAGTTGTATATTTTAATTCCATTCGGTGCGTAGCCGAGTTGTGACTCGACAGCTATTGGCTACGTACTAAGGAACACGACCGATGAGATTTTCGCACGATATGATTCACGTGGTTTCGCGTGGGTGTCGGGAACAACAGTCATAGGCTAGGTACCGGATTAGGATGAACAATTAATAAAAATTCGGGTAGGTGACAAAGAGAAGACTATGAGGTAAGAAGCACAATAAGTGAAAGATTATTCGCAAGAATAATACTTGGCCAAATTCTCACCGTGTTGTCAATATCTAGTTAAACATTACGTGTTCCACGAGCTACGATAAAGAATATAAAAGCCGATAGTCCCTTTAGATCAGGGTGATCCAATCTTTTGTGGTTCGCGGACCAATTTACACTTTCTTAAACACACCGGGGGTCGCCAGAAGAAAAAAAATGTTGTCATTTTGTCTATTTATATTTTATTTAATAATTTTATATTATGCGCACATTATTATATATTATTAATGCTCACGATTGTGAATAAAATTCACGCCGTCCACCGCGTCTTATCACGGGAACTCCCGTCTTATTCCTACGTTTTATAGCATAAACGTCATAAACTATAAATATAAAATGTAAAATTTATCTCGATTAGGTTAAAAAATTATTGTGACTAATTTTTAATTAATAAAATAAATAATTAATTTAACTGTGGGGGGGGGGGAAAGGCATCGAGGGCCGCGGGTTGGACCACCCTTACTTAGATGAACCGGCATTAATAATAATAAAAAAAAAACACTCTCCTAAACGGGCATTGACGGGTGTGCGGGATAATGCGCGTTTCGATTGGGATCCGGTCAAACCTAATCCGACAAAACGTGACCGTGTTTCAGGACAGACAGTCAACACAAACATATGGTACAACGCGTACAAGGTTTTCTTGGTGTTCTGGATCATGTTCGGTTTGGGCTATCTGTTCATGATACTCAGTTTCATATCGCGGGCAATGCGGTCGAAAACGCTGGAGCACCTGTTCCTCGAACGGCTCAAGCAAACCCATACAAAGATATGGCATCAGTTCACCAAAGACGTAGTCTACATTAGACGGATATTGAACGAGTCGTACCTGTTAAAGTTTAAGGTTCGTTTCCCCGGGCAAATAATCTTGTCGTACCGGCGGCGGGTGGTTGCCCGCGTGCTTGATAATTGATCGTTCTAACGGTAACCAATACCTGACAAACGTAGGATATACGGATAGGATATTATACTGTGTACACGAAAAATTATGGGAAACGAATTTGTAAAAATATATTCATAGCGTCCATACGATTTTTTACATCGTGCCGCGATCAAAGTCGTAGGTGAAACGGGTGAAACTCGGACATTACGTGTATTCGTTTTGATGGTGAACATCACGTACAGCGTTATGTTTGCAGAATACACGTGACATGATGACTTTCAAAACATCCCTTTTGGTACGCAATTCAATTCCAAACTTTTCGTGTTCCCAAATGTTCGTTTCAAGTGCTTGAACCGGTATTATTTCCTATCGGAAAAATCTACAGTTCGTCGAGTTTTAATCATATTACAATCGTTATTAAAACGATAAAGCGCGATGCGCGTGTAAGGAGAAACCCCTATCCAACGTTCGTATGCCTTCTCCCGAGATTTATTTTTATTTTTTTCTATTCGCTCGTCGCAGAATTATCACTTAATAATTTACAATGTTTGTGTTGGACATAAATGTCCAAGATGTTTAAACACAACTAGAAAATTGCGATCGGGTAATACACATTTTAGTCTTCACCTGTAGGCTTCGAATTCCAAGTTCACAACGAAAACGATATTAGGAAAGAAATAAGAACCAAAACCGTATACAACTGTATAAAATAATATTTTTAATTCAAATATTTCTCTAAACACGTAGGAAAAAATAATGATATTATTCGGGGAACTTATCCAGTGTTCGAATGAATGGTTTTCGAACGAAGAATGTACGAACGAATGTTATAATTTTCTATTTAAACACGATTACGAGTATATGAATACGGTTCATAGTCACGTATATAATGCACCTAATAATTTATTGATAATTATACTTTTATGATCGATCGAACAGTTGATCCTGAACAAATTTACCAAAAAATTTGAAACAACAACGAGAAGAATGAATTAAAAATCTTGTTCCAAGCTATAAAAACAATGCATCTAGTATACTTGTCTATGATATTTAACCCCGATCGTTTCAACGGTCAGTTTAGAAAAATAAAAAGTTGTTGATTCCACGGTGAAAAACGTTCGAACGACCGAAAAGACCGTTCAAACATTTAACTTTTTTCAAACAGATAACATTCCAATACTTTCGGACGCATTCGTTTACGCGCAATATGCGAACATTTAAATTTTCTAGCACACGAAACCCGAGCACGTTTCGTTCGTTCACGTAGTTTTCGAACGAACGTTCGCTGGCCAATCGTTCGGTCTCGCCCCGGACACGACAATATCGTACGCGACTACCCAATAACACGTGCACGTACGAGAACGGTAATAACGAGTGTTTCGCGCGTGTGTCGTTGCAGCCGGTGTACAAAAAAGAAACGTTACTGTGCGGCCAACCGTTGAAGCGGAGCCGGAGCGCGCCCGACCTGACCGAGTGGCCGGTGCTGCGCAAGGCGGTGACGGCGGCGGCGGCGGCGGCGCAGGCGTGCGGCGCGTCCGAGGACGAGGACGAGGAGTCGGTGCGGCAGCGGTTCGAGAAGCACAGGATGAAGCGGCGGCGGGCCCTGTCCCAGAACAAGATGCGCTCGCTGCTCCGGCGGACCAAGGCCACGTCGGAGATCGACCTGGCCCACATCGACAAGGAGGCCACGTTCGGCGCGGACATCGCCTCCTACGAGATCCTGTCCCGCGTTGTCGACGCGCTCGAGACGGCCGTGCCCAACCAACCGCCCACCGTCCATCAACAGCAGCCCGTCCACCACCTGCAGCAAGACGCCGTCAACTCGGTGAGACTAGCGCGCGCGTACAACCCTCTCACCACCATTACGCGCCACCCCGCTGTCATGTTACGAGAACGATGGCACTGTGGATCGCGTTCTAAGAAAATCCTTCCGCAACGGTTCGATTTCCATTATCGTGTGCAATCGTTCGAAATGTTTGTTTCTTTGTAGCGCATAACTGTGCCCGTTGCACGTGCAACGCTGTCGGAATATGTTTCGGATTTGATTATTATAACAATGGGACACGAGTATGCGCTGAAACGGAAAAAAGTCGATTGCGAACGAAGCGAGTTGCTTTTTTTTTTTGACGCACAGTCCCTGTTCTGCCATACATATATTTTACACGACTGTGCTCGGTACGGGACAACGGGGGAAACGAAAACGAAAATGGGGTTTTGCCGTTGGGCGTTTAATGTCCCGAGCCAACGCTCGCACATTTATATCGGTTTTGTCGGATTTCAACTTCTTCGTGCGTTATTGTATTTTCCACGTAGTCTCCTCCATGATAACGCACTGGAAACGAGTGATTCGTCGGTTCCGTCCTGCAACGTTGTTAAATCCTCGCACTCGAACAACACCGATTGGACGAAATATCGTTTTCGTTTTCAGAACAAGAAGAAAACGTTTTCGTTTTCCGAAGGCGTGCAGGGATTCTCGTCCGAATGCATATTGGCCAGCGAGAAGAACGAGTGGACGGTCGGCGGTGATATGCTGAACAGAGAGAACACGTTAGGGGCCAAGCACAGGAATTCGTATTTCGAGTACGACACTTGGGGAGGAGTCGACGATCGGAATTTCAAAAAGTCAGTAAACAGTAATATTATCGTTGATTTATGTTTCTATTTTTTTTTTTTATTTTTTTTTATAAATCCTGTACCAATAAAATATTGAAATTAATAACGATAAGTAAATTTTAATTTTATAAACAAAGCGCAAGCCGCATCAGGCAATGACAGTGAGCCACATGTGTCTCGTGGGCCACGAGTTCGCCACCTCTGGAATATAATCGTTGTTCTAAGATACTCGATCATGCTCGTTGACATTGAAGCGATAATTGTTTCCGTGTAATGTGCGCGAACACGTGTCCATGGGCGAGTGTCGGTAAAATGTTTACAATATTTTTTGCTGATGCTTATTCCCAACGCTGCGTTTCGTTTTCGTCGTAGCAACTAATCATTTCGATCAACATTTTCAACATCTCCAACAAAGCAGTACGAACATTGTTGGATTTGTTTTCCTTTAACTTCTAACCTAACCTGGCTGCTACGCATTCGCACCACCGTACGTTTAAAAGTTATAGTTTTCTTATATTTTTCCAACCGGTTCGAAGAGAGGTTTTTTTTTTATTCATGCGAACTTTGTTGGCCAAACTTCGCGTACCTGATAAAATCGCATTTCGGACACTGCAGCGCACGCGACAACTGCGTACCGCTGTCCCAAAGCATCACAGTGCGGTGCAGTGACATCGAGTAAAACATTATTGAATTACGTTTCGTATGTTTAAATTTTTACCTTCAAAATCTATAAGGCTCGTTAAATATTCGTATATCGATAAATTATTTCGTTTCGCGCGCGTTGTTATTATATTGTTTGCCATCAGCTACGGCGGCGGTTACCTTCGAAATCGAAAGTAACCATTACGCCTCGAACCTAACCCGAGCGGAAAAAATCGTTTCATATTAAAATAATCGTATCGAACGCGTTAATTGCGAATGGAAAACATTAACGCTGCATCGACCGTACACTGCAAACAAAACGCTAAGCAGTCGACGTATTCGCATGTTCCATGTGTTACACGACTGCCCCGGAGGAGTTCATTTGTCGGTATCGATTCGTTCACCTCGACCTGGCCTGTTTTGAATAATAATACCAAATCTGAAAACAGTTTTTTTTTTTATACATCGCCCTGCTAATGCACAAGACAGTCGTAAAACGTAATCGGGTACGTGAACGAAGCTTAGTGTTTTAATGTTTTGGTAGTGCATCGATTCGTGACGAAAAATCCGATTGATACGTTCTTTATTTTCGACTGAAAGGATATTTTTTCGCGTACGTCTACCCCGAGGTACCGTAAGAAAACTTTGAAAGCACGCGAGTCCGGACGAACCGGATGTCCAAGGATTTTGTGTTCAGAGACTCCGAGCGGTCAGGGGAAGGAACCCTGGTGCGTGGTAAACGTTCGCTAGCGGTGGCCAACTCGGGCCCACGTGATACGCTATGAAAGGTCGGGGAAAGGTGGAGAACACCGGTTGTTCCTGAAAACGTTGGGTCGAAGAGGGTCGACCGGTGATGCAACCGAACCGTACACGCGATTTTAGTACATCGCCGTTACGTTTTCCGCAGGTCGATGAGCGATTACGCGAAAAACGGCGGCCACCAGCAGCACCACCAGCAGCAGCAGAAACCGCGCGTGCCGAAGCTGCGTCGCATGTCCGCGGCCGCGTTCAACTTCTTGTCCAACAACATCGCGCCCAAGTGGTTGGCCGAGAAGTTGGCCGACGGCGGCGAGGCGACCGACGACCCCAGGCACCGGTTGTCGCTGAACGACGACCACGGTCACGGTTACGGGTCCACGTACAACGGCGCGTCCGCGTTCAACCACCACTACCAGCAGAGGTACAACAACAACCGCGGCCACCGACACCACGGCCACGCGCAGCAGCACCACCACCGCAGCTCGTACACCGCCAACGGATTCGCAGCGACGGTGTGCGCGCCCGCCGTCCCGGTGCACCAGCAGCAACAGCAACACCACCAGCACCAGCCGCCGGAGCAGCCGCGCGCCCGCCGGCTGTCCAGCCCGGACCCGGTGCTCGCGCACTGCGCCAACACCATCGCGGTGGCCGACTTCCTGATGACGTTGCAACGGTCGCTGGACAAGTCGTACTCGACGGTGCAGCCCTGTTACCCGAACCGCGCGGCCGCGGTGGTCCGCCAGGAGCGCCGGTCGCCGCTGTTCACGCTGTTCCAGGACCGGCGGGCCTCGTCGTCCGCCGAATCGTGGCAGTACTCGTCGCTCGCGTCCACCGTTTCGTCGTCCGTAGCGGCCGCAGCCGCGCCGCCACCGCCGACGACGACGACGATCGCGGACCCGGCGGTAAGTGTCTACGACCGGTTGCCGGTCGGATCCGATCGCTTTATACGCGTTAAGCGACCCTTTGGGACGGGATTCGATTCGCGATCAGCCCCTCGGCTGATTCATCCGACTTTTCCACGTCACGTCAGTGGCAAAAGTTACGAAACGTAAATGTGTACACCGTTCGCTGGCCGGTTCACAAGCAGATTATGACAGATGTGTGACGGAACGGAAATGATAGGGTTTTCGTTGTTTGACGTTTTTAAATTACAAAATTTTTTGGTTGAAAACGCGAAATAAATCACAATCAACGCGTAAAAATCGTGAAATTCCAATAAGAAATCATTCGCTATGTTCTAGGTTTCGTTTAGTGATGATCGGAGCAACGTTTTCGGTCAAAATCGTGTATACACAGGTAAAAAAAAAGAAAACGCCTTATCATTGTTGACCTTATACGTTATTCGTTTAATTCGCATTCGAACGTATGGCAGAACGGTTGTTGGAAAGTCCGTTGGAAAAAAGTAGTGGGTACGATCTGAAATTAGTTAAAGGGTAGGTTAAAAAGGAGTCTTCATAGGAAAGTTTCGCACTCGACCGGCCACGTAAATCCGTAGGACGCGTTTTTGCAAGTAACGTTCAACATTTCCAATGACAATTACCGTGTCCCGTACTGAACATTAAAATGGTCTCTCTTTTAAAACTCTTTTTTGTAAAACCGTGTCGCTTCGGCAAAATCCGTCCCGTAATAATGATACGTATAAAATACTATCGTTCTGTAAAAATTTAAGTATCCTAGTGCTTGATCGTGTTACGGGTTATGATATCTTCCGTACGAAAATATAAGTTCTAAATGGAGTTTTTATCGAAAACAGATTTCTCGCACACCGCCCGTGCCCCTTAACATCTACGACCAAAACGACTCGTGTACCGTTTAGGTTTCCACTCGTGGTCGGCCGTCAGGCGCGCGAGAACGTGCGTGAGTCGCGGTACCGCAAAATTATTTTGCGTCCTATAAAATACCCGAACGCGTTTGGTAATTACATACTAATCGCATTTTCGGTGGCATTCGTTTTTCCAACATCAATACCGTACTCTCGATATGGTATCGTGATGAGAAATAAACTAAACCGTAACTGAAATCAATAAATTAAACATCAAGAA
The DNA here is from genome assembly GCF_003268045.1 of Sipha flava. Lineage (NCBI taxonomy): Eukaryota > Metazoa > Arthropoda > Insecta > Hemiptera > Aphididae > Sipha > Sipha flava. The sequence goes on from NW_020273022.1 coordinate 235,948, forward strand.
TACATTAAAACGCCATTAAATACTTGTTTACGGGTTGTTTCCGTCAAAAAATAATATCGCAGAACTGTTCAAACGCCTTCATCGTGTTCGTGGTTTATAACGTTTCGGTTTCCAGTTTAAAAAAAAAAAAAAAAAAAAATACAGGAATAATAACAAAAATAAATTACTATTGCACCGAAACCGTGTATACAAAAACACGTCATTCTGTCGAATTAGGATTTAAACATTAAGCAGTCCAGCAGTCAATTTTTTAATATGTGTTATGTAAATTTCTTCAGTGCCTTCCCGTACAGACGTAATAACGGTTCGACAACAATTATTAAAATCCTTCTGCACATGTAATGATATTATAATGTACTCGTCCGCCACCGCACACATTCGGCCATCAGTCTCGTGTGGTTTCGATGTCGGTGACTAGAAACGTTTCCGATTTAAAAACGCATGTTTATCGTTTCCTACATTTTTTTTTTAACGTTTCCCGCTTCGTTCAAATGTCTTCTGACGACGTACCCTGAACCCAGATGCACTGAGATACAGCTTTCACTGGTTATCGGACACTCTTGTTGCAACGTGCTGTCTCGTGTGTTCCGTTCGTAAGTCGGCGGTGTACACCAATAGCGTGGGAAAACGTAGCGCGAACAGCGTTGGCCAACTCGTGTGCAGATCTGATCGATAACAGATATCGTTTCGCAAGCGACTGAAGATCGGTTCGATCGTTAAAACGAATGCGTCAGGTGTTTACTGTTATCGTGTTAAAAACCCACTTGCGTGCACTTTGTGTTTTTGGTCCGTGAAAATCTTTCCGGTAAGGCACGTAAACCGGCGCGGTTCACGTCACGTCACGTCACGACGCTGAGCTACGCGTATCGACATTGTTTGCGCATCGGATATGGATCTCACGTCGAACGGATGTACGCGATTTCAGTTCGTTTTAGCGGGATCGTGGTAAACACAGCGGAGGGACACGAATTGTTTATCGTTCAAAGTGCGCGACGGGCGCACGAAAACCGCTCGCGGGTCACGACGGATTAACGATAAATCGATTACGCGTGCAATTACCGTACGGAACAACGCGTTTCGCGCGACCGTAGCGAGTCTCGAAAATTACTCGATAAACTTAAGATTCGGCTTTATTAGTGTTTGCTTGAAATAGCCGTTTTCGCGAACCCAAGACTAACTAACACGTGTGCCGCAGTCGGGCTGATCCGAGAGCTGAACCGTTAAGTAAGAATTCATTATTTCGCACGAAATCCGAGGACGCCATATACACCGCGACGTTTTTACCGAGCACAAGACGTACACGTCCGAAACTCGTTTCACACTCGTTCGGTTAGCACAACGTGTAAAAAGGTTTATATAAATGTTATAATATACATTTTTTTTTTAAAATTTAAAATTTTAACAACATTTTATCATATGCAAATAAATCCGTTAATATGAATTGTTGATTGCTTAACGATCAGTACTTGAATATTTCAATGGTAAGGAAGGGGTATCATCGTACGATGGTGCGAAAGGGGCATGGATTTCAAAAGGTTGATGACCCGTAACTTAGGATATCATAAAAGTATACCTGTGTCGCGACGTGATCCTCACACCGTTCGTGCAACTACGTTGTTGCGATACATTCAGAAGTGAACGACAATCGAATACGAATTTGACGAGCCGAATGCGAACGGTGACACGGTTTCGATGATTACCTACGTCCCATCCGCCTAGTTATTCGTGAATAATCAACGTGTACGCTATTTCATCCCCTTGCTAGGAGGATCGCATCTAAAGGGTATGTTTGGGGCGGCGCCGGGGACGGGTCGGATAGGGCCCTGGCCCTAACCCGACCCCACCACCGGCCTGATCTCAGACACGACCGTTTTACATCGGCAGAACTATTTTAAAACAGTTTTGCCATTGTGTTGTAATCGTTTATAAAAATGGCGATTAGCTCATATGAATTATTGTTGCCGACTGTTTTTGCTGACTCCATCAGTCGGTTATGAACCGTCGGTCCGAACTAAAAACTACCACCGTGTGTGTGTGTGTGCGTGTTGCGCAGGTCCAGGATTTGACGCCGACGGCGGAAGCGTTGACCGGCCGGAGCGATTCGAGTGCGGAGCCGACGTCGAGGAGACCGAGGAAGAAGCGCGTCAGACGGTTCTCGATACGGCCGACGTCGTCGTCGGCCGTGGCGCCCGCGGAAACGCAGCCCGGAGCGGCGAACTTTTGCGGCAGCGGTTGGACCGCCGGTGACAGGGACGACGACAAGGGCCGCGGCAAGAGAGACGACGTCCGTTTGCACATCGAAGACTGAACCACACACACCCGCTCGACCCACACTGACCCGCGCACCGTCGTCGTGCGCGCAAAAAATTTATAATGTGAAAAAAAAAAAATCAAAACCAAACACCGCGTAAAAAAAAAAAAAAAAATAATAATGAAAACAAGAAACGTTTCACTTTTGTTGTACGCCGATTTTTTATTATTATAATCGATACTGTCGTTACCGTTTTCGTAGCCGTTGCAACGATAATCGTTCGCACGTGCACACGTGCCGCCGAATTATAATCGTAAAGCCGAGGTAAAACGATTTTTTGTTTTTTTTTTTTTTTTTTTGATCGAGAATCATTACTGTGACGATGGCGCAACAGCGTTACCGGGCGCGTATCGCGAACCCTTGGCCGTTTTTCCGTCCCGTGGAGTCGCGATCGGAAAAACGTCCAACCCTCGCGATACGCTTCCGCGCACGCGACATTTATTTATCTTGTCTACTCTCATGTACATACATCAACAACCATATCACGACGTTGTACTACCCCCGTTATTGTACGCATTTTTTTTTTTTTTTCATTATAATTTATATTATCATTACCGTTGTTGTCGATCTTATTTCACAACGTTACACGCACCGGTACGGCACAGCGGTCCTCGACCTTTGGTAGATCACGGACCCCCGACGAAAGGTTCGCGGAGAGCTCCTTAACAATTATTTTTCCAAAACACCAATTTTTACAAAACATCCCGTGTTATCGTAACCGAAATCGTGAAAATAATTGCGCGTAACGGGCTGCATAATTAGACGTTTACATAACGTGCACGTTTATAATTATATTTGTTACACATCATGTTTCGGTTGATTTAAATTTAATTATAATTTAATTGTTTTGATTTTCGATTTTATTTTTTCTTTCTTAAAATTCAACGCCATGGTCGTTGTTGCGTTCGAGACTCAAACGTTAGTTTGAACATCGCAATGAACATAAGATACGTCTTAACATATACAAGAGTAATAAGTTATATTGTGTGTGAAAAAAAAATTAACAAATAATCCAACAATATTATGATAATTCACTCACGTCACGTGTTGACATACGGTATGTGTTATGCTGCCGTGGACCCCTAGGGAGCCTCGTAAAGTGTTTTTCGTTGGTCCGATCGTTTTCCGCGCGATCACCAGCGATACGCTTTGAACGCAGTAAGTTGAATATCTTCGGCGATGGGACGGGACCTTAAAAAGTGAAACATATACGCAGAAAGATCAAACTAAATGTCTTGCCCTCCGTCGAGCAAAACACAGTAAAACGGGTTTATGTACTTAGTGAACGAGAAGGGAAGAAAAAGGAAGGCTAAGAAAAAGAGTTTGTGGAAATAAAACTCGTCAGGATCACTGTCACTCTGTACAAAAGACTGAATATCACATATACTTGGTAACTAATTCACCAAACCTATAGGTACAAAAGTGGTTTTCGATGTAGGCGATATCGCGTAAAATAATAAACACGTACAGTTATTATTCGAATTATTATTAATTATAATGATTAGGATTAATGGGATGAATAATTTAATGAGACGATCGATAAATTATGAATTGTATTGAATTAATGAGATCATGAATATTAAAGAAAACAAATATTATTTAATGAAAATCACAATGAAAATGTTATCAAAACATTTCTACGCATATCACCTACGACATTTACGCGTAGGTATCACAAGTTGAAAACTACTGAGCTGGTGGGATGTTATTTTTTCTAACGGGTCAATGAAAAATATTTCCCTTCTCAAAGGGTTCACAGTTTTAAAGATGTCGAGAACAACTGCTGTATAGTTCATATACGTATATTATATTATATGCAAACGGCATAATAACGAAATGATAACATTTGAATTTATCGTTCCTTTACAATTACACGACGTACAAGTTATGGTACAATTCATCGTGAAAATGTCAACTCATCGAAATCGCATTGGTGGTTTCGTAATTACCACAGGAACATACGATTCCGGTGGACATTGACATCTGCGCACACGGATATTATTTGGCTAACTGCTCGTTCGCAATCTGGACCGGTACAGCCAAACCATTCAACATCAATAAGATCCAATCGAAAACCACGACGAAATCTAGAATTCACACTCGACCGTTTAACCGTACGCTTGCCGGAGAATTGAGGTGCAAGTTTTTTGTGCAATTTTTCGGTAAAATGCGTTTTCCTACTCCATTTCCACTCGTAAGCACGTTCTCTTCGGCTTCCATCGTGTTGCTGCGTTTACCTGCACTTATTATAGTGTTCAATAGTGTTTACGAGTCTGTTGAACTCTGAAGTTTAACAAAACAAACTTATCAAACATAACATTATGATAATAAACGTGCGATAGACATTTCCATTTTTCGTTCCAAAAAAAAAAAAAAAAATGAAATGTAATGAAATGACAAAAATTGTTCGACGAAGAGTTTAGTGCACGATGGTAAATCTAACACGCGACGGCGCACGTCGCGATAACTCATCGTACACTGTACTTTTATGCTTCCAGGGACGTGCCCAGGATAAAAATACAAGACAGGCCCAATAATAATTATTTTAATCTGTGCAGGTACACATAATTTCATTTTTATAGACTTTTCGTAACATTTTTAAATTTAGTTGGAAAAAATGATCATTTATGATATGTTAACACCATTTCACCTGTCTGACTTATTAATAATATTTAAAGATATTAAAAATAAAACAACAATGATTTACATAATATTAATAATAACCATTTGAAAACTGAGCACGCCGCTGTAACGTTTGTGTCACCTCTCCGATATTCGTTTAAATCTAAGACGTCACCTGGCCGCAATCGTATTGTCCTGGACATTTGTCATCTTCCAACACACAACAGGAATACGTCGATTTCTTCGTCGCGTCTTTCGCATTTGATAACGCGTCGCAGGCAGGATGCTTAAAACGGTATACAATTTATAATTTACATTTAATATGATGTGTATTTTGTGTTTGGTCGTTTTTATCAAACAGTTGAACGTTTCAGTGAACTTTTCGGAGAAATATTAAAGGGGACGCCTTATAAACACCGTCCACTTGAGCCCCCTCATTTTAAGCGCCCCGGTCGCAGGACTATTCTTCCAACGCCCTCCGGGTTCGACGGTCAACGAAATACTAAAAAGTGCTTATTTGCAAACCGCGTGCAGTCGGTCGTCCGTACAAAACCATCCGATTGCAGTCGATTACGGAAACGAAATACCATTAGGCGTCTCAACTGTTTCACGATCACCGCAGTGTTGCCGACGCGTTTTCCGTAGCAAATCCTGCTGAGAGCACACAGCGTACACTTACAAGATTAACTAACTCACAAAATCAGCAAAAATCGTATAGACATTTTATGAAATAATAAAACTAATGCGATTTTTTTGGCAGACAATCTTTGCCGATGTCCCACGACACCTCGCAATCAATTTACGTTTCATTATTATTGTTGTTCATCTCCGTCGTTCGAAAAACTGTGACGACGCAAATACAAACGGGCACAATCATGTATACGCACGTACCGTACGTAGTACAGTTATCTCGTACGGCGACGACGAAATTCGATTCGTTTTGTATGCCTACTTCAAAAGCGAAAATAGTTCTCGTTATCAACAAAGGAAACAAGAAAAAAAAAACAGTTGAAAAATAGGCGATAACGATTTATTATGTACACATGTGCGAAGTGAAATAAAAAATAAAATAATATAACAAGGTTTTCTTTCACAAGTCTTATTTAAATATTCTGTACGCACAAAAAAAAAAAAAAAAATGAAATAAAATAAAATAAAATAAAAACAGAAAATAATCATAATAATATAATAATAATAAAATCGAAAATTCCACACGTTTTATCGAGAGAGAAAAAAAATAAAAATATCATATTAGCGCGAAACGAAAGTAATAAAGTACTAACGTAATAATATTATAACTATTATTATTATTATTATTATTATTGTTGTAGCGTGGAAATATTACGCTGCACATCAATAATACCACGACGTAAAATGAAAAACGAATACAATTAATACAATCGCGACGATTTACAATAGCGTGTTATTATTGTTGATGCATTATGGTTTGACGACCGGGAGCAGTGTAGTAAGTTCGGTCGCTAAGTTGGAAAAGTAGTCGGTTACGCAAGGGTACTTCCAGTGGTGCCAGGAGAGGAGGTGATTTTGGAAAATGCGTCTAGCGAAGATAGACCATTCGAAGACGAGATTCTTATCCACTCGCCAACAACCCTTCTACCCCACGATGATAATAATATTAATAATAATAATAATAATTATAATTATAATAATAATAATAATAATAATAATAATAATAATAATAATAACAATTATAATAGTAAAACAACGAAATAAAAACTGCACAACACAATTAATGATTTTTAAATATATAAATAAATATACGTCATATACTGTAATAATATATTGAATTAAAAATACGTATAAATAAATATATATATATATATATATATATATGTACATAAACACACACACAAGCATTTATATATATATTTGAGAATCGTATAAATCGTGTAGTAGTTCCATCGGATTTTCACGCAAATAACGCACACAAATTATAACGTTACAATAATATATACCTACGTAAATGAATAAATAATATTATTTAATCGTCTAGATCATTGGTTTAATACTGATGGCATATTCTCTAGTGCACAAAATTTGATTCCCGGGGGAAGAAAAAAACTCGTTAAAATCGAAACGTGTAATAATATTATATAACATGCATTATGTTACGCATCGTTTAATTTATAGGCGTAATGTATAAAATATATATATGTGTTACATGATTACATTGTTTTTAGCGTTATTTTAATTTAATTTAATTTTGCTTTTTTTCCCTTCTTTCTTTTTTTTTTTTTACTTATATATATCACAATAATGGAAATGGATCGCGGGACTGACGGACGATGCTACAATGACGGGGAAAAGGGGTGACACGTGGGTTGGCATAGGCGTTGATGTTCAGATGACTTCGGACGGGGCCGTGACTTCGATGAGCGTGACCGGAAACGTGGTCATCTCGGTGAAAATGTCCAACAGGTTGTTGATACCGATCAGGTAACCGTCCTCGTGGTTGCCGACCACCCACTCGGACGTGTGATTAATCTTGGTTTCCTGCGGAAGTATCAGCGTCTTGGCAAAATCGATCAACCATATGTTGGCGTTCTTGCTGTCGTGCACGAACAGCAGCGAACTACCAATCACCTGTGGACAAACAACGGCACGTATACATGAATGCTAGCTGAATAACCAGGCTTCGCCCCGTGAAAATAAATGTTTATTTTTACGTTTGATGAGGTTACTAAGAATAAATTAAAATATATTCATATATAATCGTCTTTTTCCTTTCCGTTTTAACTCAGACTCAGGGCTGGCAGCCAACTGCTTCAATCGCTTACTTTTTAGCGTTTAAGATTTTTATTTATCGCTGCGCAACGGTGATCTAATCGATAGTTTTAACATAAATCCCAAGCGAATATATTTTTTTGCCACTCTGCACCGTGGGACATTGAAAAATAAATAATTACTCAACTAACCTATAGAATTGAAATGATCGCATGAATTGATCGACCGGTAAGTTTATATACTTATGTTGAGCATGTGACAGACAGATACAGAAAATCATGGATTGCAATTCCCCTGATACGTGTAAAAAATAAAAGGTAGTTTCGAAACTAATTTTTCTCTTATCGCAATCATCGAACGATCCCCTTTGACCATGATGATTTCACTGACGCAACGTACGTCTTAAAAAGTCGAAAGAAAACCATTGGACATTAACAAACAAATCAAAAGCTATATTACTAAATAACATGCACATAAATACAGCTTTTTATTGTCGTTATCAATGTTTGTTCAGTAAATTGATTGCAGACACCGCCCAAGAGCATATAATTGATTTAAATAATAACACCAATACATCCCGGATTATACTGTCATTAAAATTAGGCTAACACCGATATCCAGCTTCGTGTACGTAAAAGAGCGACTAATGGCCAAGGAGAAATGGATCGAGAAATAATAACGTAATAAGCAATAACTATACCTATTATTTATTTTTCACTGAACACTATTGTTAATTCACATTATTTCGGAAAGTCAACTTTTTCAATAATATTATGATCTAAACTCAACTTAGACGTTGGATATAATACACGAGTTAATAATTACTCTCGTGCCTGCTGATGGATAAATCATTTATACCGATGGTGCGTTAAAAATGTTAAAATTAAATGGCGACCGGGCTTACTGAAATCCGAAAACCAGTTTTGGTGTGCTCTGAATATTAGAAAACGATATGTTGTTAGGAACGATCGACCACTTTTGCTCCCCGAAATGTCTGGGATATACGAACGAATCCGTTGAAAAATAACTCGTTTTCCTGGCGATAACAACACGCGCCGGAAAGATATGCGCACGATCGATGCACGATTACACTGTCATACCTGTTGTTTCGAAAACTTGTCCGCGAGTTCGAGTAGTTTTTTCGGTATTTTCGACGAACAACAATGATTATTTTCTTCTGGCACGCGTACATTACGTCAAACATGACGTCGTCGCTTCTTTTAAATACGTCTCTTCGCGACCAATTGGAAGTAAGTGTTTATCGCGGTCCGATAAAACACCACATCGGTTACGTCGTCGACTCGGGCACGCACGACGCTCCGGCTAGTTTCGATAAGAAATCTCTGCTGCGCAAAACGGTTAATCATAACAACTTCACTTGAAAACTTCACATTGCGTTGTGGTTTTCGTTATTTTCGTGACACACGGAACAACGTTACGGGAACGGCGATCCGTCTTGTCCCCTTAACGTCTGTACGGTACGCAACTAATCGTACGCGGCAACATTCTTTTTCGTTCACGTGGACACGGTCTTATCTCGTTTGCTGACATTGTTGATGTATAGTTATTTTTCGTCACATTCGCCTCCCCCGCCCCCGGGGGGTCGAGTGACGGTTACGTGTTCGACTGCCGCGAAACGATCGACACCACAACAAATGGATCATCGGAATCGTTCGTTCACGGCGCGAAAGCAATGTCGTACTAATGCTATTAGCGCAAGGTCTTTGAACCAGTGACGTGCGGTCGTAACCGCGAACACATTGCAGTCGTTCGAAGACGGGATCTTATTATTTTGCTACGGAATCCCCGGAGCGTATTTTATCGCGATCGATATTGTGCAGGGCTGCGGTGACAACGACGAGAACCCGCGGGCAAACGAATGCTTACAACGGTTTCACGGCGAAATAGTACGGCGGTAGTACATCGGCACCCGAAAATCCCTTAACAGAATGATGCCCATCATATTAAATTAATTGCATTAAATTGTCGTAACAAATCACAATACTAGGTTATAACTGTAAAATATTATCTTCGTTAATAGTTTTCTCGTGTCCCGGAACGAGGATTTTGTTGAGCTCCGTTGGATTACATTTCAAAAAAGAAATGCAAAACATTATCAATGCGCGTCAGGCGTAACAATCAAGCAACGTTCGCCCATTCAGAAAAATAATTCAAGACTTTTCACGAGAAAACCTATGAAAATACATTTTGTTTTTCACACATAAACACTTTCATAATAACGCTTTCGGAAGCGCATGGTTGTACTTTCAATAATAGTTTTCAAACGAGTGGTTAAGGACTTAAGAATTAACATTTATTCGGGATATTTTGTCGATGGTACTTTTACCGGGAAACGTTCACTTTTCACCGTTTACAATGTAACTGGCGGGACTTAATTCTTATCGCTGTAAAACGACGGTACACTTTATATGCACTTCGTACGTCGTAATGCGTCAATTTAATAATTTGAGTGTTTCGTACGGTTGCTCGTAATAATGTAATAGCACAACGATATTGATATTTTTATTTTTTCACTCACCGCGGCACACCAATCAACTACATAGCATGTGTATACGTGTACTTTCACCTAAACGCACGGTAATCGTTTAAGTTAAGGCTATTTGTATTGAACGGTGAACACGACGGAGCGCATAATACAACACAACATTATCACAACGTCTATTTCTGTGTACATAAAAAGTAGTGGTAAAAAAACGAATTATAGGAAAAGGTCGTGTTGAATTTTTAATCGCATTATTAATTAATAATAATAATGCTTTCGATTCGTGGAGTCTATAATACAGTATTGTGGACGACAAACGTTACTATTACGATAAAGCGTTGTGAAACGCTAACGTTTTTTCGTTTTTTTTTTTTTTAATCATAAAAACAAAAAGCATTACGATTTTGTTTTTCTCTTTGTAAACCGTTGCCGCGGCCGTTGTCCTATAATCTCGACCGTGGACATTTCGTCAGCATAAAATAACAAATATTTCATTTGTTTTATTTACACACAGCCTACGTGATAGTATTGGTATTATTACAGTTTATTGACTGCTGTATACTACTATCTCGGGGGAAAAAATGCATTAAAGCTAATGTGTCAGCCTACATTAGTGCAGCGTGTGTAAACATGTTTTACGATCTCTTTGCGAGAGATGCGATGTTCGACTCGTCGGGACGTTTGATTTTCAGTAGCAGCATTCTACGCGATTGTTCACGAGTTATCGCGAGTACACTGTTTTTTTTTTTTTTTTCTTTAAAAATATTTATGCATACGTGATTTACATAATATCTATATTCATAAATGTCGCTCAATGTCAGAACGAATACTGTGGAAACGATAACGAGAGACGAGACGCGCAACTGTACAGAAAACAGTTTTCGCGTGACAAATATTTTTGACATGTCGAATTAGTTTTCGATGACTAGCGACAATGGAAGACTAACGAGAGAAGCGGGTGGATGGTGTTATACATTTTAAGGTCGCATGGCACATTTTCGATTTTGTGGAATGTGTACTTACGCGTCCACGTGTACATGAGGCTGAACGACGCGTTTTCTGTGTGATAATTACGCTTAGTAACGGTTAATTGATCAAAATTAATTGAAAAACATGTTTGGCTCGCGGGGAGCAGATCGAGAGTGAAAACGAGGTTCCGGATTATCCGAGTTCGAAAATGTTTTCTGTGCATAATACGTTTTAAGTCGATTCGGGTCTGATAGTTTGGTAAAGTTTAAATATGATTTAATCCGTCCCGCTATTTTATGCGTAACGTATACCGGTATTCAGTAAATCGTTTAGAACCTAGCAAAGTATCTTACAGATTGCGTTGGGGTAACTACGTGTCACACTTTGACCATTTTTTTTTTACAAACATGATTAATTTTTTTTTTTTAACGGTACATGGTAAAACAAACCTCGTGAGTGGTGAAAAACTTGGACTCCACCAACGTGTCTCGGATTGCTCTCAATCGGCTGATGTATTTGGGCTGTAAAACGTTAAACGTGATGTTATTGTCGCGTCGAGCAGTACCCGAAAAATGTACATCGTCGCGATGTGCAACTCACGATAACGTGCGGGAAACCGGCGACGAAGTCTCGAAACGCCTCGATTACTTGATCCCTGCTCTTGGTCGTCTTGAAGTCCTTGCTCGATTTCCCGTCGCTCTTCTTGATCCCCTCGATCCGGAAGCCCAGCGTAGCCGTCGACGAAATCGTCTCCCTCCAAACCATGTATCTGCGTGGATCAAAAACCGCGCGAAACGATTAGAACCCGCGGAGAATATGCCTTCGATAACGGTACGCGGCGTAATTTATACAGGTGGGCACACCTGCAAGTCGGGAGTGGGGGCGGCGCCCGCAATACTTTTGAGCCCTATCTCAAAACCACGTCTTAGATTCTTTTGCGTTTAACGTAGCGGTACATCAGTGCCGGTGAAAACGTTTTCCTCCGACAGCTCCGATTGTTTACGATCAGTACTTTTGTAGTCAATCGTAGCTATTACATTATCGTAATCAGTTCTTGCGCGTAGGCTTAGAACATTGCGTCGCGTTCTTTCCGTTGCGAAACATCGTTTCCGAACGAACTACATTTGATTCCAGCGAAATCGGTTAAAACACTGCCTGCCCCCCCCCCTACCCACGGTACTTTTCGACTTAAAACCGAAGGGGCCCATTAACAACATTTCGCGGGTAGGGGGCGAGTGCCCTGTGTGCTCACGCGGCTACGAGTACGACCGCGGACCGCTCGCTGATCCGGACACGAAACCGGACGATCCTTGCGCACGGTTCGGGTCCGGCTGACGTGGTACGCGAGCGCCGCTGGAGTCCGCGAGCGGCAAACGTCAAACGCGTCCACGGGCTCGATAATATTGTTGTTATCGAACCGCCGCGACGAAGCGTGCTCGCGTACCTACCGTCGTGGCGGTCGCACCCGGGGGGCGGCGAGCAACGTTTTTCGGGTCGCCGCGGACCGATTTCCTGTCGCCGTCACGGCGAAACGAGAACGCCCTACGGTGGTCGTGACGCGTCGGATGCGCGCGGGAGACGATAAATCAGCGGTTCCCAACGTTTTCTAGCTTCGCGGACCACCGAAGAAATATTCCACCAATAGTTTTACGCGCGTACGTCAGTCATTACGGAAATGGTTGCAAAACAATTGTTCGCCGAGGAAAAAACTATTTATTGAACCCGGTTGCACTTGAACATTGTCCTCCGCGATAGGGTTAATGACTGGATTTGAACCGGATAGTTTTAGCCCTAACACTTAGCTTTAAGATGCCATGAGCGTTTCACATTCGATTTGTTGTAGAAAAAGCTCGTTCGCACAGATAGGTCGTCGAAAGATCAAGTTTCAAAGTGCAATGTTAGCGATTGCCGAACAGTCGTCTTGCCGAACATTTATCCGGAACGGCACTGACGGTGTGGCTTTGACAAACGAATATTGTTCACTAGCTGATATTCGAATATTAACGTTAATAATGTTAACGTTATACGGTTCACGGGCTCGTTCATACGCGCTGCTCGCGGCCCACGCGTTGTGCGACCGCTGCGATAAGTATTCGAAATTCCGAAATTTTTCGTGGACGTTTATAATGATTATTATAACAGCAAGTTAACTTAAACTTTGAGCGCGTCGATCACGGTGGTTCGTGCAAAAATCAGCAAGTCTAATATCGATATAAATCGTCCGTGATAATGAGTAGTAATAATAATAACGACAACAAAGTTCGTTGCAATACGTAATCGCATTAATTGCACACAAATATCGTCAATAATATAACGCATGTACAGCGCATAACCGGCAGTACGAGCAATCGTATTTTTTAATTTTAAATTTTTTCGTGTAATTGTTAACCGCGTATAGCGCAACAACTGATCCGTAAGACTAATCAATAATTGATTGATAATAATTATTATGATGCACGAACGGGAAGAGGTAAAAAATATCGATAACGCTATTACGCGCACACGCGTAAAACACCGACGACGACTTGAACACGTGATACGCGCGTACGCACGCGGTTACTGTTCCCCGTTGGGTCGTGAAGGAGACCATTTATTGTTATTATTTTTATAAAAATTCTTGCAAACACACACACACACTTATGCGGAGTAGTACAACGTGTTTGTAAAACGAAATAATATTTCACTGTTAAACGATGTTTCGCAATGAACCGAAGTACGCGCGAGTTGGCAGGGCCGGCGTTAAGGAGGAGGCGAAACGGGGCATTTGTCCAGGGCCTCGCGCTTAAAATGTTCATTGAAAAATATTTTGTACGGAAATCTGATAAAATAAAACGTGAAATGTGTGGATCGCCTGGCGAGTGCCATTTCTAGAGAAATCCGTTGGCGGGTAATAAAAAACCAATCAATAAAGAACAGCAATATTATATTTGACGTGTACGCACAAATGTATGCACTAACGACGACCCGTACGGTACCCCGCACAATATGGAAGCCGGGGTACATAGGAAATTTATTTCATCGTATGTTTTTTAAATTTCATTACTCGATATCGCGTGCAGCTGTCACCGAGTCCGATTACATGTCATCGTGTTTAATTTCGGCGTACGGGCTATAGGTGAGACTATATTTGTGGGTAAAATAAGTTTTGCCCAGGGCCTCGTAAAAAGGTAACGCCGGCCCTGCGAGTTGGGAACGCGGTCGAGAAAACGGTCGTGTTATCGTTGCTGATCGCCGAATGCGTTTCGTACGCATTTCACTGTGCGTACAACAAAACGTCAAAGAAATCCATGAACATTTTACGTTTCTCGTGATATGCGTCGATATCGCGATAAAAATCCATGTGTGAACGCATCACGACCGGATTCAAAAGCGTTTCGGTCGACGCGCGCGCCAAGTGCCGCACCAGACGATAAGACCTTTGCACACGCAGTTTGAGCGGACTTCTGTCGCGACGTTAACGAATCGAAAACGAAATCGCGTTGGTTATTAAGTCATATATCGTTAATTTTATTACCGCAATAACTCAAGCGCGCGCGCGCATAATTATGTTACGAGCAATTGAAACTAATAATAAATTCGAACACGTGTGTGTGTGTGTGTATAATACTTATTGCTTGTATGTTAAACGTACGAAATGCGTTTTTTTTTTCATCAAAGAAAGGCGTTAGAAATCATTCATCTCGGCGGTGCCGGTCCCGTATATAATAATAAAAATATTATTATTACTATTATTATTATTACCATTGCACACATACGTACTTAACACGTGTACAGGCGAACTCGTTCGGATACCATAAATTACAATATAATTATCGCCGCGTTACGGCCGCTGCAGCCGTCGTAAAAGTGATTTTCGATTGTCCGATGTATATCATATATTGTGTTTCGCGAGCAGCGCGCATATAATAAATCGAGTCTCGTAACGATATAGTTCGCCATGTAGGTATTAATTATATTGTTATTATTATTATTATTATTATTTACGGCTGCGCGAAAAGAACGGCTCGCGCACGTAATCCAAACAAGACGATTTTGTTTTTCATTTCAAACATGTCTTACCTAGGCTTTGTCACGCCCTTCAGCCGGTGTTCTTCTTCCGACGGCGCGTTCGGGTCGATCTGAATCATTTTCTCGTACATGTCCTAAACGGCAACGTAAACAATGGGTATGAATAATGAATTGAACGATAGTTAATAATACGAATATTATTGTTAACAATGTTATTACAATAATATTCCGCGAGTAAACCGTGTACCGCTGCAGTCACAAACCTTTCTCAACTTGGGTTTCTCTTTCGCTTTCGCCAGTTCTTCTTCCAGATACGTTCGGACGCCGATCTTGCAGTCCATCACGCACGGCGAAGTAAAGTCGCCCAACAAGTCTTCTAGTTGAAGGTATACTGTACGCGGATATTCGAGTCACGGAAATTTTACCATAGATTATCAACGTTCTATACAGCCGGTCAGTATTATAATGTTATACAACGATATTAATTAGTTATGATGTAATAATAACACCAAATAATTATTATTCGTTATTGATTTTATTATGTGTACCTACAGGTGTACATCGCGCGCGATCATTCCCAGTACGGATCGGTAGCGGCGGCGGTGGGGTGTTGAAAAAACGCATCAATAATTTTTACGATACCGAGGAAAAACCACGGTTGATTTTGAACTCAGAACATCGCCCAAAACGGCCATGCGATGCGGGACCACAGAGAAACGTTCCGTTTTTCATGACTGACGTGTTTTCGCGTACATATAATATATAATCGGTAAACGTATGTATATAATACACATAATGTCTCCTACAATCCAATTTGTGTGGAAACACCGAATCTCACGTCGTGTCATCTAAGCCTTAGGGTCCGTCGTAGTAAAGGACATAAACTGTACGTAAACGAGTAATGATGGCCTAATCGTCACTCTTAACGTCTTGTTTTTCATTCGTTTAAAAAATTTCTGGGAGTTACGGATTAGATAAAGATTGTCCCACGTGCATTGTATTGTAACATTACCGATTATGTCAATACAACAATGAACTATTAATTTTGATCAGTGAAAACAAACCATGTTCATACACATGGTCTGCTTCCTATTTTATACAATGACAAGTGCCCACGTTCTTCGGACGCGTCATATTATGCGAGGGAAATTAATCTTCGATCGTCATCGCTACTATAATTAGTGTTTTTTTTTTTTTTTTTGTTTTGAAGTAACACGCAAATCATATGTAAATATATAAATATTTTAGACAACCGAAGTTCTTGAGTTGTGGTTTAAAGTATACAAAATCGCAATAACGATGGAAAATAGCATATTTATGTAGCAATAGTAATAGTATTTCCATACTACAGTTATGTTCGAAAATCGAAAGTCGATGTTGCTTTACGCGGTACACATAGGGCTTAATGATTTTAATTAAATATATATTAATTATAAAGCCAATAGTTTCTGGGGGAATAAAAATCAAAAAAAAAAAAATCGTTAAACCGCACTACTTATGAATCTGGCTCGTTCGACTTAATAACGAGGTGTAGATATTAGTCAGGGTCGAGTAAAATTAATGCCACACTACACTTGGATTACCTTGATCGGACCTCTTTGTAGGAAGACCATGACGCATTATAAAATCGTTTCATTTTGAATAATATCCATTGATTATACAGTCTACGGTAAAAATAAAAATAATAAAATAAAATATGTACAAAATGCAAAACGAAATCGCGTGATCAATATTCCGATTACAGTCGTTCACCGTACGTAGAATTGAACGAATTAAATGAAACATAATGATAATAATAGTAATATATTACAATCGGTTTACCTAATTTCTTCGAATGTATTTATGTATAAAGAAATGAAAATAACTAGTACACTCAGTCCGACTCAACTCGTTGCCGCGCCCGAGAATCGATATGATTTACCGACGCGATAATTATAATATTGTCGTCGTACAGTTGAACTCAGTGTTAATTAGAAATCTTTGGGCGGTTAAAAATCACACGACGTTATACGGCCATGACGCCCACGTGCGCGTTGATAATTCAATTTGTATATGCATTGGGTGGGCACATATAAAATTATTTTCACACCGATCAACAGGCTTTCACAAACATGATGGATAAGAGTACGACATGATGTTTAATGATTTTAATTAAATCAAGATTACGATTTTTGGAGTAATTGACATAAATAAATGGAAGGAAAAAATACTCACTTCGATATCATCTCTAGATTGTCAATGCCCGCATGGGATTCGGTCTGATGACATACGAATGACATCAAACCTATAAAACGCATATTTAGGGGGTAGGGGATAATCTCCCTTGAGCTCATTTTTCTTTCACAAGTGTTTTTCAATAATTATATACATCTGTTGCATTTAATAACAGTTTAATATTTTTAAAAGCATGATAGGAGGAAATGTTTTATTCATTTAATGAATTTTATTCCTAATTTATCCCTAATTTTATTCATCGTGATTGAGGTTAACTAGAAATGTGTAAATTCTACATTCCTCTCAACACGCCGCTGTAAAGTGCACAAGGTTTGCACAACACTATACGGTACAATATGTTTTGACGAGAGTTTCGGTAAGTATAAATATATGATAAAATGTGAGTACGGTGAATGCGATAATGTCAAAGTTGAGTGCAGGAACGCGGAAAAAAAAATCATTCGTGATACCTGGAGCCAGAAGAATTTGTCGGAACACATTATGCGCAACAACAATACGTGTACGCGGTTTCGAGTTACGAGTTATACTCACCGCGCGTGCACTTGATATTCAAATATTTTGTAGGTATGTAAATAAATCAAAATGTACGGGACGCGGTGTGCGCGTGCGTGTTTTCTCGCATAAACCCGGGTTGTATAGGAACAAAATCGCAAAACCCGAATCAACCTTGACGACCGCGACGATCGTCGCGTGATCAAAATCATCTCTTTTGTGTACAGGATTTTGATGCGCGTTTAACCGCGAAATAATTAGCGTTAAAACATGGGCTGTGGATATATCGACGACGTCATGACGAGAATGCGCTTAATCACGGTAAGACAGGAGGAGGGGGGAGGGGGAGAATGAAAAAATAAAACAATAGTTTCGCGGACGGACTGCGCCTACAGCTGAACCGACCAACGGGTTAAAGGTCAACGTTTCACGGTGAACTTTTATGCTCGAATTTCAACGAACCGTCGCGTCCTTGTACAATACGCGAAGAAAAGTTCACCATGCACTTGTTAAATCGTAAGCTCGTGACGCGTACATCGACGACATATTTCTTTGATAACACCGCGATAAATTGACGGGAGGTTTTTCTATGGGGTGAAAAGTAAGCGTACACTACGTCCGTGTGCTTCGTGCTCACGTTTGTGTCTACGTTAGTAATTTTTTTTTTTTTTTTTTACTTTCCTAGCCCGCGAGTTTTTCTATTTACAGGTTGAGCTTTTCGCTTCCGAAAGCCGTAGGGAAAAACCCTTTTACACGTAAACAGTTGACTGTATCTGTATCTGTATCTGGCAGTAGGATCGACAGGGAAAAATAAATTTAATTTCGGACACGATTTTTCTGAACACTAAAATATGTACGAATCCGTCC
Source organism: Sipha flava (assembly GCF_003268045.1). Classification (NCBI taxonomy): domain Eukaryota; kingdom Metazoa; phylum Arthropoda; class Insecta; order Hemiptera; family Aphididae; genus Sipha; species Sipha flava. Next base: position 254,700 of record NW_020273022.1, read on the forward strand.
ACCAGCGACGTCTACTAGAACCGATGTTCGATGGCTGGAACTGTGGTAAAACAATAAGCAACGGCATGAGCACTACGGAAAAGGTCATTCCACTATAGTGACGCTTCCACTTGGCGTATTTGCAAAATAAAACATATTCTTCCCTTCATCGATCTAGCAGTCAACTGCATATATTTAGCTCCCTAGGCTTGAACCAAAAATCAAAATCTAGTGTTTAAACTCTTATACAAATATCTCCCGTACAGTTGCGCACTTATACAGCGAAACTTTCAACGCATTTAAATATAACCGTTAAAAACGAAAACGTCTAAATGTATGTTTTGTGTATCGACTGCCGAATCGCAGATTGATAATAATCGTTCAAAGTTTAGAAAGACGGTGAAAATCCAACAGGGTACACGGCTTCCACGACCCACTCCTCTCGCGTCAAAACCGTCGGCTAAACAATAATAAATAATATACAGACCGTAGCGAGAGAAATCGTCGATCAACGCGGAACAATACAGTTCTTAAAGTCCTAACCCGTTTCGTCGAAGACGTGTGTATCGTTATATAAAAAAAAAAAAAATAAATAAATTTGTATTTCAGAAAATTACTAGGCTACGAAAACGTAGACGCTTAAGGTGTTCGGCAAACGATTTTCTTTACGACGAAAAAAAAAATCACTGCAACGGTTATCTCTCGGGTTAGAGAAATGATTAATGATGATCGATGGAAAACGTCGACGGGTGTCGTCGGGCACGGCCGGGATACTCGGGAAAAACGTAGCAGCCGTCGGTGATATTTTTGAGCAAGGCGTTCGCGTACAACGCGAACAACGTACGATCATGCGATACCTGTAAACGGTTTTCGAGACGCTCGTCGGATATTTCAATACGCCATTGCTAAAAAAAAAACGTCGCACGCTCTCGTGGAATCCCGGACTTTCGCGTTAATTATGTGCGCAGCGGTGCAAGAACACACCGCGGTCGGCGTGCATTGTGATCGCACCGCGAGTAGACGCGCGTGCACGCGGAAAACCGTACGCGGACCGAAAATAATAATGTAAAACGGAGGGCGCGTCGAGTCCGTTCGACTTACGACTGGCGCCGGGACCTTGTCCCGGAGGATTTCGATTGTCGGCCGGACGGAGAAATCGTTTGTAAAACGTAGAAAACCGTTCGTCGGACGGCCGCTAAACGTCGAAACGGTTCGTTTACGGATCAGTCGCGACGGGAGGTGGGAGGGGGCCGATTTCACGTTGACGTCGAAGATCTTCGGGCGTACGCCAAGACGTTTACAGTGCAACGACTGCGCGTACGAGTACCGATAAGTTTACATCGATCGTTGCGATCCGGACATAACAGCCGTCGGCCACGCGCAAAAGTCGATCGAAAACCGACGATAATTAATTATCACAAGACTGCGCGCGTACCTTATCGTCGTACACGACGTGGGCATCGGAAGCGGTCGCGGTCACGGTCGGCGTTCGACGGGTGGCAAACGGTCAAATTTCAATGGCGTACGATTAACACATTGTTTCGCCGTCACCGCTACTGTTTTAAAACCGTTTTCGGTCCGCGCACATTATTTTAATAGGGTAGATCACGGACTTTTTTTTTTTAAATCAACTAATTCTCGTTAAATTATACGAGTGCATCATAATGTTCTTATAGCTTATGCGCGGGCTAGCGTGTAATATACGTACGCGGTGGACGCGTTCGTAGTGCTATGCAATTATTATCACAACGGCTATAACGGTAATAGTCGTATACCGAACCTATTTCGGCTGTAGGGGACGCGCGAATGCGGGTTTCGTTAATGTCATAAAGGATACGGTCTCCGTCGTCGGTGGTCAAGTGTCCTTTGTACTCGGGCACGAACGGTCTCAATATGTCCTTCATCAGCACTTGGAAGCACAACTGTTCCTTGGGACACAGTTTTTTGAGAATCGTACCGGGCTCCGGGCCGGCTTTGAAATTACCTGCGAAAACAGACGTTCATTATTATCGCGTAAAATATGTCGTTATTCGCACGTGCGTGCAGTAAGCCAGTAAGACATCGCGGTACATTCAAACACGTTTCGAACGGATTTCGACGAGTAGATCAACCCCTTCGTAGAGATGTTACTCGTTGTACACGTCGTGTCAGAAATATATATTTTCGAAGTGTATTGTGTCGTTCGGATTTGTGGCGCAATGTTATTACTTACGGATTTATTGGTTTTCAACGTGATCGGCGACATGCAGCACCGAACCGACTTGGTGGTCGACAAGCACTAGCAGTTAAAAAAATAGATCGACTAATTATGTAAAGCAGATTCGCCGCGGTTTCTGAGCGTCAAGAAGATAGCGCGGGTACGGGTGTAAGGTTGGTGTTCGATTTTGTAGCGAATCCGGTATCGCTGTCGTAGCAATACGCAGTTCGCGCCGTCGCGTTGCAATACGTGTTGTACCCGGGAAATCGAGTGTTGCCCGTCTTCACGACGTACATGATTCATAAAGGGTGGTTTTGTCCGAAAAATATTGCAAGGGGTTGAATGCGGGGAAGAGACTGTCATGTATTCGTCTCGAAAACCACTGTGGAATTTATTCAACAAATTACGACGACCCGTAGCATCGCCTGATCGGTGGTTCCGGCTGGCCGGTGCATAGTCGGTTTAAGGAAATAAAAATGGGAGGAGAAGGATACCTGTATGTTATTCCCATACGCGCGACACGAACAGCCGAACGGCACGTTTGGAAATATCACGCGGTACAATGCGTGTACGGATTTCGTTTTATTCCGTTCACGCCGAACGGCGATTTCCAAAGGAGTTCCAGTCGACAGTGCGTACATCGATGTAAGTAAATAACAGTACAAGTAATTTGAAAACAAACGGTTTGACAGTTTTACAAGATCAGAACTGATATAGACATAGTGTTGTACACGGGACGAATAGCAGTAAATCAAACGTCGAGGAGTAATAACGTTTGCGTCTCGTGTGCGGTTCGATAAAAGCATGTATGTGCATCGTTGCCGGTCGGCAATCTGTCCAGCGGACTTTTTGCACGATAAATCTCCGTGCCCGGAGAGTTTTAACACTTCTGGATGTATGGGTATTGCGCGCGTTTTCGCACAAATCATGCTCGGTACACGGGAACGTACGAGTACGCGACTTCCGGCCGTCCGCCGTTAACGAGAGCTATTGAGCTATTAGCCTTTTTTTTTTTATTTTATTATTATTATTATTATTATATTCGTGTACACGCGCGTACGATTTACGATCGAATTCGAGTCGGCGTCGACTGCGATACGTGTATACGTGGCTTATAACAAGTTCATCACGGGCTAGCATGGCGCAAGACGAGCGCCCGCGTTACGCGTCGGACCGATAGAACATATCGACACGGTATTATTGTTACGAGTATCGCATATTAACGTCGCGTCCCGATGGAAATAACCGGAACAAATGCATCGCGTCATGCGTCAACAATTTACGTGCAATGTGCGTACGCGTGTCCTGCCGAGGATCGGATAAAACTGTTACGGGTTGTTCGTACGACTGCGATATCAGTGTGTACGGCGCGAACGAGGTCGGTTCCGATATACGTTTTCGATCGAACGCACCGAAACTCCATCCCCCATCACCGGTTGCGGGAGGACCTTACGTGACGCGTGAGTTGTGCGCAACCGTTCAAAGTCGCAGTTCTACGACGAACGCGCGTTGACAACGAGTGGTGCGTACGGAATTTTATAATCCGATTTCATACACGGTCTCAGTACACCTAAACCGTGTCGGAATCTATCCTTTTTCTTCGTGCAGGTACATCCGACGCATACCACATCGGTGGTCCTCCTATACTATATCCCGCGAGAGCACAGCCCATTTCGCGCATGCGTACTGAACGTGGTCGGTCGTCTCTACGTGCGTCCTCGACTAATGTGGACGGAAGGACCAGTGGGAAAGGTTGGAATGCGTGGTGGCAACCAGTTTTGGTCGACCGGTGCCCGTTCTCTCGCGGTAAATAGGTACTATAGGTGCGAACTTTCGTATTGCGTAACAGAATATTTCTTTGCGTAACTTCAGAGCAATGCGGTTCAAGTCCATAGAAAGGATGGCCAAGATGCACGCGGGTATGGATGAACTTTTATAACGGTTTTATACGCCGGGTTCGATGTGCGCATCCATGGTTAACGGACCATTTAGCCGACCGTGTATATAATGCGATGATTCTCAATTTTATTTTTGTTTCACGCCCCCTCAAAGATTCCCGGACACCTCACGTTTCAATGCGATTTGTAAAACCATAATTTCGCCGATGGATTTGACATTATCGTGCACATAATCTGTAATTATGATCATCCGTAATCGCATGATCTATGACTGTACATAATCTGCAGAACCTTTAAATCCACCGTAACGTTCGAATGCACTCCTGTTGGAATCTTTCGTGCGCGCGGTCGAAGTCATGGCCGACACGCCATTGGCGTTATGTGCGCAACAGGTAACATATTACGTTCGTCGGTCGTATAAAACCGAAAACGGCGTTGCGCGGGTTAGAAGGAAGATCGCCGGATGTGTACGCGCGCGCTGCAAGACGACGGTTCGAGTAGTTTTATTTGGTTAGAGTTTCGCAAAAACGTAACGAAAAAAATCCAGGACAGATCATCGCGCGCGATCCGTGTACACGTACGTATGTACGTATTAATATTTATAACGACCCCTTCGGCAGCGGAATGCCGACGGTGACGGGGAACGAGTACAACGAAACGGTTTTCATCGGACAGTCGAACAGCACAGCCGTTTTGATTGGTGTACGAAGTACATTTGAACACTATTATACTAACGAAATGTATTAAATCTTAACTCTAAAATATGATTTTCTCAAACGATAATTGTACGTTATTTCCGTGTTCGTATAATACAAACGATAAGAGCGTTATGGATTTGACGAAAGATTCGTTCGGATTCGCGTTCGAACCGGGAAAACGCAACGAACGGTAGACCGTTTCGATCCGATGAAATTCAACGTTCGTAATGTGCTACGCATTTCGAACGATCCCGATTATAGTAGTTTTGTTCGTTTGCAATACGCGTCGTCGTCGGTGCACATCACTCGCGCACATCGGTGTACGGGAAAATCGTCGTACGAAAACGGAAAAAAAAAAAAAAAATAATAATTTCTCTCGCGCGCTTCGGAACGGCGAGAACTGCAGGCGAGTGCGTATAGCCGCGTGTCCAGCGGTACAAGTCCGACAACAATAATGATATATAGTCGAATCGGTGCGTTTCAACTGTGCAAACCGATTAACGGCCCGGAGCGCGTTACGAAACTGGTTTATCTCGACCACTGCTCTACGTGCGCTACAAACGTATGATCACACGTAATGCAATGGGTATAGCGCAGGTTCGTACACCGTCCACGACTGCTGCTGTATCACTGCGCTTCGGTTCACAACATTTGTTTTAATTAACGGGTGGCGAACGGAGAGTACGAAACGCGTACGGACGCGCGAGGTCCATCTCGTACGTCCGATGATCCTGCGCGGTGCGCGGACGAACCGCGTTACGGCGTCCGCGGCGGAGGCGTGTGCTGAAAGCCGCACCGAACGAACACGAGCGGCGGCCGTAGGCGCGATTAGGGATCTTAGCATCCCTGAGTTGCAGTGCAGCACTCTTGATTTATTCAAGTCCATATCAGCCACAGTGATTACGGTGCGATGCCGTTCAATTTCATTCCTAGCGATTCCAGCACCCCCGATATTTGGGTTCGAGCTGTGCCCATGGCGGTGGCCGGAAGATGCGTTTTCCGGATTTCTCTCCGCCGACTGTTCGAGATCTCGTACACCGTGCTAACCGTAGGACGCGCCCAATCCTTTCCGAATCTGTTCGTCGGTCGGCTACCGGTCTACCGACTCGCCCGAACGTTCGTCGCGAACACGCGCAGCACCCTTCGATCCTCCGCGCCGTACCGCAGTGCTTGCCGTTTTACGCTGGAATACCGCGACCGGTGCTGTGGTGACGTGTACACTTACCGAAAGATATCGTCCGCCCACGCATCGCCCCACATTTTCAAACGGCCCCTGGGTGTGCGCGCGCCGTCGCTGCCGGAGAAAGACGCGCGGTCCGACCGTTAACGTTCACGTTGGATCAGCGATTCCCAATATGCGTTCCGCGGAACCTAAGGGTTCTGCGGGACAATATTAATGGTTCTGCAAGACATGAATGTTGAGAACGGTGATTGTAGCGAACAATAATCGTGGACTATCTATAAAACAATTTTTCTAGTAGTATCGGGTTTTCGACGAATAATTGAAATATTGCGGTTGAGTTGGAGTGCTAGATCGTCAACAACCGTCTCTCACCACCATCACCACCACCAAGCGTTCAACGACGAAAGCACCATCAAAATCATCCGACACATCGTAACCCCTAAGCCGTGAACTATAAACCATTCATATTGAATGTAACGTCGTCCAATTTTCAAGACATAATTTATACTGTTCCTGGGCTAAAAATCCAAGCCTTTACCGTTTGGTGGGGGAAAAAAAAATAATACATATAACGACGTGTATTATTACCGCAGCCGGTTCTTCGGAAAGCATAAAACACATACGTCCGAGGCGCAGTCGTCGATCCGTGACAAATTGGCGATGACGAATAGAACACGCGCGCGCGTATACCTGTTCGACGAGCGTCCGTCTGCGGCAATACGGTTACCGTCCGGGGAGGGGAGTGATTCGCGGATGTCGTCATCGGACATTTTCATTGAAAAAACGTGTTTTTTTTTTTTTTTTTAATTTTTTAACAAACGTTCTCCGTTCGGTGTGGATATTATTGACCGTCCGGTTGAAATTGAAACACCAATACGTTCGGTGTTGGGAATTCGGATCAAAAAAAAAAAAAAAAAAAAACGGGCGAACACGCTGCGATACGTACAACACAATCAACGCGGCGTTATTGTACTGAATAAATACAACGGAGTGTCGCCCGCCGGCGGTGTGCTTTCACGTAATAAATCGATTTGACGTTGAACATTTACGCGTTTCTTCTGTACACCTATGATGTACATGTTATACGAGTGCACGACAGTGAATGCTATTAGCATACGCACAGTATAACGTACACTTATGGCTGTCAGCCCGGGCGAGGAGCGGAGGAGCGCGTAGGCAATGCGAATACGAAATATAACGTGTGACACGGCGTATCGTTATTTTTTAACGCCGATGCGCGTAAAAACCGAACAGAGTGCTTCGCGGTGCAGACGTTAATGTGTATGTAAATATCGTAGCGTTATCGATGACATAGTCCTACGGCGCATTACGGTGAACTGGTAAGTGAACACGACGGACGAACAATGGAAATGTGAAATGTAATGCATATTAATATCGCGTTGTTCAGACATTTTTCGATCCGACGTTCGGTACAAATTTCTTAAACTATATATGATTCGTGTAAAAAATCGAAACACGATGTCTTTGTAACGCGTTTCAATATTGTTTCAACGTGAACATAGGCACCGTGTAAAACACTTAAACGCATAACAGTTGCAATAGGTACGTACAAATGCATTGTTGTACGAACGATACATAACATAATATAATATAATATATTATACGTGCATAATAATGATAAATAATAAAACGTTAACTCCAGACATACGTACAGAATGTTTCATGGGGACATTTAACATTTCAATGTCTAATGTATACGTTCAGAGACGGACTGGGTATAGAGGGACCCGAGGAGTGGTGGGGTCAAATAGACCTATTATTATTACATTTTGATTAATAAATATTTTTAATTAATTGTGCTCCAGTTCGGATACTCAAATAGTGAATAATTGGTGTTTTACCATTATATTTTAATATTACATTTTGTATATCGGTAATTAATATAGAGTGCCCGGGAGGCGATAGCTCCTTTACCTCCCTGGTCAGTCCGCTCCTGTACACGTTGGAATGGAAACATCAAAATTATAATTCTTGGGTCAATGAAACGAATGAATATATCAAACAAATATTAAATTTCTTAACGAAATACTGTATAAGAAATACCAACTGCAATTAGTATATACTATTTAGGGACACCCTGTATGTCTATACATCAATAATAATATTCAATGTTTATTGTAATTCTCGGGCGTGATATGTAAATGTCGCATAGGCACATCGAATTAACAACGACATGCGAAGAAATATCAACAACAGTATTTGTTGCGTTTTTTAATTTGTGTCGATTTTTTTTTATCAATATTTGTTCGAATACTTATGACGCATCTCGGCGGTATACTTAGTAATGGTACTTTTCATGTGTGTTTCGAAACACTTGACGAATTTAACTCGTGTGCTACAACGTCAAAGATAATACTTCGACCTTGAATTAAGTTTTTTTTTTATTATTATTATTATGTTATTTTTAGGAGGTTAAATGTATTAATATTTATACAACGATAACTGCACATGTGAACTGAATAATTGAATTATAAATTAAATAATTATAATCTGACAAAGATATGCCACCTTCGATTTTATCGAAAACGAAATTAAGTACTGTGAAAAAAGTTCATATTTTTTTTAATCATTTCCGCGCGTATCGTCTGCCATTAGATTAAAACGAAGAAAAAGCAAAACCGTATAATTTTATAGTTACAAACGATCGTAATATGGTTAATTAAAAAATAAATAACAGTTAAATGATTTTTTTTTTTTTTCGAATCGACTAAGAACTTGTTTTTTCACACTAATCGTAACATAAATAATTCAGAACACCACATAAGGTTTTATTTTACCTTTAAAATGATAATTATTTCCCCGAGCGATTCCCATTAAGAAAAGCTTTATTAACCAACGATTTTACTCGAAACGATAATAATACAATACAGGATGTCAAATAATTTTCTTTGGAATTACACGTTTAATTGTCTGAGTGCACGTAATTAAAATTTACAGGTAAACCATTTTACGAGCACATACATTTATATATCATACCATATATATATATATATATATATATATATATATACAAGCATAACGACGTAGGGTTTTTTATAACACAAAACCGCGATTAAAATTAAAAACCAACGAACCCCATTGATTTTCATCGCAGACAGTTTGATAAATATTCAATATTATTGAACCGGGTATTCGGTAGTATTGTAAACAGATGGTACGATAAAATATCGAATGAGAAACACTAAAAAGGTTCATTTACAATAAAAATACGAACATATAATTTAGGATTGTCGACAACGACAACGATGATGTTCGTGACTCATACCTATATAGGATTAATCGATCAATCGCAATGATTGCAGTTAATTTATCCATCGCTATTACATGGGCTCGTTTGTGTCTGTTCGATCGTGCGTGGATTTTAAAATTTACGACCACATGAGATTAAGAAATTTATAATCATAATAATAATTCGCTAACATGAAGTGACCGCTGTTGTTTGTTAAATGCATCGTTTGTTAAATGTCAATCTGTGAGAGTGTACCGCGACAACATTACGAGCAGACGCGTGCACAAAAACGGAAAAAACTATATTTTTTATTCGAGACGTTATCTCGTTGATAATATAACATTAAGTTCGAGAATGACCTGCGTTAAAATGTGTTATTTAAATACTTGTTATGCGTAGTAATACAACTACGAACAGAAAACAATTATATCGAAAACAGCTAAAAATAATAGTAGAAAGACAATTGAACATGTTTACCACCGTGAGAAACAAAAATAAAATATTGAATTTCCTAAATCTGAGACGCACTGAAAAATATTGTCTGATATGGTGTTACGTTCAGAAGGGAATAAGAAATATCACTAGTGCCCCTTGCCAAACATAGAAGAAAATGATTTTTAAACCATTTAAAAATTTGATGTGATCATATTTTTTTTTAACATTTAATTTTTTTTATTTATTTTTTTTTAAGAACACAATTTATATTCAGTTATTATTACAGTGTAAATTTTAAATTTCGATAATTTGCTGGTCTCGATTTAAGGCTAGCGTATTCATCGATCATTTCCTATTCGAATTGCTCCCTCGTGCTATTTTCATAATTTCGTTATTAAATTCACACTTATTATGTACAATTAGACAAAATCTACATTTAGTATGAAAAGATTTCGTTTTGAAGGGTAAAATAAAAATACGAATTTAACACGATTTCGCGTCCTTTTAAAATTCGCCCCAGGCGTAGGCACCGTTTGCCTTACACTGGCTACGTCGCTGGTTATACTGTGGCGCATCGACACGACGAAGAACGTATTTTCATGACTTCTGTGTTTAAACTCAACACGTTCTCGTAGTATGTATGCGGTAGTATTAATGTTTCGACGTTAAACACGATTTTGGAAACATCGCGTTAGAAAATTACGAATGGCGAAATACACTGTGCAGTGCGAACGAAAACGATTGGAAATCTTACGGACGCGCATATACCCATGCGTATACTATAACGTAACGTTACCGACGAACGTACCTTGGTGTCCGGCTAGCTGCACCCACGGATACCTCTGCTTTTTGTAGGTCTGAAAAAACGGCGTCCACTGAACAATGTTCCTGAGTTTGCGCCATCCGGAATGCTGGAAAACAAAATACGAATGTTGGGATCAGTAAAAACGCAAATGGTCGAATTTCTGCACTCCGCTGCTACGGACGCATCGCGTCGGTCCGGAGCACGGGGGGGCACGTACGCATGCATTAAAACATTACGTTTGCGCGCGTAGATTGTTTGTGCACGAGCCACGTTACTCCGTGAGAACAGTACCAGTACGTGTCGTCTGGATCGGGCTTAAGAGAGGATAATGTTCGGCCGTCATGACGGTTAGGTTAGGTACCTACATTGTACACGAACGACGAGGGGCAGGTCGCGTCCGCATAGGAACACGAGGATCAGCAGGGATCGCGTTCTGGCAGACCAGTGTTGCGACGGGGGGGGGGGGATGTATCGACCCGTGTTTAGACCAATCCAGGCACGTAGCTAGAATGTTCGTACTAGGGAGGCCAAAATCCTTGCATCGTTTTGAATAATATGTTTCCTATGAGAAACTTGCAGAGGCGCTGTTGTAAAACATTTGTTTTCATTAAATAGTACGGCTAATACGAATAGACCCTGTATTTAACTTCAAGATAACGTTTTCTACGAACATAACATTTAATATAACAATAATATAACATCAAGAGTGTGTAAGTTGAATAATAATCACAATAAATTCTATTATCGAATAGTTATCATAGAATATTTTTGATACTCAGTAAAAATAATTTGTATACGAATTTGGAGGAAGGGATGGTCCTGGATTAAAATACATTTTCGGGGGTCCGATCCCCCTTGGCTACGTGCCTGGATCGGTCGAACGTCACGCCGAGTTCTAAAATTTTACCATCATCATGTTCATACTTGAAAACTTTACTTCTGCCGTGCAACGCTTGTCACTGTTTGTTTATCGTTTTACACGTCACAATAACATAATATGCGATACGGACGAGCATTGATTATAACATTACTGACGATTTGTCGGAAGAATGGTACACGCACTATTCAACACGCTATATCATCGATTGTAATAACAATGTCAAAACGCTTATCGTACTTGGTGTTACCGATTATTGTTTAAAAAAATTTAACCATATCATGGTTATGATGTACCAGGCTTTGTGTATTTATTGTCGAACGATAAAACAGCGCTCAATCGTTTGTTTTTATAAAAAAAAAAAATAATAATAATAATAATAATAAAAAAAAATGCTTATAAATAAATTATACAGTTAATAAATTATGCAATAAATAAATTAATAATTCAAATGTTTGTTGAGACGCTCCACGTGATATTATTTTCTACGTAGCGCGTATTGTTACTCGATCACGATGAATTCGATTACAAAGAATAACGATTCGGCGGTTAAAATTAATAATTGAACACGCCATAATTATGTTGCAGTTGTACTCATATTAATCACTGAAAAGACGCGATCATGACATTATAATTTTACTATACGTATAGAGTTTAAATTTCTTTTCTTAAATTATAATGAAGTCGAAACAAACAGATGGACAATAAATAAATAAGTCTATAGACAACGATGTTAATGGACTAACGTTGCGGGTCGAAGATATCGGCCGTACAAATGGAATCAAATTATAATTCGATTTCTCATCGTGCCTATTCGATTAATTACATGGCAATGAAAATCGAAAGACGAAAAATTACCGGACGAGCGTAGCGATGGTAGGTAATTAAACTTCGCGGTGAATTGGTTTCGAAATCAAAGTATAAATTAATTTTCGACGAATTAAATATTTGCTACGGAACTATCTGTTGTACAAATAATACTAATAATATTGTACTCGTATCACTACGAACATGTTTACCGTATACGCTACATCGTCGTACGTATCAGAGTTCTGCATGGGCCGATTTTTTCAAGCACATCCCGGTCTATATCTGATACGAAAAACCCGGCCCATTAGAGCCCTCAACTGTTTTGATTTATGAAACCCAAGCCCTCCTACAGTTAAAATTATACAATGAAGCCCGCCCAGCCCTGATAACTGGATAGTTGGCAACCCTGGTCATAGAATAATTATTTGTACATTTGTAAATGTTATTTATTATACTTATATAATATTGTATTCGTTAGATGTTCGATAGTCAAACGACAAATGAGTAATAACGTTAATAAACAAATTTTATTATTGTAGTAATATTTTAATGTAAAATTGTTATTATTTAGGGCTATATATATATAGCCCTCTCCCAAAAGTGCCTACGACATCCAATTCTCGAAACGCAAACGTCCGAGAACAATTGATTCGTTCATCAGGACGATATTGAAAAACAACGACGGAATGCCAAAGAATTACAGCCAACGTGACTTCTAAACCGTCGTATTTCAAACCGCATAAAACCCGTAGAATTTAAAAATATTCTCGCAGTAGAAAATCCATAAAAATTATATCGCTGTATGAAAATCGAAAGATCGGTAACGGTCAGTGGCGTAGCCAGGATTTTTAAATGGGGGGGGGGG
>NW_020273022.1:267796-293920 GCF_003268045.1 Sipha flava
TTTGGTTTCAGTGTTCAGTCACTTGCTCCACTCTGACAGCTGCATTCTCTTAGGCGAATTTCTAGCAAATTCAGTTATTATTTCACTTTCATCGAATTACTCTTTTTTATTTATATTAGCCATAGCTAACCCATTCAGTCTGTTTTCCGACATGGTGCTTCTTAAAAAAATTTTTAAGCGATTAAGTGCTGAAAACTTTCTTCTTTCCGGAGTGAAAGAGGTAACTGGTAACGTGGCGAATAATTGTAAAAGTATTTTAATGTTAGGTCGAAGATTAGTGCGATGAGAGAGTGAATCAAGAGCAGAATTCGGTTTTGGAATAGTATTTTGACTCCATTGTTGCCTCCATATGAACAGGTCAGCTCTGATTGTAGATGAGGTATCATCATGGAGATCTTGGACAAATATTTTAGCAGCTTTTATAATATTCTTATCGTTATATTTAAATTGGCCGGAATAAGTCCTTCAAGTGGCATAACATCAATAAGCCTTTGATTAAAATACATATTAACATGGCCCATGGGGGAGGCCATAGCCCCCTTAGCCCCCCCCCCTTGGCTACGCCACTGGTAACGGTCACCGACGGTATCGCAGAACCACGAGGTCACCTGATAACGGTTACACTATTGAAATATAATCAACTACGTTATAGAAATCGTGCGTTGAAGACGAGTACAGCGTTGACACAACTATTTCGGAAAATATACTTAAAACCCCAGAAAAAAAAAAAAAAAAAAAAAAAAAAAAAACAAAAAAAAAATCGTCGCGTAGAACTGCGGTGATCTGGTAAGGCAGGTATAGCTAAATAACAAAATCTACAGTCGTGGGAACGATCTCTGCGAAACCGTACACGCTCAGCGCGGACAGATTAGGCATGTACTTTTTTATCGAACACGTACGGTGTGCGCTCGTGAGCTTTTCACCGGCGCACACGCCGAAGTTCGGAAACGGTACGCTTACGTTTTCGTTGTTTCCGTCCGTCTATAAGGTTTTTTCGAGAGTTGCCGGTTAACGTGCGACAATCGAATCAGCACGTTTATAATGTAGCAGTAAATGTCCCGCGAGTGTGCAGCGCGACGTACGTAGTTAGGTACGTGTTTTCTCGTGCCAGAGGGGCCATCAAACGGAAAAGTCGCGTGTAAACGCAACACGTTCGGCGTGAAATCCGTTGTTCGCACGCCTTGGGGACGTCCTCTCACAGCAAACGAGTAGGGCGGAGAACTTTGGAATCTTTCGGTGAACAAGAAAACAGCATCGCGTTAAAATTGAACCGTCCGAACGGAGTGCACAATGTAATCGTGTACAAGATTATGTTACGGACGATTGGACCGCGGTAAGGCGACGGCGGGGAAACAATCGTCGATTTGTTTTTCGTAATTTTTTTTTTTTTTTTTTTGTTCGTTTCCCCGTCACCGCCGTTTTTCGCCGCGACTCGTGGTGCACAGTCGAACGTTACGCGTTCACGTGCACGCGCGCACGCGCGGGAACCGTCAGCAGAATGCGTTTTAAAAGTCAAGAAGTCATCGCATCCCGACATCTTTCGACACCGGAACGAGACGGCGAAAACGCCGCACGCGCGTTTCCGCCGGCGCACCAGCACACGGGTAACGTACCCGCGGCGTACGCGTTTCAAGCGCGACGGAGCAATTATTTTTTAATCTTTTCTCGTTCTTCCGCGTGCCGAGAGAGCGTGTAGGCGTCGGTTGTGCGCGGCTCGCACGCCGTGCATTGTTTATCCGACGCAAAAGTTATCGTCGTGCTTATAGGAGGCGCGCACGGTAATATTTCACGCGGCACGTCTCTGCGGAAGACGCGAAGATCGCAAATGCCACCGCACATGACGACGACGACGACGACGACGTGTGACATCCTCCGTATATGTTCATGTGTATACACTCGCGCAGTACGTACGCGAATGATCACCGCATAAGGTCGTGCACGTTTTTGTTCCCTTCTTACGATTGCCGCGCCACGCCCCGTAAGTAATAGCGACGGTCCGAACGGATTTCATGGGAAAACGGTGTCCACCGCGAGATGCGTTCGCGTTTAAATGTTACGCGACACGGTTAGACGGACGTTACGCGTAGTGCGTTTCGACGCCGAACCGAATACCGTCGATCCGTTCAACACGATGTAGGCACGCAACCCGTTAGCAAATTTTCTCATCGATTTTTCCCGGCATGGTTTACGGAATTTTCGCGCGTCCGCGACGACTTTCAGTCGATCACACGTATACGGGGTGTGTATAGGTAAAAAAAAAAAAAAAATACGTATGGTATACATGTATGTATGTTTGTACATACCCAATGAGTCTTTCAAATGATCTGTGCTTAAGAACATTTTTTTTTTTTGTTTTTTTTTTTTTTTTTTTTTTTAAACCGCACAGGTTTCCACTGGTTAGACGATGTCCATTAATATACGCGCGAATACATTACAATGAAAAACAATGTACATAATACATAATAGCATAAACTAATGACCGTATAGTTGCTTGCGAGAAGAAAAACGGTATACATCAGCACAATGGGTTTGTTTATAAAACGTATAATGTCGGAATGGAAACGCACATACTAACACGATGTTTGCTTTTTTTTTTCCATCGTGAACATAAATAATGCACTGCTCCGACCGCGTAATAATTTCCCGATTTACGCGGTAATATTTTCATGTTGTATTTTCCCGCTAAAACACCGTGTTAGTCGTTTTAATTATTTTTATTTAAAATAACGTAAAAGCATGTTTAAATATCTCAATATTTAATCAAACATCATAACTAGAGCGCGGATTTCTATGCAATCGCATAGTTTTTTCCTTTCGATATTTTTGGATTTTTGTCAGTTATCTCCACGATTTGATCATGATTTGAAGCTAATAGTGAAATTTTTTTTCGCATATTTCTGCATATTCAGAGGTTATTGCGTATTTTTGCATATTTTGGCAAAATTCAAAATTTATTGCGTATTGAAGTGAAAATTTAAAAAAAATGTATAAAATAATATTTTGCCTAATAGAAAAATTAAAAATAAATTTCATAGTCACTAAATAATAATTTATATATATATATATTTAGTTATAAAATAAATAATCGATAACGACGTAAAGTTAATCGCTCTTGCTGTGTCAATCGATTATCGATATACCACTTGTTTCAAATATGCCCCAATAACTTGGGTTGACATCGAGGGTTCCTTTTTAAGTCTTTAAAAATATGTTAACCGATAAACGACACAGCTTTACAGAAGATAAACTTGAAATACATATGATTATTTATTTTAATAATAAATAAAATTTTAAAAATAAATTAAGTTCAGAAAATTCCCTAAATTTTTTTGTATTAAGTATTTAAGCAATTAATTTTTATAAGTTGAATTATAAATTTTAAATAAATAAAAAATTCTTGCATATTTTTTGCATATTTTTTTTACATATTTTCATGATTTTTACTGCATATTATATGGCATATTCCGATACTTTTAAGTGCATACAAGTCCGCGCTCTAATCATAACATTGTACTACAGATATTAAAAATATAAAATAATCTGAAAAAGATATTAAATTCAATTTCGAATTACATTTATTTGGTTTTTTTTTTTTTATTAGTATTTTTGGTGTTTTTAGAGCATATTTTGTGATTCTTCAAATATTATCGCGGACAGTAGTGACACGGTACCGTTTCTCCGCGTGAAAACGTGCGCGAGAGCGGGGTCGAAACGTTCAACGACAAGACATAGCACATAAGTTTCGTATTAAAATCCCGACGTCCAATAAGTCCCCGTGGACATTCGGTAGATCGCACGCGTGACTCAAGAGAAATTTTTTTTATTATTATTTTTTTTTTTTTGTCCCCCGTGAAATCCAACTCGTACGCTATATTAGTATTCATACACGCGTACAACACATAAGTGAAGATATATAAAAAAAAAAAATCAAACATTTGTATTTCGTACACGCCGTGCACGGCTACGCGCGCGAGCGGCCCAGACCCGCAGACCCCCGCTGCAGTGCGTTCCTACAGGGGGGGGCGCGAGTTCGGACGACGGAAAACGCGATCGACCGCGGCACGACCCGGCCCGCGGTATCCTCGCGCGTCGCGTACGCGCGGTACGATTGTTGTACCGTAATCGTCGGGACCACAGTCGGCAACGCCACCGCGACTAACCGCCGTCGGAACAGGAACGCCGACGCGGAGATTTCGTCGGTTTGAAAGGATAAAAAATAAAAAAAATCAACCGCCTTTCGTCGCGGCGTGCCCGGCGCGCGCACGAACGGAGCGCGCGAACGTGTGTTCGACACATCGATTGGACACGGAACGATCGGACGCATACGTGTCCGTGCGCAGTGGGAGGAGAACGCGCACCATAAGGCAACCGGTCCCCTCGCGGACTTCACCGGACAAATCCTGTACGCGCGCGTATAGGTGTGAATGACCTGCACCGATGCCGATCACGTCCGCGCGCCGACCGTGTCCGAACGCACTCCACCGCGTGCACTCGGACGGCGGAGCGGAGGGACGGAGAACGCGAGCGACGATAATTCGTCGTCTCCGTGCTGGTGTGTCGTACACCTGTCGGCGTTTAACGCCGCTGGTTACGATCGTCTTCGCGGGCGACCACTGCGCGCGCCTCGACGGGTCGTTGTCGTCCGATCACGGTTGGTCGGGCCACGACCGCGGTATCCGCCGGAGTCGTGGTACCGTCCGAGTACGTGTACTGCGGTGGACTCGCCGATGGGTCGTTCGGTGTTCATTCGACCGGACGGATACGTCTCTACCGGTCTTCGGGGATCTATACAGCGCGGCACGTACTGCGTACGGTGTTCGGTCTCGAGAGCAGTGCTCGAATCGGTAAAATTAAAGACGGTTAACCTAACCGGGTTTGCTAAAAAAAAACAGTCCCCAAAACTTGTTAAGCGATCGTTATAATCATAACGTGATATCAGTACGGGCGCGCGATAACGTTTTTGAAAATTTATTTGGGTACTTTGTCCGGTCGCGTTCCCCCTCAAGTCGAACACTCTTACCTGTCCACACGAATCTACGGGGGCGGCCGTTCGCGTCGACGAGAAAATCACGGGGAAACGGTGCGCAGCGGTTTTTCGATAAAAAAATTAATCAGGAAAATAAGAACCGTAACTACCATTCTTATTCATTTTTTTTTTTTTTTGTCTTTACCGTACCGCGCACAGGTCACCGCGCGCTCGTACATGTATGCCGATTTGTTCGCCGGTGAAAGACGGGTGTACACAATTTTTAAAACAATTGAGGTGAAAGCGAAAACACCGCTGTTTGTACATTGCCTACGAGTTTACGCGTTTATTATACTCGTATACCTAGCGGTTTTTTTTTCTGCTTGAGCGCACGTTTAACAAAAACATTCAAATCCAACCGTCGTTATGAAAATACACACTGAACTACGTGTATATGCACTGACACACTATTTTGCGACGATCAGAAAAAAGTGAAAATTATGATTATTTTTTTTTTTTTTTTTTTCACTAAAATGTTTCTAATGACGCACGATACAATATATAATGTTATTTTTCGATTAACCGTAGTAGAATTAATTTAAATCGTTTTTAATATCTTAGAGTACAAACATAATAATAATATCATGTATAAAGATAAGCATTTCACTATAGGCACACATACTAAACGAACCTTTTTCAATACAGATAAAACGTGTAATTTTACATTACCAGCGTATAATATGTATACCATGTTCATGCCTACTACCTATATACAAATATAATTCTATGCTATTATTTTAATAATATTATGGTCCGGATTGTACACCATAATACATGATTTTTAGGTACTTAACCTAATTAAAAATCAAATCAAAACTGTATTAATAATTCAATTGATATTTAACGACCGGTTATACGTTTTATGACAATCCGTTGCCTAAAAATCGAATTTTTTCCATCATATTTTTTAAAAAATTTTTTTATTTATTTTGCGCAAGTACAAAACGAACTACAATAAATACGAACGCACTTGAATACACTTAATAGCATGTATATTTAGATAGGTACACTGTTGAAATATGAAATATCGAAATCGATTACGGTCAGGATGGGGTGTAGGTACAATAGATCGAAAAAAATTACATAAATCGTAAAAACAAGTGCAGCAAACGAGCAAGCAATTATAAAACATCAACATGATTCCGCTTGTTTCCATCTGGTAACGCTGAGTATTGTCATACGTCACGTAAACGTAATTACAGTTTGCTCTTGGATCGAACGCATTTTTCGTCGGAAAATTCACTAGAATAACAGCGGTCGTAGGATATTGAATCGGATGCGTCAGGAATAAGTCGAACAATATTACCGCGACACAATATACGTGTTTACGTGGACAGACCAACGACATTAGTTCCGAATATCGGAGACGTGGCGGAGAGCAAAAAATACCCACGCGCAGAATCATTCATAATACTGCAGAGGCAGCCGGTAAACCAATTACGCGCAGCACTATCGCAGAGATTAGTGTAGTAGAAAAGTTGTTTCTCTCGTGTACTACGGTTGTTCGTATTCTGTAATACATCATGTATTATAATATATCACATTGTACTATACATGTTACGTATTTTGTACCTGATGTGTTCTTATCGCATGTATGCAACAGTGTTTTATCTACACAAGTTTTGACCGAACGATTTTTTTTTTTTTTAACCACGTTTTCCCCTCCAACACATCATATCACACGACATACACAGTTTGAATAAATAGCGTATATAATATATATATATATATATATATATTATCAATATACGTCGTCGTCCGGGTACACGAGCTTCGTGGACGGGATTTTTTTTTTTTTTTACTGCAATAATTCAATATCTTCTGGCAAACAACGGATGACACTTTTGGGTTAAAACTGTTTGAAGAATTTCATCGGAGCGCGCGCCCAACTGTTTAAATATACAATGAAAACGATTTAAAATAAATAAAATAAAACAAACATACGTGACACGTACGACACATCAATAGGATACGTAAAACCAAACGTTGACGAGAACACCGTATAATTATTGCATTATTTATTGTTACAATAGTATGATTTTACGTCGGTGTCCCATACATAATGCACGACGATTTTTCGTAGGTAATGACGACAGGGCCGTAACTATAGTAACTATGTAGCGTAAAAAGGCACTTGCCTTGGACGCCTGAAGCTTGGGGGCGCAAAAATATTAAATAATTAACTTATTTAAAAAAATATTATTTCTTGTTTTGCTAGAAACCTAATTACAATTTTTCAGATTTTTACATGTTAAAAGCTGGGAGTGAGACAGCCCTACATTGAAATGCAATTAGAACGTCGTACATTCGATTGATCGTGAACGAAACGAATAATTTTTATTTCACGTAATTCCTAGACGAAACAAATAGAACGCGCGAAACGAACTACTTTGCGACGACCATATTATGATATCATAACAATACGTGCATTGTGGTACGTTGCGTTTCCGCGCATCGAACACAGAACGACACGAAAACCAGCACACCCGCAGTATTGCAATAATTGACGACACCGCGTATCCAAATGTAAAACCATAATCGTTTTATTTGGATGTGCGTAGACGATGTACAGGCTATAGAGCGCACCTAGTCGACTAATCGTGTCCTCTATGGTTGTTAAAATGTAACGTTCAACGAGCAAAAGACGTATTATTGAGACCCATAGTTTTATTTTTTATTTTTTTATTTTTATTACGCTACAAGATTGTACAACTGCAATGGCTAGACCGAAAAAAAAAAAATACCAGCAATTAGTTAACGTTTTGAGCTGTCGGTACTTAAAATATCTCTCTCGATTATTCTACATTTTACTTAACCACGTGTTTAATGGATATTTAACGATGTGCACATTGCCTCGTTATAAATTGTACTAGTAAACGAGAAACGTTCAAATCGAAATTTAACATGTTTTACACGAGCTATATTTGATCATGTCCGATTTTTGTCGAAATCGTTAAGGGAAAACAATCAAGGCGAGATCAACGCGAAACGAAAAATCAGCGGATATCGTTTTATGCGGTTCGGATCAGTACCCATACGTAATGCTCTCGTTGAACGTACGCGACACCGGCGTGCTGTTGGTCCCTGATGACGGGCGCGGTTGAACGGAAGATGTTTTTTCGCCTGCTCGAAATCCGTTCAACAGTCGTTGAAAACGTATCGATCGAGAACCCACTGCCTACCGTACATTGAGCGGTACGAAAAAAATTGAGCCCTGGGGGCGAGTCAAGGGACGGTAATCCGAGTACCTTGCCGGGTAGAAGACACGTGCGGGGATGAAATCGGCAAACGGTCGATGGACTAGAGCAAGTGTGTGTTCATTATAAGACGCTCGCGCACTGCGGATTACGCATGCGCGGTTCGAGAGTAGATAAAAAAATAAAATAAATAACAAAAACATTGAAACAAAACTGGCCATAGTTTAAACACCGATACGCGTATCGGTACGTTTGAATTGTGTAATTTTCGATTAGATTGGCGGCGGCGGCGGCGGCGGCGCAGCAACGGCGGCCGACGTTGCCAACGAGCAGTTACCTACGCGCGGACTGCACGGCGGTGAGGGGGGGGGGCTGTAGGTCGTGAGAATTTGACAGTTCTGTAACGGATTCGCGGGTCCCGGGACGATGCCGGCCGCCTCAATAATGCGTCGGTAATTATTCGGAAACGCTCGGCACTGGAAGGGGTCGCGACGGAGTCGAATGCTCCGGGTATGGGCAGGGGGAACCGTTCGCCGCGGCCGTAATTTTGCGTCTAGATTTTACGCTTGCGATGCCCGCATCCGTGACCCAAATATTTAGCGAATAATAACAACAACACGGTCACGCGCGCGGCGGAAGCGGTTTAGCCGGAGTGCGAAGGACGAAAACGAAAACGCGCTGCGCACGGACGCGTTCGATGCGCGTAACCGTTTCACGGTTACCATCATCGCGGAGTCCAACACTGTTTTCGGGATCTTTTGGGAAACCGTCGGACGCGAACGACTTGCACTTCGGACCGGTACCGCGCGCGACGCACCGAGGTCTAAGACCGAAATCTAAAATCGAAAATTGTCCGTTTCGTTTTTTTTAATTTACCTTACTGTGCTTGGATTTGGATTTGGGTTTTTTTTATTATTATAGTTATTTCATACATCAGACAAACGCGTAAACGTTGTGCTGAGAAAATTGTTTTTTAAAGGGTTTCCAATTAGCCACCTCTGCCTTCTGACGCTTAGATCCGGCACTGATACGGACGTCGCAGAGGTTCGCTTGACAATACAGTCATGCAAAGCTTACAAACATGTACGTCCAACGCGAACGAATACCGCGGCGCGGTTACTATTCATTTGATCCGCTCGCCGAAGTGTCCGTACTCGTGTGTGCCGAAGATTTACAGGATTTAGGAACAATTCCAACGTGGATGTAGGAAATCATACGGAGAGTATTGTAAGAGCATGGAAATATTTTCTAACCAGGACGACACGGGTCTTATCCAAACCAAACTTTTCGGAAAAGAACAGTTTTCAGGATATAAATGCGCTCGTTTCCATTTGTAAGTCAAAAGTTCCACGTTATGTTTTATAAAAACGGCGAAGAAGACGAATATTTTTTCAGTCGATATTCAAATAGGAAATGTACGTTTTCCAACCGGAGCAAAATCTCAAACGAATCGTCCATATAGCATAACGCGCCGGGTCCGGTATACAGGTAATAGCTATATATGCGTGCGGGTTCACCACCCTATAAGGAGATCGCTCGACCAACGGTTATGTACTTGGACTCGAGCAGACGCGCTGTAAGCCGAACCTCCCAAAGAATGTCGCGCCCTACGATTTGCGCGCGACGAAGTGGCAGGAAGAAAATGTACGATAAACGAATATTGTTAACACAACACTGGCGATGACCTTTCGCGGTCGCGTCGTGGACGGGAAAACTGGTCTGCCGTATCGAACAACGTGTTCATCGCACCCGATCCGCGTGTGTCGCTGCATTATAAAACGTAATGGTGATATGCACGTTTCGCGCGGGGACGGATTACAAATTTTATCGGCGGGAAATGTTCGGAAAACGAGTGTTACGAGTAAAACCTGCGAAAACGGACGACCGTCGAGGTCCATTATACTTGTATTGCGAAGCGAATCCTTAGCGGAGTGCGGACGGAAAACAGTAGAGCGCCGAAACGTAAAGTACCACGAAAACTCACCGGGATTCCCGTTCGCGACAAGCGGGTTCGGTCGGTTCGTGGAGCGACAGAGCAACGTTGATCTGATCGAAAATCGAAAATTTCGTCGGAGGTACACCCACGATGGACGCACAAATGTTTTCCACTGTTGTTTCCGTTAAAACGCGACATAATCTATCGGGACGGGCATAGGGGTGCGGGGAAACCTGTATTTCAGGGAGTGCCTGAATTAAAGTTTATGGACCTATCCTAACGAAAAAAGGTACATTTAATAAATTACAACGTACGCATAATTAGATGAACATGATTTTAATTTATTATTGTGGTTTATAAGTTCCAGTGGAATGCGTTTTCCTTGAACCTAGTACATTTTTCTCGGGTAGCTTACATTATTTACGATTTGCACTTTTGTAGTAAATTATAACTGTTGTATTATCGTAATAAGTTTTCGCACGAAACTTTCGAAAATTTCGTTTTATTCTTCCCGTTTATCTTTTGCCGAACGTTTTTAGAATAGAATTAATTTAATTCTAGCAACGCCAGTAAAAATACGGGGTCCTCATAAGTATACTCATAGACTTGAACCGTAGGGTCTCATCAACAACATTTCAGGGGTGTCCGGGCATATCCTCCCCCCCCCCCCCGGGGGCGTATGCCTGCGAGGATGTGTCCGTCAACGAAACAACCGAACACTCGGCCAGTCGTGTAGCGACGATACACAATATGGCGCACATCGTTTTGTACGATCCCGGTGTTACACTCGGATGACCTAGACTGACGCTGAGCACATCACGCGCTCGTTACAAACAATACTATTATCATATTATGGTCTCGTGCGCTCATTGACGTCATACGGGTTTATTAAACTACATTATATTATCATAATGTAGCACAATATTAACGTGTACGCACGCACGCGTTCTATACGGGCATCATGACGGTAAATGGTAATCGACCGTCGTTATATAAGTATTGGAGAAAAAAAAAAAGAAAAAAAGGGAAAAAAAACGGCGTCAGGAAAACGATTTTTTTCTCGAACGGTCGGTACGCTCGCTTATGTACGCTATATCAGTACATATTATGTTCATCTGCCCGGTAACGGTTCTTTTTTTCTCCCGACAAGCGCGTTGAAAAAAATTTGACCGGCTATACGTATTCGGATTCGCGCGCCTGGAAACCTGTGCGCGTGAGTCGCGCAACCATTACCACGTTGTAATAGGATACAATATAATTACTGTAATTTATTGCTGTTCACATAATACTGTATATATATATATATATATATATATCAATTTATATCTCTATTATAGGCAACGCGGATTGACATTATATCGCCATCATGTCGAACGCGATTTCCGTCCCGTCGTATACGGCCACCGGGTACGTGTGTAATATATTAATACACTGTAGGTACCATAAGCGCGATTTCAGTTCTTGGGGGGGCTATCCATATATAAATCAAAGTGATCTAAGCCCCTTTCTTACTTATGCATTTTTCCTACTACTACGATTTAATTGAAGAATATACATCCCTAACACACATTTATAATTATAATTATTAAGTAATAAGTAAATTACAAAAAAAAAAAAAAAAAAGAAGACATGTTATTTGGTTATAGCTGTAATTTATGATCATTTTTTACAAATTCTTTTAATGTTTCGTTACTGTCTATTCATAATAGTCTATAAACAACACGATTTACAGCTTAATACTCGTATAATGTTGGTCTGTAGAAAAAGAAAAAATATCCACAAAATATCCTACACGCGATTCGTCGGACGAATAACTCATATTTTTAAATTATTTAAATTATTAATCCTCGCTCTGAATTTCGACACAATATAGATGTATACAGGGTACGACGACACAAGAAGAGGGCCAGTCACTAGGCGAACCGGATAGCGTTTAGAATATGCGCAAAATATTCAAATGTATATTATAACGAATACAATGTACGACGGTGTAACGTTATAAAATCGTATATACGATGATTAACGCATTAAGTGCAGTCTCCGCGGAACGATGGCTGACGTTTAAAAAGCTTTCGTCTAGATCCATTTAGTACGGGTCGATTTTATAATTGAATTTGCATATAATCTTTTGTTCGGTGCAACATAAATGCATAACCATAATATATATTTATACATTATCATACACGTGAAACGTTTTAAAAAGAAAAACGTACACATCCATTAAATTACGCAAACTTCACGCGTAGGTAAGCGTGTGTAATAACGTTTTAAATTATAATGAATTTTAATTATAGTTTATAGTGTTCGGTAATAATATATTTTCTAATAAAGTAGTCGACGATGGTTTTGTAATGGCACACGTATTGCGACGGCGCAGGTCGTCGTACACAATATTTATCGTTTGCATTTGTCAAGTCTGCGGTTAAGTGGTATACGCTGTCCGTGTACTGGCATTATGTTTTTGCTGTATTCGCGTGTAACACGACAAATTCCACGCGCGCGCGCACCGACCATGTCAAATATAATATAGTACGCGATAACGCGGCACGAACAGGAGCGGCTTCCCGGGGGTGATAGCGAACCACGTCGACGGATCCCGTTCCCCGTCCGTTTGCACGTTTCCCGCGAACACCGTTCGTTTTGAACGCGCTGTACACGAGAGGGATTCTTCGGCCTCGCGCTGTCGAACACTGTTCTAAAACGATCTCGGACATCTTCGAACCTCGTCGTAAGCAATAACAAACGATCGTACAGCTATTGTTTCACGACGTTTGTAACACAGCGAGGCGGTACGCGACTTCGAGTACGGACCGACCGGCAAGTAGTGGACCGTGGGGTTCGTTCGTCGTTTTATTTTTAACGCGTTTGCCGAGAAATCGTTTACGACGTACACGCGCATTACGAAATAATGTATTGTACACGTTCGGGACATTTGACACGGTGCATCGGTACGGCGAATTTCAATGCGTTACGCGCTGCGCTTTTTTTTTTTTTTTTTTTTTTTACGATTTTACGTGTTCGATTTTGCGGGCGCACCGATGTGTACACGTGTGTACGCTTACGGCCGACGACTGACCGTGATCCTGTAACCACGAGCAGGAAAATCAAATAAAACCTCACCGGTTGCACAAAAGGTGACGTTGAAAAATGAACACTACGTTCGCGTTTCGCCGTTTTTAATCAATCAAAATCCGCCGTATTCACGCCACGCCGTTTTAATCTAAACGGTTCGTTGTACGGTTTCTAAATGTTCGAATTCCCGTACAACTACTATTGTGCGAGTCGGCAATGCATTGTTATAGACGGTTTCTTATTCTGATTGTATTAAATAACATTACAGATATTCAATTATACGTATATAATACAGATATTTTGGAAATCAACGGAATAAAAATTATCATGGAATTAATAACACAAACGGATAGCGAGTGTTGAGAATGTTCGAGTCGGGAGCGGGGTGACCTCGGGTGAGAAGGTGTAAATGAAAATTGATATATTAATCAATATAGTTTAGTAAAAATCGGAAACATCCTTGAAAAAGCGACGACAACAAAAGGTAAATACTGTCGTACAAAGAAGTCGTTTTAAGAAAAAGCCACATCCGCAGCATTTGTTATTGCCAACCTACGAACTCATCAAACCTGCGTTCAATAGAATCAATTTAGCTTTAATATTAGAGTAAATTCACCTGTTGCCGATGTTAAAGGGAATAATATTACTCGTGCGATGATGTACGCTTTTTGCGATTTTTTGATTTTTAACGATTTTTTATAGTATTACAATCGGGGGAAAAAAAAGCTCACAAGTTTCGTGACAGTTAAAATATCATATAAAATCTAGTTTATCGCATAATTCACGTTCTTGTCTTTAAGTTTGATGTTAGGTCGGTTTCCTCTAATTGTATAGCTAACGAAAAAGAATTGGTTGTACCGAACGTTGATTCGCTACGTCGTACGCATACGTAAGACGGAGTCAACACACTTGCTGGTGTGACGGTATCTTAACATCCCTTGAAACTTGTACCTATGCATATTTTTCGAATGAATGCGAACCCATAATGACACACGTAGGTATTTCCATAGGCGTGCTGGGTGTGCCACTACCCGAAAATTGTATTCCATAATTGATACGGTCAACATATATCCGTGATAAGTGTACAGCGATAATAAATAATACATTTCTATTGTTATCGTTTCCATTCGGTTCTGTTGTCGTAGTTCTACTGAGAAGGACGAAGTAAGGAAATGGTATTCAATCGATCGATACTATTTATGAAAACTAATTTAAAGACAGATTGTACAGAATCGATTATTGTTTTGTATTGTCCAGAATTGAAAGGTAACATAAATCGATTAAGGGGGTGGGGGGTGGGAATGATTGCTCTCCAACCAGTCGCTTGATTAGTTCATTTTTCTCGGGCACATACTCGACGTGAACGCGTGACACTCGTCATGGTTTTCGTTTCGCGAAACGTCTGGCAGTGCAACGCGTACACGCCGACAGTAATAATAACACAATACGTGATCCCTACGAGATTCGCGTTGTGCTCGGGATTCGATAACAAAACAAAGAGAAAAAAAATCACGGACCTTATCGCGTAGTCCTGACCGCGGGACCAAAGCGATACTGATAAACGATTAGGCGCATCTTACGGCGGAGTCTGGTTAGGTCTACCGTTGGCAGTACGTTTTTTCACCGCGCCCCAGTGCCGTTCAATTTTCTAGTGCAGTTCATCTCCTCGTCGTTCGTCTTGCGGCATTGCTATTTTGACCGGGCAGTAATATAATACGTACACTTAAAGCTTGCACCGGCGATACGTTTTCAACTAAAATTATAAATACAGATACGACTCGGCGCAAGTCGAATGGAAATCGCTTTCGAAACGAGTTATTTTCCCAACGTTTCAGTGAACAGCAGCGATTCGACGCGTGAAATATTCATTTATTTATTATTTTTTTTTTTCGTACCAAGACATTAGTCGATTGCCTTTTTACCGTTTCCCTGAACTTTTAAATATATTTCTCTCGCAGTTCAAAAGTTTTGAAATTTTTTATTCGTGCACTACTGCACTAACTGGAACATTGAACTATCATAAGGTCCAGAGTTGAACTAAAAGTACTGATCATAAAAAAAAAAAAATAAGTTGGCAAGTTAACTTCACTTGACTCACCCAGCGTCTGCATAATAATATACGAGTATAATTATTTTATAATCCTAAGAATTGGCAACTGATTATCAGTAAAGTTTTTAACGTTCAAAAAAAAAAAAAAAATATTTTTGTACGAATTGTCGTTTTATAACATTAAAAAACAACACAGTATTTGGATTTGCTCCAAACAAATGATATAAATACATCGAAATTTGTAACACAACATAATATGTATATCGTATCATTTAATTATATCCTTAGTTTATGCGTAGACATTACTAGCTGAATAACAATGGCCCGGGAGATATAAACTATAATGAATTTGAACAATTCGTATTTTTAAATTAAAAATAAATAAATAGGTTGAAAAAGCATCAGTCGGTGTGAGAAAGTGGTATTTGAATTGTATATATATATAGAGAGAGAGAGAGAAGACTAATTTTAAATAAAGTAAAAATGTTACCGTCCGTAACGTGATGAGGTCCGGTACAATATTATTTAATGTATCATATTTAGCGTTCACGAATATGTTCAGGTATCGTAGTGTTACGCTAAAGAAAATAATCAAATACCGCATTGTTATTACACCGTACGTTGTATGCAAGTGGACTTAATACAATTTCCTGTACGCATATTATTTGAATAGCCTTATATTTTCTGTGCCGAGAGACCGGGAAAATTTAATGGCACGATAATTCACGGTTAAATATAAATACATCTTTGCATTTATGGCTGCGATATCCGTCGAATGCATACGTGTATTTGCTACGTACGATGCAGTAAAGATAGCTGCGGTTGAATTGCTTACATTTTTTTTTCCGCATTGAGACTAAACCGGAGTGACAGAGACGTATTATATTAATTTTATTCTTTTTTTTTTTTTTTTGTCCGATACAATCGTTCATAACGAACGCGTCGTACAAGTTTTTTATGAGATCCGAACGCGTAGGCACATGTTATAATAGACGCGTGGTGCTAAAATCGTTTCGCGGTGAACAGTCAGTACTGCGCAGTTGTAGCAACGGTCTTCGGTGACTGTGACGCGGTCCAAAACGTACCGGGCACGTAAGAAGGATAATGAAACGAGGATTAACGATTACATGTGCCGGCCGGGATGGCGGGATATTTGAACGAATGTAAACACAACCGTAATAGAAAAACGAGTACACGCGACGCACCGCGGAACATTGTAAAACGCGCGTCGGTCTATAGATGTGGACCGATGGGGCAATAGAAATATGTTTTTGCGAGAGGTAGTTTTGGACGATCCACTGCTGCTGCTAACCATTTATTGTGCAATATACTTCGACTCGACCCGTTCAACAGTGTTATTCGGTCAGAAAGATTACAAACTGTTTCCACGGAAAACAGGTGCATCTGGTTTGCGGTCAAGACGCTGGAACACGAACAAGGATCGCGAATAGCATCGTTTCAAACCGAACAAACAACAGCGGGCACCGATACAGATCCTCCGCACCGCGTTCGTTCGTGTATGCACCGTTTGTATAACTACTGCTTGAAGGTATATCGAGAACACCGTAAGCGGTTATTATGCTTATTAAACGGGGTAATCATATACACACAGGCATACAAGCGCCGTGAATAGGTTAGACACAACCTTAGATCGAAGATATGGATCTAAGTTACGCTAGACTTTTATCGTCTGTCATAGTGCATTAAAACATGAACACTAAACGCGCACGGCACGGTTACACGAACACAAGTAAACGAAAACTCATAGCGTATAATATCATTTTTGGGACTTTTTTAATATTCAAAAAACCGCATTCTTTATGGTCTTAAGGAATATAACGTTATCATCACGATTGTTTTAGACTTATGTATCAATACGATATTCAACACGTACTTACTGTGTTTTGGTACATATTTCATTGGAACTCTTCGATAACGTTATTATAACGATGCGTTATACCGCGTACGAATAAAAAAATAATATCGAAACGTACGCGGCTGCGCGTGACGCGGATACATTAAAAATCGACAAACACGTTAATCGTAAACGACAACACGCAGCGTTGGTGTTGCACAGTTTTCATTTGAAAATTACGTTTTCGTGAGAGAGAAAAGCATTAGAAAACGCATATTCTCATTGTTCCTAAACGGAACAAATCGTTAGCATCGTAAAACATTTTTTTTTACAACTCATCGTTAAAACTATACTACAGTGCACTAAATCCAACATTACTCAATATCTGACATATACACACACACACACACACACACACACACACACAACATAACAATAGTACATTGGTACATGCAATGTGTTTTACGATCTACGCAATATCTGTTCATGAATAAACCGTAGTAATTATTAACCTTTGAGTTGAGTTGCGGTTCGGGTACGTCAGAGTCCCATTCGGAGCTCAAGTCGTCGCTGGACGCCTCTCCGTACTCGGCGTGCGGCCACGGCACCTCCAACAGAGACTTCTGGTACAGTTCGTAGCCAGCCACGACCGAAGTCGAAGCGGTGGTGGTGGTCGTCGTCGTCATGGTCGCGTTGGTGGTGTTCATCAGCGCCCCCGCTGCGGTTCCGGTCATCGGACTGGACGATCGTCTCGTCCGGCTGTTCCGGCCCTTTCCCGGCCTGGGACCCCTGCACCAAACATAACCACCCTTATCGTACTGCACCACCGCCCGAGCGGATAAAGCGCGACGTTTTCGAAACACGGCCCACTTCGAGCCGGCACACCGTGACGGACGGGGTTGTCAAGTGATGTCGCGGTGACGCGGAAACGGCAGACGTTGGTCGAGAGAACTGCGACGACCCCGAAACACTGGGATCCCGGTCTCGAATTCGGAAGGGCGGAAAGCCGTGGGCCGGGTACTACTGCGCCGCTACGGGACGAATAATTTCGACGGGGAAAAAAACCGTTTTCAACCGTACTGTTATTTCGTAGACACGGTCGAAGGGTTCTAGGATCGATGCGACATGACGTCTCCAAGTAATGCGCGAACGTTTCGGACCCATATCGCGGGTCTCGCCACAGAACGTTCCGTGAGCGAAACCGTTTGAACGCGGGACGTGCGGCGGCCCATAAACGTGAACATTTGTACCACCATACGGACACGGAGGGATAAAACAAGGAGATCGTACACATCGTAGAGATGTTTGCACGTCGCAAAACATTTGTACGCAGTACGGCGACGGATACGGGCTATTCGGAAAAACAAAAAAAAAAAAAAAAAAAAAAACACAAAACACAAAACGCGTGTCGAACGGCAACCATTCCGACCACAGCGCACGGTCGGAATCGCTCGTGCGCCGGACCACACACGCCCGGTGCGTAGTTCCACGCGTGGAAAACACGCGCTTACCGCGGCCGCGAAACCCGTCCTAGCGGTTACCGCCGACGACGTGAACAGTGCACGTGCACGATTTATGGGTGCGCGCACTGTTGTTAGTAACGCGCGCGTACCGGCTCTGCAAGACACGAGTGTTTCGAAAACGCGCCAGCAATCCACCGCGAGTGGACACACGCCCGACCGCCGCGTACGTGGACCGGCACCACGGGTACCGGTGTGCATAACGTGAACACGGACGAGCGGTGCGTTTTTCAAGGATTTTCCGCTGAACGACATGTTTTCCCCGCGAAACGGTCGACGTACGTGCATCGTGCGGTTTCACGTCCGCCCCGCGTAATCAACGAAAACGAATCGTAACGCTGGTGGAAAAAAAAAAAAAATTAATCGGAAGACCCCGTCGATCGATCGCGTTTCGCGCAGTCATTTCGAAACCCAATCGACGGGACGACAAAATATATTTTCGCCTATATCGACCGGTTTCAAAAAATGCACCGCTCGCGGGTACGTACGGGCAGTCGGTCTACCGTCGGGTATCGAAACGTACAGACAGATATTATGCGCGTTTACGCGGACACGTCATAAGACGAAACCCGTGTAAACGTTCGAATCCTGTGCGCGCGCGCGCGCGCGTGTGTGTGTGGTGTGCATGTACCGTAAACGTGTGTGCGATTACGATTATGACAACGGACACGGGGAGACATATACGGGGTAATATTCTCGTGTCGCGATCACGCGTCCTACATGGTCGGCTAGGGCCGTAACACTGCTGTGGGAGCAAAACTCTTTTCGTCGGTCGGGGAGATACACGTAAACACTGGCTAATCGAAAACCGCCGTTCGTAGGCGGGCACGCGGTATTACGTTTGTGGTGCGCAAACGACGCGTATCGAACATTGTCTTACGCTCGAACGACTGTCCGTACCTACAACCGGTTTGCCCGCGCACGAATGCGACGTGATTTACTCTTCTCGAACGCATTATTCATTATTATTTATGCGCGCGGCGGCCGGACGGAACGGTAATGTTGTTCGTGCGTTACGGAGCGCCCGTGATTTTCACGTGCACGACCATCGCAGCGTCATCGTAGCACCAGGTACCGTTAAATTCTTTACGCGCTTTTAACGCTCCGCAGGGCGCGACGGGACGCACACGATGGGGGTTTTTTTTTCCCCCCTTAGCAGTTCTGCGTGCAACGGCGCACGCTCACTGCGTCGTTGCGACTGTTGCCGAAAAGTCGACACCGAGCACCGAGCGACGTGCCGTACGTCGGTGAAGGTTCCGCGACTGCCGCGTTACGCGGTCGTTTTTTTAGGAGGACGAGTGCGCGGACCCGCGCGACTTCTCCGCGAAAGCAATCGATTGCACGCGGCGTAGTTAAGGCGACCGAATGTCCGTTCGTTGTGCGGTCAAATCGTTATTGTTACGTGCCGATGTGAGACGACCCAATACGGGCGTTTGCCCGTACATAGCAGTGCGCCGCGCAGACGTGCATATGGGTACACGACGACGGCGTCCGATGACCCGCGCCGAAGGATTGAGGAGAAGAAGAATAAGTAGAAAAACGACGCACGGTTTTTTTTCACCGACGCGGCGGTCCGTTTCCTTAAAGACGACCACGCGCGTTGTGCACGTACGGTTACGTAAAAAAAAAAAAATAAATAAAAAAATATTGATGCATACATGTCGGTCCGGCCGCCGTTGTTGCCCCCTCGCGCGCGCAACAAACAGCCATATTCGGTCGGTCTCCGCAGCGCGCAGCATTCCGGTACGTGCGCACGCAATGGAAGAAGTTTGACTTTGAGCGCGCGTCCGTGTTTCCGCGATTCTGCACGGTTCGCCCGGTTTTTTCGTTCGAAAAAACGACGAACACGGCATAATTAACGCGCGCACGATGCGTACGCGACCGCCGTGCGAACGACTAATACCAAATGCAACGCACGAGTGTGCTCATTACCGACGTGTGCGAACGATACGAACGAGAAGAACAGGACGAGGTGAAATGAAAAAGAAAAAATCCCGGAGAAAAGATAAAGCGACCACGCTGTTGCTACGCGTACACGTGATGTAATGCGTTACGAACAGAGTGCACACGTCGAAACAGCGCCGACGATCAGATCGGACGAACTGGAATAACGTCGAACGCGCGCATACACTGTGATACGACCGTCACCGCGGAGACTTTAACGACTCCGCGCGAGGGTTGTTAAAACGAACAAAACGTACGGGTTCATACAATAATGTGCAGTAATATTTACTATTGTTTTTTATTCTTATTTGCTTCTAAACGCGTTCCTTTTTCGTACGGCAGAATGTACGTGACGTATTTTCGAACTGCAATCTCCGAGCTCTATCGAATTTCGCGTCGCTACGCTTCGGGTCCCATACGGGTCATAAAAATATGCGTACAAACGCCGTACCCGATTGCAAACGGTTACTTATTATCATATCGGTTGCGCGACGGGGACGTGGTTATTACATACAGCGACGGACCACTCGCGCACTCGCCGTACAGCGTCGTAGTCGTTCGTGTCGGTATAATTTCGCCGATGTTCTCGTGAACAATACGTAAAAGCCCCGAACACATTTTCTTTGCGTCGCGCC
This sequence comes from Sipha flava, assembly GCF_003268045.1. Lineage (NCBI taxonomy): Eukaryota > Metazoa > Arthropoda > Insecta > Hemiptera > Aphididae > Sipha > Sipha flava. Next base: position 289,032 of record NW_020273022.1, read on the forward strand.
AAAACAACATGTTACAATAACGCGGTGACGGCGGCTATCTAGTGTATGGTACGTTCGCGAGTAACCTATTTCGCGTCGAGCCCGCGGTGTTCCGACAGTTTCGGTAGAATATAAAATACAATATTAATGTCCCGCGAGGCGACGCTCATTTCGATCTTGCACTGTCGTACACGGGACACAATATAATAATAATAATAATAATTATTATTATTTCTATCCAATCCACCGTCCTGTTTTGTTTTCGGCCGTACGGTGTACACTGCAACATAATAAGAAGTGTATACTCGGTCGAGAGATGTAAAGATAAAAAGAGTAACCGTCCCGAATCTAATATGTTTTATACAATCGAATAATGAACGCGAAACAGCGTTACGGTCGCACAGCAGCCCGCAGTCGTATAATATGCGCGTGTGAGTAATATACCCGTACGAAAAAAAAAAAAAAGGAAAACCACCGCGGAATATATTATTATTATCATTATTATATTGTATTGTTAACAGACAACGCGTGTGCGCGAGCATTTGTACACACGCGCGCGCGAGCGCGCGCGCTATACGTATACGCATAATAATAATATAATATATTATAATCCGCGACGTATTTTTAACATAACGCGCGCGAGAGTGACAAAATACGGCACCTGTTGGCTCTGTTGACCGACGAACGGGCGCGCGTTCACGTACGTGCGTATGGCGCACGCACGTTTACACATCGATACAACGATTGATTGGAGTGATTGTGTTCAACACAAATAGTGGATGATAATAAAAATATTAATGACAGGTGCCGTGCGAGTGTACGGAGAGAAAGAAAAATTCATCCGGATGGATCGGTCACACTAATTCGAATGCCTGGTTACGAAGCGCGAAACCGTGTAATGATTATCGTTATTGTTATTGTATATACAAGGTGCGCAATACAACGCGTCCGGTTAACTCGTAACGCGCTATGCCGAGCGTACACGCGGCCCGTTGTGGCCGAGTTAACGACGACGCGTACATTATGCCGGGACACGACCAAAAGTCCTTGGTGTGAACGAGCGTGTGCATGCATGTGCGTGCAACAAAGATGTACCAGGACTATGCGCGATCAGCAGCGTACGATGTTCTCGGTTTTCGAAAGGGGTTAGAGAATTTGGGTCGGACGAACGCGCGGGATTTCGCTCGAAAACTGAAGCGACCTAAAAGCTAATAGCACTGAAATAAAATTACATTAGGTTAGGGGACCTGATTGACGATATCGTTCGACTCGATTGCATTATGGCTGTGTGTACAAATACACTTAAAAGATTCAATGGAAACATTTGAAAGTAAAAAAAAAAGTAATACACCTATTGTACTTACAGTGCCAAATGTTTTGTTTTTAATTAACTGCAGAAGTATACATTTTTTAAAAAACCACAATCATAAAATTTTGACACCAGACTGGTAGCAAAAAAAAAAAAAAAAATGATGTGACACATTCGATAATAAACAGGTGGTTAATAGGTATACTCAAACCTGGCGCTTTCGGAATAAACAATACACCCATATTATATCGTGAACCGTTTTTGCGACGGCGGTGGTGCTCGAGAATCGTTCGTTGTGTTAATTTATTTTATCTACGCAAGACCGTACTTATTTATTTGGGGGGGGGGGGGGGGGATTAAGATTTATTGAAATACGTATTAAAAAAAAAAAATGCAACAGAAATGAGATTTATAAATGTTTGTAAATATAATTTAAAACGAAAGTAGTTCGTCGCGCCGGAAGCGACCGGTTTATAAACCACAACCTTATCGTAGTTGAACACAATAAAGTAATTATCAACGTTCTTATTCAACGGCAAATGAACCGCATACGAATCGCAAAAAATGAACCAAACAGACCTACCAGTGTTTTATTTTTATTATTTTAAACATTATTCGATACTACGCAGTCCGTACAGCGGTCTACATGGTTTGTAAAAAATTTGAGAAATTTCGGTTGGTAGAGGAGGTCCGGACTCCAAGCCCCCCCCCCCCCCCCCTCGGGTACGGCGCTTGAACGCCGTTTTACCGTTTCGGATGTAATAATTTATGCACTGTGAACACACACACGTGAGGTGTCGCGCCGTTGAAAAGACGAATGCACGCGTGAGCCTCGTCGTACTCGACGCGGAATATAATTGTAATACGTTACATAAGTTATTATATGCAGTGGATTCGCGCGTAGAGTTTGAAATACTGCGCGATCGTTGCACGCTGTAGCGAACTGGCTGCGTAGCGGCCGGGTGTTCTAGCATGGGGCGCGTTTTAGGCGGAAAAAAACAAGTATATAAATTATATTTATACGAACATATATATATATATATATATATATATATATATATATATATACGTGCCAGCGAGCGAATACGAGACTTGTGATACTGCGCACGGGAATGTTTGCTCAAATGCGACGAGGTGGCGAATTTTTTTTTTAATTTTCATACAATTTCGGAAAACAATACGAAAAAAATAAACGACTACCACGGGATCCATAAGATTAAGAAAAAAAGGTCGCACGAATATTTACATAATGTATTTACACGATTGATAAATCGATCCGGTCGCGATAAACGTAATTTACCGCGTGATTTACAACACGTACACGTTCACTCACTCACACACACACACACACGCACACACACGTACACTAACCTATACGCGTATTACACCCATCGGTGGCAGCTGGATCAGCACAAGCGAATCTCTACACAGGTAAGCGTTACACTCGTATATTCGGCACGCCGACTGGAAACGTCATATTATACAAATTTATTTTTTCTCTTTCATTACGTCCCGTAATATCCCCCCCCCCCATCCGTATATATATATATGTGTGTGTGTGTGTGTGTGATGGATGAAACAATTCAAAGAAGAACTTTGCGGGCGTGGCACGACGACGAGTACGTGTACGCACACGCGCAGGAGGCAGATAATGTTTTTCGATTGTTCACAACCGGTGTTCAGTACGCGTTTTAACGGACAACGTTGTGATGGCAAACGCAATCGTAATTGTACGCGACGCACACGCAATATTATCGTATGGAAACGCGAACGATTAAATCGCATCAGATCAACGACGTATTTGCGGTGTGAAACAGACGGGTTCGCGTTGGCTCGTCGACGCGTACGCCGACGACCGCTGCGGCACACGCAGCGTACCGGCCGTACCGCGGAGCAACAGGTTCGTCGTGGTTCGCGCGGCGAGACGAACGTTTTAACAAGCATATAAACGCGTACGCGGATCGTGTAATAATACGCGTGCGCGCGCGTAAAATATGAGTATACTACGTTCGGCCACGGTTTTCGTTGAACAAGTGGTTTCCGAAAAACCAAAAATTGTAAAAAAAAAAGAATACCAGGACCGCACCGCGTACGTGAACACCATCGCTATACCGCACCGTAACGCACCGTCGCACGGTTCGATCGAGCGCGGCCACAGGACAGTAACGGCAACAGGGACGACAAGAGTAATCGAACGAGATCTCGTCGTCGAACGGCAGACGAGTCGTGTTCGTTTTCCTTGGACGGAGGCGCGCACGCAATCGTTTATTGGACCGTCGTACTGTGCGTTTTATTAACGACAACGAATTTATTATTTTAAAACGCGTGTAAATGTAAACACGCGCGCGCGCGTTGTACAACGAATAGTAACGTTAACACGTGAAACCAATACGAATACGACCGTCGGCCGTTGAGAGTAAGCATCGGCGGTTATGTAATAATATATGCGCGCACGGTCAATTTTCGAAATCGACAATGCCGAACGCACGTCATAACGTTATTAGGGCAACAGTATCAACACGTTTCCGTACCGTGCGTGGTGCACCCGCAACGGCGCGAAGACCGGGTTTCGTCTCCGCAGGGTTCGGAACGATACGGCCCTAGCCGGGCGCGGTTTGTTAACGACATCCGTTTAATCGCCGCACGTCCACGGATCGTTGTCCGCGACGATTACAGAGTAGTGAAACGTTGCTGTCCGTTGATAACCGTGTTCACGAACACCTTGTACGTTTGGCGGCGCTGATTTAAATTTTAAACGCGAAAACGTTTCAAAAACGATTTCTAAAAATTACGCATTACGTTTTGAGCATAAAGGAAAATTAAAAAAACGCTGATCGAACGAAGCTCAGCTTTTGAACGGTCGTTAAACGACGCGCTGTTACTCACGTGCATATCGGTGTACCGCGTACACGTTGCCGTCCAGCCGAGAAACGTAATGTAATATTGTTTTGACGTGCGCGACAGTCGCGTAGATACGCGCTGCATACACTTACAATAATAATATACGGATCGAGAATGATGATATTAATGAAAAACAAGACGTTGTGTCATGTTCATGGTTAACCCGGCCACGCGCATACGTGAATAAAACCTGTTGGCCGGTGCGAAACGCGAAAAATCGGTCTGATGATTTCAAAGGACCTTTCGCTACGCCACGTGCTCGCGCGATAAAAATTACAATTTTACAGCGCACGTATCGAATAAAAGTACCATTTCGAGAAGCCGGTGATCGCAAAAGCAATTAATCAATAACCGTTACGGACGGGGTGATGGTAAAAACGATCGCAACAACGATCCAAGTACACTGCGTGTTTTCAGGGTCGACTAGGAGAACGAGCGGAACGCAGGAGTAGCAACCGGTGCGAACCGTCGGTTCGGCGCAGATAAGTGAATCGTAAACAGACCGGGTCCTGACGACTTGTACACGCGTCGCTTACGTATTCCATCGACACTTGGACCCGACCGACGTTTCAGGGGCCGGGGAAAAATAAACTCCTGCCGCGTAACACGTAGTACATGCACACACTTCGCCGGAACGGGACGTGCGAGGAGCGGAGTTCGTTGTTCCGAAATCGCCGGCGGGACCCCGCCGCGTATGAAC
>NW_020273022.1:296920-303580 GCF_003268045.1 Sipha flava
CGAAATGTCTCTGTTTTTCCTACAGTTATACAATATTGCGTACAATGATTTCAAGACTCACGATTTGACATCGTTATACGTCCACGATCAAAGATGTACGTACATCATTAACCGTGTACACGTTTACGTCGTGTCATTTTTGTCAAGACTGATGACGTGTTGAAAGAACGCGCTTAGCGTTCAAGAAGATTTAAACATTGGTTTCCAAACATAAGTTGATTGTTGTGCTCACCGTGTGTAAATGTATACATTTTTTCGAAGACTGTGTGTCGGTTCGGTTTCGGTACACACCGTGTAATAACAAATTTTACGTTCTAACTTATGTTTAACTGGCCGGTTGGAACACCTCTCCCCCCCCCCACCGAAAAAAAATTTTTTTTTGGCTGCGGCACTGAACTGCGTCCACCGCGTTACCGAGAAAGGGTCATGGACCCTCCCCCCCCCATACGGGCGTGGACATTACGAAGCCCCGTAACGCGTTCGGAGCGGAGCGGTTTTTATTTTTCACGTCCGCCCGATCTCCGTCGATGACGCGGTGCGAGCCTCCGAACACGCGCGCTTGACACATTTCGAGGATGCGTCGCTTTCCGGTACAGGAGCGATATTAATGATAAGAGCCGATATGATCGACGTGCTCGGGCGATTCGAACGCAATCCGTCGGACACGCGCAACCGACGCGCATAAGGCTGCGGTCACAGTGGCACCGACGTCGGTCGGCCGATAGTTTTCGTCAGACGTCGGCCGATAAAATTGACCGGCAGTTGTTCATTTCAATGCAATGAGTGCACGTTATAATTTATAAAACGGATTTCCCCTCGTTTTTGTGTTCGGAAACGAGTCCTGCTGTTAAATATTTATTGTTGAAAAAGCGAAAGTATCGCACGAACGACATTTTTAAGGGCAAGGAAAAATATGGAGGATTTCATACATTGTTTCACCAACTATTTGGACAGGAGTAAGATTTTTTCGGTTTTATGAGAATGACTAGATACACTTTTTATTATATATATTTAATATAATATTTTAAAATAATATTTGGGTATGGGCTGATTACGTCGACTGAATGGGCCGATGAAAACAAACGATATTGAATTTCGTACGTTGGCGCAATCGGCCGATACGGTCGGAGGCACTGACACCACTTGTATAATAATTACTCTATTCGAAATGATCGGGCGAGTTTCACCGACGACCCCGTCGAGATCGTTGAACGCACTCGGACGAACGTTTAAATATTTTATTTTTTTTTATTCGCACTAGAAAACCGAGTGCTGGTCGGACTACGCGTTACCGTCGCGCCCGGGCCACGACTGTTGCGCATCGTACACATCGATTAGTGCCATTTCGTATCGCGTACCGTTGATCTACGCGTACGTAAACGTGAAACTTTTCACGTCCAGTGGTGTTTGTTTTTATTATTATTATTTTTTTTAGATCGACGTACACGATAACTGCGTGCCCGGAACTCGATAGGTGTGCGAGCAAACTTGTCGGACTCGGTTACGGACGCAGTCGAAAATTCGTTCGACAAACATTCACGTCCAACCGCGTTTCCTGTGCAAGATCGCGAATCGTTCTCGTTCGAGCTCGGTTCCGTGTACAATCAGCCGTACGAACGACTGCGAGGACGGCTGTATTACTACTCTTTCGAGGTACTGTTGTCGAACCGAAATCGTTTTATCAACACTTTCAACAAAAAATATTTAGCCAAGAAAACATGACAGTTTTAATTTTCAATTTTTAGCTCGAGAAAACTATTGGAAATCATACCATCTAGGTATAGCACCGGTGAAACGTTATCATATACTGCCGTAACAATAATATAAGCGCCATTGTTCATATCCTGCAAAGAGAATGTGTTCAACGGTTTCGCGTCGCATAAGAAACATCGTAGTCGCAACGATCGAATCGAACGGTGTGCAGTGAGCCGATCAACGGGTCCGACACGTCCTAATCGAAATCAATCGAACTGAACGCGATCACATGGTCTGACGATCCGGCAAAACACTTCGTTCGGAGTTTTGAAGAATATTGGGAACGCGTTGTACTAACAACTACAAGTACATTTTTGGCGCCCGAAAAACGAAGACTTCCGTATAACTGGCTTTTTCCGTTTTAATTCTGTCTGCGAACGCAAAAATCGTTGCCGAACGCTATCATTATTATTACCGTTGTTGTTCAGTTGTTTATCCTTTGTCTTACGTTCGCGAGTCCGGACACAGACCTATAATTGAGCGTTTCGCGAACGGCACGTGATTCGAACGGACACCTGTTTCTGGACCTCCTCGATTCGGAAGTCCGGAAAACGGAGAAAGAGGAAAAAAACAAATATCAAGCGATTCGTCGACGACGACGGAATAATTGTCCGACTTAATAATTGATCGTTCTCGTCGAGGACACACGCGTTTTCGTTCCGCGGAGTGTTCAGCCGCACGCGCACATGTGTGAATTGTGTTGCGTGCTCTTTGCTCCGCCGGAAACCGATCATATGCACCGTGTCGTGATGATAACCTGACGACAATCTGGTCCTGGCGGGAGAAAAAAATTAAATATTAAATTTAGGTTCTTTCTCGTTCGAATATCTGACCCGACGTTCGCTTTGCAGGGAACAACGTACGATCGATGTACGATCAACGGTTTTGCGGGTCCTGCTAGGTTTATGTGATTCCTCGTGTTCGAAGGGTTGTCAACATATCGTGTTCACGATCAGTGGCGTGATTTGGTCACGTTCGTGGAGAGAGGTGTGTTCGATTTTCGTAGATTTTATACCAAAGTTACCTAACACCTATCCATATCGTTTTTAGTATGTATGATATAACCAATATCGAACATCGTGTAATATGCGTGAACCGACTGAATGCATAAATGTATGCGCAACGACGGAAATAAATAAATGTATCGTGTTGAAACGTTCACGTTTACTAATAGATATATTATCCTGAATCGGTATTTAAATTACATTTGTATCACGATAAAAGATCCACTCCGCGTGGCTTTGATGCCGATTCGTTCGGTACGTCTACGGGAGGGGGGGGGTCGATCTTGATTCTTTTTTAAACAGCCGTCGTAGAGAAACCGTTTAATCGATCCTGCAGGATAGATAAATTAAAGACTCGTGGAAAATGTTGAACTTTTTTTTTTTAACTTAACTTCAAACCTTCGACGTGGTGTTTGTCGAATGCGTTTTCACTTTTTTCACAGTCGAAAACATACGTTTCGGCGGAGCTATTGAAACCGGTAAAGCGCTTTTAGCAGAAAATAAATATTGGGGCAGATGTATTTACCATGAAACACACTACCTAATGTCTACGGTAACGTTTAATGATTAGGTGCGAACGTGGTGCGCTGGTGGAAAAAAAAAATCACGGAAGGGATACGACAAACAGATCCCCCCCCCCCCCTCCCACCGTAACGACGACGCCACTGTTCATAGTTTATTCCTTGTTAAATTGTTAATCTATAACATCGTATCGAAACAGTTTTCGGTCGAGAACAACACTTTTTCTCCCTCTTGGATAATCGGTGCACGTTCGAAGTTCGAACTCGTATTCGACACATGCGTTTACTGACGCTGCGCCGACCGTGTTCCAACACCGCGTTTTATCGGCCGGCGAACCCGTTAACCGTGTCTGTAATTATTGTTGTTTTTTCGACCGCTGAACGTTAGATGATTTCGATTAAGATTCCGAACGGCCGGCGGCACGACCCGGCGGGTCCCGACGCCGTCGCCGCTCCGGCGGAACGCGTTACCGTGCGGCACGCAACGGTCGACCGACCCGACGACACCGGGACTCGGCGCGGTGCGTACGCACAGGGTGTCTGGCGGCGACGGATCGGACGGCGAAACGCCGCGAAGCCGACGGGCGACGCTGGCCGGGCACGGAGGAACAGATCTTTACGCGTCGTGCGCCGGACGATCGCGCGCGCGCGACATCGACACGAGATCCGTCGGCAATGCCCCCCGACTGCCCGTTGTGTCGGGCGCGCGAGTTCGCCTACCGGCTCTGACGATCGTTCGCGTCCGGCGTAAAGGGTGTACGGTTTTTCCGGGCCGCGATCGATTGGCTTTTAAACTTACCGCGATTTCCGGCGGCCGTAGTGCTCCGGGAGCGGTGTACACGGCCAGCGTCGCATTCCGAACGGGTTCATCACGAATATCTACAAACGGATTTATTCGATCGGAAAACGTCTCGAAAACTCTGTTCACCACAACAACCTTCGAAGAAACCTATTCTCGTCCTCTCGTCCCGAACGAGTTCACTTGTTCGCTTCACGTACTCGATCGTTTTTTCTCCTCGTTCGTCCTACTCCTTCGTCCGGTAGACGTACGGATTGTTTGAATATTGTTTACGATTACTCGTCCCGTTTCCTGTGATCTGTAACGACGGATTATAAAAAAAAAAAAAAAAAAAAAAAAAAACGGGCTCGTGCGAAACGAAACGTCGAGCTGAACCGAACCGAAAACCGATTCCGACCGCGAAATACCGCGACGCGAGGCGCGCGCGACACGGGGCCGAACGCGCGTTCGTCTCACGCGAGCGAATCTCAACGGTTCGTGCACCGGCGGCCGTTGCCTAAAAAATCCGTTGACGACCGTCGACCGCGATGACGCGCGTTAAAAACCAAACATGTTGATCGTGTTGTTAACCGTAGTCGCCGTGCGGTAGGCGGTAACATTATCGTTGCCCCTACGACCGGTGTCGGCGCGAAGTTTGTTCGCCAACGAAGCGGTTATTACGTGTTACCGTCCCGGATCAAAGCCTTACGCCAACAGTTCTTCAACCGTACCCGTATGCGCGCACGGGCAACACAGTCGACGGGTCCGAACGAAACGCAACGTGTAACGATATTTTATGTCGAACGTACGTATCTTTTTCGTCGCGCGACGCTACGCACCCCGTCCGTTTCGGTCGTTGAAGCAGTTGCTCCGACGAAACCCGCATCGGTCGGACGGGTACGCGATACGCGATTTCGTTTGGGCCGCCGCCGCCGCCGCCGCGACCACGATCCAGGCGACCACCACCACCACCGCCGTACGGCGGTCGTACGCGTAATCGATCACCGGTGAATTCGACGGACTGCGTGCGACCGCAAAAGAAACCGTCAAAAACGTACCGTGCACGGATCGTACAGGCGTTACGCTGTTACGGTGAGGATCGATCTCTTCGTCCGGTAGAGCACGCGCGCGAAACTGAGATTTAAAAACGGGAATTTATCGGATCGCTTCCTCCCCTCCCCTCCCCTCGTCACTGCCACCGGTTTATTTGCCCACGTTTCGGCGGGAGTAGTGTTATACCGTTGTGCGTCGTCGGCTGACGACCGTTTCGCGAAAACCAGTTGTACGACGCCGAAGAATGCGGAGTCGGCGGCGGTTGTACGGCAGCGGCGTCGGCGGCGACGACGACGATGCGGGTGACATAAGAAGAAAAAATTGTTATAATGATAATAGCCAACAGAAAAAGGGGGGGGGGAAAAAAAAAGATAATCGCACTGCGCTGCCTTATTAAAAATAATAAGGAATGACGCAAGGAAGAATTGATCGCGCTCGAGCGTATTGGTATGAGAACTCGTACACTGAGCGCGTGTTCGCGGAATAATTATATTCCTATTTGGACGAGAAAAATATAATAACCGTTTTATACGTCCTATCTCCTACAACGCGACGCCGATGTCATTACGGTCGCCGCTGGTCATATCGGCGATATAATAAACGGGGCAATGAACAAGAGTGAAAATCATCGTACGACAACGTTTTTATTTCCCCCCCCCCCCCATCGTAATGCCCGTGTACCGGCGTATACAAACCGTTTAAAAATTTTCCCTGCGACGCGAGTGCGCGCAATGATAATTATGCATGCGTACCTATATGGACGAAACTCGAACGAGTTTTTATATTTGCACCGTGATTTTTAATTTTTTTTTTTTTCCCCCGACTGAAATCACTTTTTATGATTTATGTCCGTGGTTATAATGTTGACGGTAAAATAACAGTATACTTTTCGTATCCGATTAATGAATTAATCCAACAAATCGACTTGGTTGCGAGAGAGTCGTAGAGTGTATATCTAGAGATATCAACATGATTTACGTGTACGAATATGTACGCAACAGTTGAGTAAAACGCGTGCAATTAATGTTTGTTATCGATATCGAGTTCATATTACAATTTTGGGACAGTATTTTTGCGTAAAACATGCACAACCTATGCGCCCAAGATTCGATTAAAAATCTGTAAAAGATTAAATCGTGCCTCGCGTCATTTACACCACATTATTTTATAATACGACATTCTTACGGGCCATGAAGTTTATATAAGGGTGTTGCAATAATAAGCGGTCAAATTTAGTCCTTGCAGCATTGGTTACTCGATTGACTTGCAATACATTATTTTTTGAAAGTATAGGTAGAAATAGATGGCTTCTAAGAACGATTTGATGATTATTTAACCATTGATTGGCAATTGGTACGATCGGTGTTTTCAGCAATTTGATAATCGCAAATAACAATGCGGAACGGTGTAAAGTCGATCGTTTTATCACTTTGAACTATATCGTTTTGTGTTCCACAGCTGACTACAGACGAGTTTTATTTACGCATGTGTTTGAATAATTATCGGAAAGGTTTGAAATTTTGCGAATTTATACAAAAAAAAAAAAAAA
>NW_020273023.1:0-17971 GCF_003268045.1 Sipha flava
CCTACGAGCTTAATAGGCGGTGCACAATTAAGACAGTGATTTTCATTATTCATATAAATATAAACAGCACCACCCGATTCTTTGGTGAAATAAAACGGAGCACCAACTATTAAATCTGGTTCCCTATATTAATTATAATATGCATTCTTATTTTCTATGCATTGAAATAGTTTATAACTGTACTTAAAATATAGCTATTTAACATTTATACAAAGAAATTATCAAATTAAAGTTTACTAATAAATATGTAGTTTCAATAAATGCTTAACTTTATATAAAAAAATTCACTACGTACTTGTCCCCATTGAGGTCAGCAGTTGCTAATTCATAACCAAAACTAGAAGCAAATTGTTCTCCACTAATCACAAGTTTTACATCCATCAAATTTACAGATGGTTTTATTTTAGTAAATAGTACGACCTGGCCTGTTCCATTGGCACGCGGCGCACCGGCTGCATAAACCATTTTTTGGTCGCCTAAGAAATAAGCAGCTGTTGTAGACATACCTGTGATATAAAAAAAATAGGTTTAATGCTCTTTAGGACGAACACAATTATTTTATAACATTAATATTGAATAAAATAAAATTAAGTTACCTAAATAACTATGACTTTCAACAGGAGAAATCTCAATGTCACGAACAGGGCTGTAGTAACAAGTTTTGTCTCTGTATAAAAAATCATCTGATGCACTAACCACAAAAATATTTCCTCTCCAATTATAAGAGCCAGGTGAACCGATGACAACGGTATCGTCTTCCAATAACACACCACTAGTGCCGGCTTGGCAATAACCGAACTGTGCTTGACCTCTAAAAATTGTTCAAAAATGTATTTACAGCAATTTCATCCAAATATATACAAATTAAATGAACAAACTTATCGGTCTCTCGGCCTTTACACGGAACCATAGCTTCAAATAAATGTAGGTTTTGTGTTAAAATATAACAAAGACCTTGTCCCCACTGATATTCTTCACCTCGATTTATGTATCGATGTGCGCATACCTAAAATGTTTAACTCAAGAATATAGACATATTACATAACTTTCACATAAAGAACAAGATCATTTTATTATTATAATAATTGTTTTTTTTTAAATTAGTTTGAATAATTTTAATTTGATCTTTATTCTTTGCATTTATTCATACTTATTAAGCACATACTCGTTCAGACTTGTTCAATGAATTATTTTTATTAAGTTCACTGTATGAAAACTGCTACTTGTATGAAAAAAAAATATTACACAAATTTTTTTGTATATAATTTTTTTTTTTTTATTTAATGTTATGATGTATAAAATTTTGCTTAGTAGTCAACTCTAACGAATCGAACAAGGATTTTTTTAAATGTTAATAATATTTATTTTTTATTGAATTAATATATATTATCGAAGAATGTGATAATTTAATTTTGATCAATCTTCATCGCTATGTATTGGCAACTTTTCTGTATTCTTATTTATTCATTGCGCGTATTAAAACTTGGAAATTAAGCTATTTAGTTATGAAAATAATTTTTAACATAATGTTGAATAGGATTACTGTGTATGTTTTTATTAATTTAATAATTTATAGTAATAAATAATCATTCCATAAATATGTCATATCTCTCTAGTTGAATTATATTGTTTAACACTCGTCGAATTAAAATCATAATTAAATATAAGAATAAATTCCATCAATACCATAACTTTTTCGCCACGTCCTTGACTGCGTACCACCACGCCTAACCATTGGCCGTCTTTGATCTCATCATTTGTCGGTGGTAATAGATTTAAAGAATCTATAGCTACGACAAAAAAAAAAAGTTAGTATAATTAGTAAAGTTTTTCGCATAATTAATACGAACATGCTTAAAAATCATAATATATTTATAGGTATTCATACACATACTTGGGTGGAGCTTAAAATAAGTTTCACTGTTATAGGTTCACGAGGAATAAATAAATTACACTTTGTCAACATTTATTTTACTGTTATATGGCAATTTGTGGTTTCTTATAATTTAGGTATTAATAAGATATCACAACTGTTAAAATATATGTTCTCATTGCAGAAATTAAATTAATATAGAGTAGTATAATTTTACTTACTAGGGTCATATGGACCATTATTGACTCCTGTTGGAAAAAAAATAAAGCACACTTCATTAATATCGGAATTTTAACTTAAATTATCATGAGATATTAATATTATTATTATTAATAGTTATGAAAAGTGATGATGTAGTATAAATAATATTGAATTTAAAATCAGATTTAATTCAGATTTAAAATCAGGCAATCCGAAAACGGATTAAACCCATACATTTATGGACAGTTATAATTTAATAAACACAATTAAATATTTATCGAAACAATAATTTATATAGCGTTTTAAATAGTTAATTTTTTTTTTTTTCAATGTTTTTATAAACTATTGTACAGGTGTATGGTATATTTAGATTCAAATTATTAATGTTTTAATATTTTTCAAAATAACTATTCTGATTATTCCAATATAATGTCCTTACTCGTTAAATAATTAGCTAATTCAATTTTTTAAACTTTGAGATAGGAGTAAAACATAAAAACCAAAAAATTGTTAGAAAAATTATTTCAAATATTACAAAATAAAATTTCTTTTTTAAACACGGTTCTTTCTACTTACTACGTTTTCCATCAGTAACGACTTGTTCACAATCACTATATAATGAAGTTAGCGGACATTTCCATAACGCACCAGAACGTTTTGTTCCTGGTTGTAGATTTTGTCCTAATGGAGCACCGACCAAAATCCTAAAAGATAATAACACGCTTATCAGACTAAATGTAAGCAACAACAATAACGGTTAGTTTGTAGGCCTTGTAAGTTATTGTAAATCAAGAATTTTTTTTTATAATTTATACTAGTAGTTTTCTAAAAAATAAGTACTATATTTTTAAAAAGATAATTGTGGCTAAGTATAAACTACACGTCCATAATATACATAAGTAAAAACATTTCTATTTGTTCCAATTTTTTTTTTTTTTTTTTTTTTGCCCAAGTAATCACCGTTTTCGAGCTTGAACAATAATAAATAATACGCGTATTAAAACGTAGATGTTCTCCAAATAGCGCTTTAACAAATACGGGGTTTCGTACGACAAAAATGGCTAATATTGATAAGGTAGCCGCCACTCACCAGCTCTGATTCACAGCACCGTTCTCGTCCAACGACTGGTGTCCGGCGACGGAGTACCCGAAATACGAATCCAGCTCGCCGCGTTTGACAATCGGCCATCTCATGTCCAGATTGAAACAGTCGACCCGGAAGACGACATCGAATACCAACAGCAGCAGCAACCAAAGCCAAGCCGAACATGGTCGCTCCAACATGTCGCCGGGCCAAGTGAACACAAACACGTGCACCACTGCAACCGGTCGGTCGCGTGCGTTGAAAATGTTCGAATGCAGCTCCGTATCAACACGACGCTCCAATCAGTAAACGATTGTAGAAACGTGAGACCGAATTATAGCTACATATTGTTTAGTAGTGCACTGGCCCCGAGAATTTAAAAAGTTGAACGGAATTTAACACACCTGAAAGGAAATATAAATCATATTCTTTCGACCGTTTACTACTTACCAGGCTTTAGGTCACACGTTTGATCATTTGATGATATGTTTAAAAAATATATACATATAAATTATGAATAATATGTGTTACCTACCCTATTGCTAAACGTGATTTATTTATTTTATTGGGAATCGAAACTGATGATAACGATATTGTGAGTTTATACTGGTTGGTAAAACAATATTTGTTAACTTTGTAAAGTGTAAGTTTTTTTATGATGTAGCGATGACGGTAAAATGCGATAGGCATTCTCGAATCTTCTCGTATGATTAAACTCGTCGAACTCGTCGAGAACATAATCATTACCAAAATAATTACCTACATTTATTCGTTCAAAATTATCAAGAATGATCGAGAAAAATCTTGACAGTTATCGTATATATATATATATATATATATATATCGGTAGACCAGCCGCACAGTGGTCCACAAATTAAAATTAGGTGGTCTTTATTGCCCGATTTCAAAATGAGAAAAATTGAATTTTTTTTTTTTTTTAATATTATGTCTACATCCTATCGAGTTCAGATATGTAACTGGAAATTTATAACTATTTTTATAACTCAAGTTATAGCTATTTTAATGAGACATTTTTCAATATAACTGATATTTTATTTTAATTTAGGGCATAAATTGTTTATTTTTTTTTTTTTTGCTACATTAAAACTAAAAAGAAAAAAAGATAATTTATTTTTTCAAATATTTCCATCCGTGTTCTATATTTCTATAAATAGAAATAATAATACGATATATTTTTTTTCAATGTATTCATAATGAAATTGATTCGGAATGACGCGTTCCCCCCCCCCCCCCCAAAAAAAAAAAGACTATGGATAAAGTTTACTCAACTTTACATTATATTCAATACATCCATATTAAAGAGAAACTTTTTGCCTATTAAATGATGTAAATTTTGTTTCCGGCTATTTGGAGCAATAATGTACACAAATTATTATCACTTCAAAAGTACCAGATGTCTGTAAAAATTAGGATTTTGCTTAAATATTTTATTTTGATCGATATAATTGCATAATGCTTTTACTTTTATTATTTAAGTTTATAAATTGTAATAAAATAAAAATAATGGTATAATGGGTACTTCCTACACACATATTTTTGATCTGGTAAAGTGACTATTGCGACAATCTTACGCGAAACGTACCTACTTATTTAGCTACAGTACAATATGAATATTAATTCATATTGTATAAGTATATTCTAATTACACCTTTGATTGTTACAGTTTTCAGGATAACATTGTTTTTTTGCTGTAATAATTGTATTATATGGAGGAAAAATGTCAGCATTTCGTCCTTTTGCGGACAATCTAATATTAATACATTGTTGTTCCGTTGAATTATTTTCAATAAAAAAGACTAACGCTTCACCTGCACTATGCGGTATAGGTTTTAAAGTTTCAAAATTATTTAGTATTTTTTTAATAATACTAGCACAGTTTAGTGTTTCTGTAGTTTTATTAAAAATTTGGACTATACTTCTCTGGCCAGATTTGTTGATTTTATATTTAGCGATACTAATAATTTCTGGAGAGGATAATTTGATGTTAGAATTCAATAGTAAATTAACTTTATGCCTTTTCGTCCGTTCAGTACATTTTTCAAACAGTTTAAATCTCCTACCTGCAGTAGTTAGTAAATGCAGTAAATTCCCAGTTACATATCTAAACTCGACAAGATGTAGACATAATATTTAAAAAAAAAAAAACAATTTTTCTCATTTTTAAATCGGACAATAAAGACCGCCTGATTTTAATTTGTGGACCACTGTGAGCCGTCATCGTGACTCGGCAATGTTTATAGATAATAGATAATTATCTAAACCTTGGTGACTCAGTCAATCTTATCTACGCCGCGTATGATAATTGCCGTATGATTGTTTTGTTCTTGTAATCCAGTGCGCGTACGGTATTCATATTTTCATTACTCGTTATTATTCTTATTTATTTATATTTGATATCTGAATATAAAATATGTTTGTCGAAATAATTATTGTGTGTGATCAATATTCCTCTAACGACTTACAGTGGAACGTAAATAATTTATCGATATTTTAGGAAAATATTCTTTCCAAAAAAAGCAAAAGAGAGATTTACCTAGATAATTTTAGCTATTGCGCAATACTGAACGTAACACTATACAGGTACAGCCTGTGTACAGATATGTGTTTCCACAGGTCTGACGTTTTTCGTAGGAGAAACTGTTAGCGAATATGCCATGACTCGCATTCTAAAAGTGTACCGAAAATATAATAAATGGCCCATTGTTAAGCCCTGAGTTAATGTTGCACGTGTCCGAACGCGTGATGCGTCACTACAAGAATAATCGGGTAAAATACGTGGCGTTGTACTATTATTCGTTTGACGAATAGTTATTATTATTACTACAAACGAATTAATAATCGATCGTCAACTAATAATAATAATAATAATAATAATAATAATAATAATAATAATTACAACGTGAGAATAATAACATCACACTGAATCGACAAAAGGTAACATAAACAGGACACTTCGATGTATTAAAAAAATGTAAAAAAAAATAAATAAATAAAACATATTACGACGGTGACACTTTTGTAATAATAATGATCTTCGAAATTCAGGAAACGCGCGATTGTCAAACATAACGTCCGGAACACGTACGATGGAAGCGTATAAGCATGAGGTTCGTAAATCATCTACCTATATGATATCGTAAGATCGTAAAACGCCATAATAATAATAATAAACGAATATGATAAATTCAATACGACCGGTGATTTAGGAACTGGTACAATGATTAATTTATGATAGGTAGTATTAGTTGTAGATGCATGAACTAAAAGAAATGTCATAAAAAACTAATTGTTTGTTTGGAAATATAGTAGTGCTAACGTAAAAATATAATTTTGTATGTTGAAGCAGATAAAAAATAATGTTGTTCAAACTTATATGTTATTATCTATTTATGTTTTATTTACTTTTGTAAAAATCGACGGGCGTTAGTCATAAGTTAATAAATAAAAAACCAATTAATCAAATTGACAATGCCATTAAGTTTGACATTATACAAATTACACATTGTCGTTATCGATTAACGATAATTACTGTACATAATTAACTTTTACATCAAATAAGAGTTAACACTCTCAAAGAAACTAAAAGTCCAGCAATACATCACGCTAATAATATCTATAGTACTATATGAAACGCAATGTTGGACTGTAAGAAAAAGTGACAAATCAAAACTGATGGTTTTTGAAAGAAAAATATTAAGAAGGATATATGGACCCTGTCTTGACCAGCAAATAGGGGAATGGCGTAAAAGACACAATGAGGAGTTATGCGACATGTAACACGCCGGATACAGTAAAGGGATAAAAATAAAAAGATAGAAATGGGCAGATCATGTGCGGAGGAAACCTGATGCTATGGTAAATACGGTTCTACAAGAGAATTCAAGAGGGAAAAGATCCTTAGAAAGACCCTAAATGCTATAAGAGGATTGTGTCAAAAAATAATGTAGAAGACCCGGATGAAGATTTGCATATGTCGGCGTAAAATCGCGAAGGATGGAGACAGTTAGGATTGAATGTGTGGTCTAAAAGACCGTACACAAAAAAAAAATCAAATAAAAGTTATAACACCTACAAAAAAAAAATTTGATCGTTCATTGAATCGTAGAATAACAAATTTTAAAAACTAACAGTATCGAAACCTATATCTAACATTTTATTGAGAAATATAGAGGATACTATTATTACTTCTATGCTAAAAAACAAAAAATGTATTTAAAATCTAATACAAAAGCGAATGTCCATTTATTATTGTACTTCTCGTATAAACAATGGTTGATTTTGTGAAAATAATCAGTCTTATTTCAAATTGCAAATCAATGTGTAAAATTATTTGGGTCTTATAATAAGAAATGTTTAATCGATTAATGATTAATCACAAATCCATTTTGGTTTATCAAGTGAAATATTTATTATATTGTCAAAAACGTAATTGGGGAGTCGCAAGGGGTAGCACTTGCGACTCCAAATGTAATGTATGGGTTACAAAAGTATTATTTTGCGGCCCCTGAAAACTTCATATTTATGTTTTATCGTTAGTGAAAAAATTAAAATAATTAATTATTTAGATAAATAATTATGAAATAAAAAAAGTTGGAGAGTGAGAAAATTGAAACCATATTAACATCGATAACAATACGATGATATAGACATTTAATCTAAAAATAAATTATATAATATTGATTGTAATTATATTATAATTATAAAAGATTATGTGATTTAAAATTTAAATAAAATTAATATTTATGCCTATATATTAATTATAAAAAAAATTAAATTTATAGTTTTTAATAACATGAATTTATACATAAGAATTATATAGATTTATAATATACTTTATATAAATAGAATATAATAATATGATTTATTAAAACATTGTTTTATAATGTTTGTGCATCCTGAGTAACTTTTGCAACCCCTGATATTTTTTCCGAATTACGCCACTGTATGTTGTTACGTGTAAACGATTTTCTAAATAAAACTTATCATTCAATTTATATACAAATTTATATGTAATTTTATGACTCAAAAATTGTTGATATAAAAATTTAATTATTTAACACCAATATGCGTTTTTTTTGACAATGAAAAAAAAATATTAATTATTATTCAAATAAAAAATAAATACATTATGAAATGTAATTTATTTGGCCATACAAATTATCTAGCCTGACCGTATTAGTGTATGTTACTGTACAATGATAACTATATAGTTAAACTTTATAGAAATATTATAAGTACTTATTTTATAATATATAATGGGATAATATTTATATAAGAATCGTATCACATTGTGTGAGATATGAACACCACAAACCTAATACAATGCGCGGTATATCATTTGACTGAAACGGTATTTCGAATACCAATCTTAACTTTAGTATTCTATGTACAATTAAGCCGATCGCACACCAAAATAACATAACTGCTTTAGACAGTGTAAGTTATTTTCGTGTTAGTCAACCAAAAACAATTTGTTTTTATAAATTGTACCTAGACGAAACGTCATTAGACAAAACAAAATAATAAAAATCATAAAAAAAAAAATTATGGATTCATCCGTTAAATAAAAACTTGGTCCTTGTCTCCAAAATAATAAATGGATGGTTTTATTTCCACTAAACTTACTAGTATTTCCCCATCACAAGCCATTATATGATAAGTATATAAAAAATATTATTAAAAATATATATGAAATACAAAATACACACGAATAATAAAATAAATCTTTCTTGTCTAGTTATGACTAAAGGAAAAATATGCACACTCAAACAGTATCAGTTATGACTAATTGTGTTTTAAAGCAAAAAACGTTTTGTTTTGACTATGTCTTATCAGTGTGCGTATGCAATGTAATTTCTTATGTACTATTTTTAACGAAACTGCGTTAGACTGACTAACACTGTCTAGTATAGTTTTGCTCTTTTGGTGTGCGATCGACCTTAATAAAAAAACTAGTTTTAAATGCATTTCGGATATGTATACTCGGCAAATGATCACTTCGTGCGGTCTCCGGTTGAAAAATCCGTCACGCGTGACCAAACTGTTCGGTTAAAACAGGGGTCGGCAAGTAATTTACATTGGAGTCCTAAAGTTTAAAATAATAAATCAATGAGGTCCAGTGAAAAAAATATTTTTCAAATCTTTATATTTTAAAAATAGTAGAATAAAAATAAAAATAACTATTTGGTTATTACTAATAATTTATATTAAAAAATTACAATATTAAAAGTATGAAAATAAAAGTTGACAGGGTCCAAGAGTATTGCCTTCCGCCGTCCACCAGTTGCCAAACTCTGGGTTAAAACAATAATGGAAACATTCGAACCTGGTAATTTTCGTACGATTAAAATTAATCAATTAATTGAAAAACCGTAAGCAACACATTTAATTATCACTGGATACCACTGTGTATTATATTTCACCATTTAATCCTAATAGGTATATTACGTATTTCGTTATGCGATCAGTTGATTGTTATCTATATAGAATAAAACCACCCTAAAATATTAGCTACACTAAATGGTACAACCCACCCCTTGGTATATTAGGTGACCACGTGAAACCGATTTAGACCGATAGACGGCATGCATACTTCAATGGGCACCTGAAAATCGTTTTAATTCGGGTTTACCGTTTCCAGTATTCGCACGAGTATAACTGACATCAAACGGGCAAGTACATTATTTAAATACGGTATATAATCGGAAATAACGTTATAATAATGATAGCAATTTAACATAAGAAAAAATAATCTTACCTGTCGATATTTATACGAACCACGTGAAAGATATGTTCAACTCGTGAAACTTATAGGTGTATTAATATATCATCCGACGGAGCGGTACATCTGTAGTGTTCAACTATGAAGTTCCAGTGGCCGACACATACGAACGCTATTCAAATGTTACCAGACGCAGCGCATGCGTATTAGCCATTACATTATCATACATACTGTAGTAAATGATTGTTTAACACACCTACACGCTACATATTATTACAACGATTGAAATCTGTGGGTAAAAAAAAACCTTTGAAATTAACTACGCGATATACAAAATTAAAAAAAAAGATAAAAATAAAATACGTTTAAAATTCGGTTTGATATTCTTTCGA
Source organism: Sipha flava (assembly GCF_003268045.1). Classification (NCBI taxonomy): domain Eukaryota; kingdom Metazoa; phylum Arthropoda; class Insecta; order Hemiptera; family Aphididae; genus Sipha; species Sipha flava. Next base: position 10,293 of record NW_020273023.1, read on the forward strand.
AAATTCGTAACGAATTTTACGGGGTGTTACGATGTGAAAATAAAATCAATACCGCTGAGAGATCCGAATAAGATATTATTCTAACGGTACATTATCGTTTTAATACATTAATTTTGGTAACAAATGTACCTACAAAATATTTCCAATGGCATCGACGTAAACTTTTATACGAACTTCAGGATTGCATTATTAACATTGATTTTCACAGTGCCGTAACTACATGTTGGCGAAATGGGCTGTTGCCAAGGGTGCAGCAAAGTAATGAGCGCATTTCAGTTAAATTAAAACTGGTTTTTTTTTGTAAAAAATAAGCGCCAAAATAAAATCCGCTAGGACGCCACGAAGAGGAATTACGACACTAGATGTTAATTTTAAATAATTTTGAGATCGACTACAAATAGCGAACAAATATTATTCCCTTATTTTCATTAAACTATTAATATTAATATAAATAAATAATCCGATAAAATAGGTATTGAAAATCCGAAAAATCCGAAACCTAAATGACATTAATATATTTCTTATATTCATTTCCTAAGTTGTGTGAATCAATTCGAACAATTCATGAGACTCCTTTGTTCGTCATTATAAATACTATCTATATCTAGCCGATCTATACAAGTCGATGCTTTCTTCGAAATCATCAAAGTTATGTAGGCATTGCAATATAATGATCACTGCATTATATAACATATCATGTTCGGATGTACATTATTTGTATGACGCTGCAACGGTACTGCTAACATACGGCAATGTATCTGGCACCAGACTTAAAAATACGTTTTATAGTAACATTATAATTAGCATATTATATACTCGGACGTAGGGTACGATTTATAAATGTTTTTATGGATATTCGATTTTATTTGTTTATTCGAACATGCGCCCGCTACATTTTATGTGTATATTTATAATAACACAATGTATACATGTGTTTGTATAAATATTCTGTTTTGTTTGTATTATTTTTTAAAGATTTTTCAACGACAAAAAACATACTTTATAATAACGAGTTAAAAAGTAAAAAATAGGCAGTGGCGTAGCTAGGTAGAAAAGTGCTCCAGTACAGTAAAAATAATTGGGCTCCTCTCTAATATTATCATTCAACGAAAATTCAAAATATATACGTCATATTGTTCTTTCAAATGTGAATACTTACTATGAAACGATAAACGAAAATAATTAACGGATAATTAATAATTATACAAAATAAAAAGGAAATTCAGTTCAATACTATAAAAGCATACAGTAATCCCTCATTATCCGTGGAGGTTACTTCCCATCAAACTTGCGCAGATAACGAGACCATAAATCAACGTAAAAAAGGTTAGGTTTAATTTTTTTAATTTTAAAAATCACAATAAAGTTTATTTTTTTACAATTATTTAATTAATTCTTTTTTAATTCATACAACCAATTAATTTATTATCTATATATATTAGGGAGGATGAAAAAACTTAGTAACAGATGTTTGCTGTTAGTTCTAGCAAATGACGATACAGTATCACCACTTTTTAATTTGTCCTAAATAACATTCAATCAGATGAAACCGCAAAATAATGATATACAATTGAGCGACGTGCGTGGGAACTTAAATGATACGAGAAGTGTAACCGTATAGATTCAATATAATTCTATAAAAATGCATCAAGGACAAAGACTCCCCCGCCTCCGTACAGTGGCTCGTAGTAATCGGACATTAATGATAAAAGCCCATCCACACGATAGCCCACGAAGAGAGGGATTATGTAGTACATATCAGTGCACGTCACAATCGAATCGATAACTGTTTTCAGATGTTTTTTTCAACGTTTGACGTCTAAAAACAGCTAACAACCAATTATAATACCATACGAGTTTGATTCAAAACGCAAAAGAACATTTACGTGAGTTATTGTAAAACGAATTGCAATTTTTTCAACATTTATTTTTTGAAAATATCTTGTATTTTAATTTAAATTAAGTCAAAATGTATAAGTACTAAAATAAAATGTGAAAATGTATTAAGCTTAAGTGAATTTATTATAATGGATGTATACATGTATCGTAAGTATAAAAGCTAAATAATTGAGAAAATTATTTTTGTGAGATAAATTATGCGGAAAAAATTAAAAATACTGAAAATAAAAATACAGTACAACTAGAAAGGAAAATGTTTAATAAAAAGTATATTATTGAGAATTTAAAAATAGTATTTGACATTGTTGGTTACTTGTTGGAAACTATTGGACCACACATTATTTTTTATTTAAAAAAAAGTTTTACATTTTTTAGCCAGTTCGGGACTGTCCAATATACGTCAAAAAAATATTTTAGTTAGTATTTATTATTATTATTATTATTATTTAGAAATGTATATACTATGTACTGGTAAGTTTACCTCTGCATATAAATTATTAGAGAAAAAAAATCGAGAAATGAGCTCTTTAAAGTATTAGCTAAGTATAATTTAACTCTTAATTTTTACTTTGAAAAATAAGAATAAATACTAACCACAACAGTGGATTATCATTAAATAATTTTAATTTATGTTAATAAATCAAATAGATGAATATCAACCTACTTTACTTTTCACGACTTTTTTTTTTTATTTTTTTTTAATTAGTTCTCGGAATGGCTAGAAAAAAAAAATTACCAACAATTTATAATTAAGAGTAGTTTAATATTAATAATTGAACCTATTCATTTAAAAAACAGTCAAGGAACAGTAAACAAAAATAGTAAATATAATTCAAATAATATTCAAAATGTTCATAATCTTACAAATAAATCAATTTTTTATGCAGGGGTAACTTTTTTTTAATTTAATGAACATGATAATCAATAAATATTTTAGGAACATTTAACAAACAATAAATACTACTTTAAATATTGACTTTAGAACTTGTGCTCAATGATAAATTATTGTAACTTATCAAAGTAGTGATTGGTCTGACAGAAATATATTTTAGATCCTAAAGTCTAAAATTAGAACAATGAATTGTTTGACTATTCTATTAATTTACAAGTTTTGAGGAGAACAAATGAAAATGGCTGTATAATAAATGTTCTATAGATACATCTATTAAATTTATGTACAAAAATAAATATGTAATTTAATGTATATTATAATTATAAGAAATTATATAGGTAATTATGAAATTTCAAGGTGCTAAAATAAAATGAGTAACAAAGACATCCGTTATCATCATGGAGTAAATATATAATTATATGTTCTCCACAACCATCGAATACTTTGTTCTCAATGCACATAAGTACCCAAAATACTTCTATGACTTTTAATAAACTAACAAATGTTTGATGACAATTTACAATAAATAAAAAATTATATTAATTTACTTTTATGCTAAATACCATAAAATGTGTATGAAATAGCAATCTCGCAAACATCTTGCGACTTTCTCAATTTACAATAAAATATTGAAAATAAAATGTTTAAATAATTCAATTTCATAGAACTTCCACATTAAAAAGTTACTGTACTTCACAAATGTATAAGTCAAAACTCCTATCGCATTAAATATTAATCCCTGTACATATATATATATATCTTGTATATCACACAGAAAACCCTATTTTAGTGAAAAAATTGCTAATAATGCAATTTTAAAATCTTTTATACATAAGTATTGTTATATTTGAAATAACGGTATTTATTCATTTTCTAAATTAAATTAAATTTGATTACATTTTCTGGGAGCATATTTCGAATGCAAAATAAAATAAAAAAATTCCCAAATTACTTACCTACTTCTTTCAATTTTATAATTTAATTTTCAATTACTTAATGGTTTTAGCATAAAGGCTTATAGTTAAATACAAATACATAATTTTAGTGTAATGGTAACCAAATTTGCAACCAAAACTTGACCTTGTAAATTTGATCCACTTAGCTGATGACTGCAACACCACGAAAATAAAATTAGCTATATTTTTTTTGAAAAATCAAAATGATGGGGGAAAAATAAACGTTTAAATTGAATAATAAATAAAATTATTTTAATTTCGACAAGCTGAAGTTTGTTATTTGTAGTAAAATGTTCAGAAAGACGAAAATTATATTTAAATATACAAATAAAACAGTATATAAATAATAAAATAAAAATACACGTTAAAAAAATAAATATATATATAATAATTATATTATTATATATTTACATATCTATAAGTACCATTTGTCTTAGTCTAAATATTTTATATAAAAGTCTTGTAGAAATATGTTGCAAAATACAAAAAATTACTATAGTTTATATCATATTATAATAAAGGTTCTTCTTAATTAATTAATAATCGTAGTAATTATCATCCACTCTGTGTTTTTCGATGTTACCGCTGAGCGTGGGATCAGGACGCCGTCTTTTGAAAAAGCCTAATCTCCACAGTAAATAAGTTAAGAGTATTAACAGCAAGAGTCCAGCCAATATGGCAAGAATAATATACCACCAAGGAATCGGCTCATTTTCTTGTTCCAACAAATCTAATATGGCAATAGTCTCTACCTGTTAAATTTACATTAAATTTCTTACAAATACTGTAACTGTGTTAAATTTTAAATGGCAACAATAAAATAATATTTCCTTTTCATATCATAGAATTTGCTAAACTCACATCCATATAAATTATTTAACCAATTCTAGTATTAATCCCTTCAAAACTTTTTCCTCATTTCTTATTATACATTACTTTATTTTCAATAGTTCTTTGTAAATACATTAACATCAAAATATTAACCAGTAAACTTGCATATTGTTTCTTTTAATTCATATTACATCTTATCATAACAATTAAACTCAACCATATTAAAAAACTATAGCAAAAGACATATTTTGCTAAAAAGACCGTTGTTTAAAATTTCAATATTATAAGAATGCATTATTTTATTTATATAAACGAATTTAAATTAAATTTCAATAGAGTTCGTAAAACCATGATGATTAAATAATGATAATATTATGCAACTTACTTCAAACTCATCGTCTGAATGATTTTGTTGCAATAATACATCAGAGGGAATATGAATTTTAGCACGAGATACAATCTGAACAGAATCAACTTTAGGGAATTCTTGTAACAAAGTAGAATTCCAGAGTCTGAAAAATAAAAATTAACAAGATTTTATAATTAAAATAATTAGTATACAAAAGTTAATAATCAACATTAGCTAACCTTGCTTTAATAAAAATAGTAGCCTCTTGATTTTTTTGTAAATTGTTGATTCGACACCGAAACTTGAAACAATTTGCGTTCCCCAATAAACAGTTCTAAAAATACCAAAAATATTATTACAAAATTTTCAAATAATGCAATTAATGCAAAAAAAATTATACCATTTTGACAATTTGTAAACGTTTTCCATTATCTTTAGTATAAGTTTCAGCGCCAACCACATAATTTAATTCTCTACGAACTCTATTCTGGTAGTATCCCGTACTACTATTCTTTATGATATAATTAGTTGATTTTGAAACCATAAAGTTGTTTAAAGCAGCATTTTCAGTACGAATACTATCAAGCGGCATTTCTTGAACTCCCGGGCGTACTAATAATCCCAATGGATTAACTTGATCTTGGGACATATAACATTCTCCACCATTTAATGCTAAAATATTAATCAAGTCAATAAAAAATAAAAATTACTTCATCAATTCAAAAAACTCTTAAATCTTAACTTACCTTCAACGAAAGGTTTCTCATCTAAGTACAATAGCCATTTTCCTGGAGTGTAATGACTAGATACTTGATAAGGCCAATCAATATGTACTTCAAGGTTGGATACTTTCCAAGGACCATAATTAAATACTTGATAAGTGTGCAAAACTCTAGAACCAACTTCATCACGATACTTAATAGATGCATCTTCTTTTACCTGACCACCATAATACACTTGTTCTGGACGAGCTAACCTAGAATTATAATCAGCAGAAAAATAATGTATAATAATAACTAATTACAATATGAGAATATTTTTTATTTAATTTTACCCTTTTAACGACAATTCAGCTCGTTTTATCACATTAACCCTCAAAATAAGGGGACTTTGAGGTTCAATTTCATGGGAAGTAGAGTTAGATATCACTACAAACTCCAACTGATTTTCAGAATCGTTCAGTTCTTTTGGATCAAAACGCAATTGAATATTCACAAAAGCAGATTTCTTTAAAGGATTACCAAGAGCACATACAACCATAGTCTTGTTGAATGGATTACAATCTGCTTGTTTCATCTATAAACACATTTGATTAGCTGAATGTAACCAATCAATTAAGCATAAATTATTAATCTTACATCATCTAATTTCACTGTACCAATATAATTAAATGAATAAGGGTGAATCACAAACATTCTGCTTTCATAAGCAGATTCACCATGATTATAAGCAGTTGTGTTTAAAATTATTTCAACATGTTGTCCGATAACTAATTCATATTCTGTAACTAAAATAAATAAAAATTATAATCAATAAAATAGTAGTTACAGTAAGTTAATACATATAAAAACATAAAACTAACTGAACTACAAATTAATTACATAGAGTTCATTCCCATATAATTATTATCACATTTCATAAAACATAAATTTACTTTGTGTTTTAGGTAACATCAATTCAGCATTCACATGAACTTGGCTTTCACATTTGTCGTTATTTCCACAATCTTTATGGAATGTAGCAAAGAATGTTTTTTCAGCTTGATTTTGATTCAATACTGGCAAATCAGCTAATGAGGGTACAGGATCTCCCGGTTTAAGAACCGGAACATCATTTTGTTTAAGAGAGTATGATATACGTAAAGCAATTGGAGACTGGATATCCATGGTATTCTCCTAAATCATAATAGTAATATAAATGTCAATTTGAATGAATAGATAATACACAGTACTTTGATGTAAGCAGTGTGTTGTTGACAAGTTCTTTTTTTGTTATGATCCACAGAAACGTAGTTTTCAATTGTTTGAGGCTTTAAATTGTGATCAGGCCCAAACCAAACCCTCGAAAACTTACGACCTTCTTGGAATGTTTCAGCTTCTAATTTATAATGCAATCGAACATCCCATCGACCATCAGATCCTGCCTTAACGACCGACTCCAATGCACAACAGGTTTCAAAAGTAAAACTAAATATAACAATGACGTTATTAAATTAAAAGACTATAGTTATATAAGCATGTGAAGTAATGAAATAATTTCTTAAAATATTAGATTTACCATGTGACCGGTGATGTTCGGTTGGCCGAACATCCAGTTTTAGTTGGATCAATATTACGAAGTTTTTCAGCAGGACCAACGGTAGAGGTTATGTTTACAATTGGCCGTGCTCTAATCAATATTACCAAGTCACTTTCGTAAGCACCTGATATTAAATCTGGGTAACCATTTTGATCTAAATCCACCCCATTTCCACTCAATGAATAACCTAAGGTACGTATTTGTAGATTGTCCACCACCAAATCCTCAGCTTTAATAACCTATACAGACGTTAAATATCAAATTAATATAATCTTTATACATAAAAATATGCAGACATTTTAGACTAACTTGTGAAGGTTCGGTTACTATTCCAAGAGCTGAACCTTTATACACGTAAATAACCCCGTTGCCTTCATACGGTGCTCCAATGGCTATATCATCATATCCATCTTTGTTTAAATCCCCTAAATTTGTTATTGCAAATCCAAATCTA
>NW_020273024.1:0-95242 GCF_003268045.1 Sipha flava
TTTTTTTTTTCAATTCCTAATTATTCCTTCTATAAATATAATATTTATAACTTTTAAATTAATAATACAATTATTCGACTAACACAAGAACTCGTGATTTTTATTTACGCGGATATTATAAACATTTTATTTAAAAAGAAAAATGAAAATAGACTGGTCAAAAGGATACTCTAATCACTATAATAAATCATTGATCTATTAATTAACCGGAACTATAAATTATGATTGTGTAATTGAAATAAATGTATATTTGATATTCTAATTACAGTTTAAAATAACAAAACTTCTCAAAGTTACAATGCCACAATTATATGATTATAAATGTTATAATGCTATAGTAGAAAGTTATATGACAGTAACATAGTTTTGATAATCCCCCAATTTAAGTTATCAGAATAAATACATACAATATTTATAACTTATTATGTAACTTTTTAGTTAATATGATCTTAATAAACTGGGCTCTAAGTTATTTTAGCTGTACTCATCATATGATGAGTCTCCAAATTCAAACAGCCATCCAACTTTTCAAACATGATCTATTTTTTTAAGAAATAAAATTTAATAAAAAGTTGACCATGGGAAAAAATTGAGTTCGATACATAATATTAAGGTACCTAATTTTAAGGGGTGATTATAGAGAGTACTTTGCTCTTCGACCAGATATTCGAATAAAGTATATTTTTTAAGTTTCCATTTCAATAAATTTCGCATAATATTTCAAACACAATTCTTTATTAGAATATAATTTTTACATTATTCTCCTAGTATGGCTATATTATGACTAAAAAAATACAAATTTAACACAATTGTAAATGTTTGTGTGCATTTTTAAGCATTTATAATGAATATCTGAGCTTGAAAGAGGCACTCTTAAAAAAATTTAGTTGTTATTTTCATGATGAATTGCGTATTGTTTTACATTTCGAATCTTCCTAAAAGCAGTTAGTGTTTTATTTTTATTTATCACGAATATCTTTGTTTTTGTTGGACCAACATTTTTCGTCAATTTTTTTGATTACATTTACCAATGCAAAATAATAACTATATCCACTTAAAATCCTTTAGAATTTAGAGGTAATAACGGGAGCACAGTATGTCTTAAAATTAAATTTATCCAATGCATACTCAGTAGGTACTGAATTGTTACGAAGGTTCGTAACAATTTACAAAAACTATAACTTAACGATTGCTGAAATAATGAATAATTATCAACACAATCATTAATATTTATGCAAAAATTAATCAATATTTTATTACAATAAAGATTGGTAGAACAGTTTCAAATTATTGGAAAACTTTAACATTTTATACTAAACGAATTCGACTGAATGAATCGATAAACTATTCATTTTTAAATATTGTAATTAAATGTATTATCAACTAAACAATAAAATCAACTTTTCTTTTTCTGTTGTAGCTAAAATAAGATATACTAAACCAAAAATAATAATTAAAAATAATTTGAATTTCTTAAACGATCAATGTTGACAGAAAAAAATATAAACTACTTAAAGAGATTTATTAATAATAATGTATCCACATACTATGTTTATTATCATTCAAAGATTTATTATTTGAATTATAATAAAAACGAAGTATAAATTTCAATTTGTTTATAAAATATTTAATTATTTTCTTCAATTTGAATAGTAAAATTTTTGTTTTATTTTCACTGTTTAATTACTTTATTCTTATTTTTATTTTTTTTTTTATTCGGATGAATGATTGTTGAATAACCATAATATTGATTCAAAATTACACTACGATCACTTAGTAATAATTAAAATCAAATTTTTAGAAAAAAAAAAAATAAACTTTATATTCTTGCTTCAATTTGGAAATTGTATTGATAGTTTATTAATTGTAATATTTACGTTTAAATACAATTAATGTACATAAATTACATTACGTTTTTTCTTTTTATTACATTTAATGTAATTGTTTACATTTGGTATAAATCGTACTGTTTAACAACCGTTTACATTTTTAAAAATTGTATTAGTCTCTCAGGAAAACAATTAAAATGCAATAAATCCAAACCTAAGATTAAATAATATAGAACCCATAATGTTAATTTTATCGACTAGTTTATTATTATGACCAAATTATCCTTTACGGAATAATTATACCTAAATTAAACCTGGTAAAATTATATTTGTTTTCGAATTCAATAGTTTATCAGTTCATTTTCCGATTTCTATAGTTCTATGTTTCAACTAACTATTATTCATAAGGATGCTGTAGATATTACTAAGTATTATAGTAACTTTAACTAATGTATATTATAATACAATGAATTCTAATAAACAATTCATCTACTCGTTAAATTTTACTCTTTCCTTTATTTAATACATATTATTTGAAAAAATAATAAGATAAATAAAATGTCTCTCCAAAGTAATATCACTGTACAATATTATTTTTTTTTTTAAATTTTCTTTTTTTTTCTTAACAAAACATGTTTAGCTAATTATGTATTAAACATTAAGCAATGTTATAATAATATCGTGTGGTCAGGTATAATAAGAATACGTTATACTAGTCTGATATTTGTATAAGTTTTGTTTTCACAATCTATAAAAATTCGCCTTTGTTACTATATTTACTTATTATGAATACTTAATATTGTAATATTGCATGCGACTGATATGAATTATTAATATTTAGAACACAATATTTTAATGCTAATGTGAAAATTGTATACTATTGTATATTCATACTCGTAGAAGTGGGTTTACGATTTTATCAGACACACTCGTTGTACAAATAATAATTCTCGTACGACTGCGTAGTATTATTACTCCGAACGGTAACAATGCACTTAACCGTCTAATGTGTCCCTCCATACAACCGACTATACGCATCCCGTCTTCCACCCGAGGCGAAAGAATAATAAACCAAAAAAAAAAAATAGGAAAGAAGAAAAAGAAAAAAAGAGAAAATAAATCACTAAAAACCGAAGTCACGTGCTTTCCGAAAGCACTAGTATTACTATTATCCGTATCCTAACCTCCGGCGTCATCCCTCGCGGGGTTAATTGATTAATGGTTTATTTGACAACAGCATTTATACGTTATCCTGCTGCTACCCATTGCGTTCCTGGCGGCTGCCGAGCATACATACACGTGTGTATCGCTCCGCAGAAACCCAAGGGCGGCGGCCGTCATTGTTCAAACAATAATCGGTCTTATTGCTCTTGTTGCTCCGGAGGGTTACTGTGAACGAATAAAAACCCTATGAGGGATTCCCCGATGCTGCGATTTTACTCGAGTTGGTGAATCATACAGCCATTGCGTCTACCGCGAAGGGTTGAACGCGACTTGAATGAGTTTTTCGGTTCAACGGTAATAATATATATTGCAACAATAATAATGATGATATTAATAAAACGCAATAACGCGTATAGGCGATAACAGTGCGGTGTTGAGGATTTTTCTATGGTGGATGGGGTGGGGCAATATCTGTAATTACCGATCGCTCCAGTAACAAGTTGTACACACTTTTAGTCGTAACGTAGGTCGATCGATATCGAAAATATGCATTATTTTTTCCGTCGTCCTTCTGAAAAGTTCAAACGTTCGAAAAACACAAAAGCAATATTATAATTGTAAAATACTCGTAGAAAACAAGGGGTAAATATGCTCGAATAGTAGGGGGATCCATCCCTCGACTCTAAATACACCATTGGGTGGTATGATAATCGTCCGTGTGCACAATCTGTGTACCGTAATCACTATATAAAATTGATTATCGCGTTGTTTGATTAACGATGATGTCTTTTTCACAGGCCGCTGCTTGGACACTAATTATTATTATTATTATAATTATCCCGAATAGGAGTTTTATTTTGAAAAGGGTTATGATACTCGTTTAATAGACGCGTAATCATGTGCGTAATGTGCTCGTGTGTTGTACGATGAGTAGATAAACATATTACGGATGCTGTCGAACAAAATTTACTTGCCGGTGTATGACAAATTTATAACATTCAGTGAATGCGTCGAGTGAAAGACCTTACGAAACGGTTTGTTTCCGCCGGACGTAGAAAAAATAACAGATACATATTTCTCCCGGACGGTTTCCCTTTAATCGATCAACATCAATCGCTCAGCAAATATGATCAAATTCGATATAATGTGACGCGAAAAGAACCGACATCCCTTCCCAAGATGGTGTCACCTCTACGTCGATATTACAAATTTATCACGCCTTGGTGCGCCTTTTTAAACACACTGCACTCTGTATACTATATATGGTTAACGTCACATGACACTGTTGAGCTCGTGACACGCCTAATGGCCAATTTGTCGGATTGTCGAGATGCCACCTAGTCACAAACAAAAGTCACGGAATAAAATACGTATACTAGTGTGAGTTTTGTTGGACACGATGCGAAGATCAATGGAATACGGTTTATAAATATTAACAAGTGGCATTCACCGTGAAATGATAACGCGGTCGAATATCATCATGACGTATATCACCCGTATAAAAAATAAATGTTGTATGCATTATACCATTCAAAAATCTTGTCCGGTCGAAGTCAAGTAGTCCTGACATGTAATAATCATACGCAATACGCCGTAGATATGTATCGTTAATTTCATTCAATGGCCATTGCCCCTTGTTTTATCAAAGAACATCGTGGTCAGCATACATTTAAGCACCGATGTATATTTTTATTTGATTTTTTTTCTTGACATTGTATTATTCATTGTAGAATAGCATTCAATATAAAATCATGAACATATGTAAAATGCAATGAATGTCAACTTACATAGATAATATGAAAAACTGAAGAATATTTTGAAAATCACATTTTATTATATATTCATGAAATGGAAACTTAACAAGTTTTTAGTTTATCAAAATTTGATTCTTAAATAAATATTTGAAAAGCAAAATAATTATTGGATTTTTATTTTTTTTTGAAACTAAAAATGAAAGATTAATTTCAAATATAAGAATTAATCTCTGTTAGTTATTTTCGAATAGACACTAATAACGATTTTTAAAATTTTGAACTTCAAAAAATTATGTGATTCTGTTTTTTAATTTTTTTTTTTAAATTTTTGAATTAAACAACGGATAGATAGACCTACTTAATATTTTCTAAAATTATATTGTACTTAATCATGGGAAAAGAAATAGTTACATACAATTTTATAATATGATTCTGTTTACATAATATATTTTCATTATTTTAAAAATATTCAATAATGGATTAAAGAGTTAATAATAAATTACTAATCAAAAATAGTTTCTGAAACTTGAAATGTAATTTGATTTAATATTATTTAGAAATAATGAATGAAAATAAAATTAAAATAAATGTTATGTTAAAATAAATTCCAAAATCAAATGAATGTATTTTATAAAAAATAATCCTTTAGGTATTTGTTAATATTTTATGACTAATAAATGTGAACTTACAAGTTATGATTTCTAGGGTTTAGACTATTTGTCCAAAAATAAAATGTATATTTTCAACCTCTCATTGAATATAAGCTATAAAATACTCTCGATATGATACGGCTACAAATATTATATAAAATATAAATTGAACATTAAACTCAGCCAAAAAGGAATAACTTTTAAAATAAACTGCATTACTAAATAAATAATATATAATGTGTATCACAAATCTAAACTTGTATCTTTTAATTAATACGTAGAAAACATTAAACTCTTAAATTACTAACTAAAAATATGAAATTGTTGACTAGTAGTATAATAAGGCAAGTCTTATAAGTCATATAAGACAGTATAGTTTTAATCAGTGTTGTGCTTAGATAATTTTTTGTATCTAGATATAGATAAGATATATGAACTCAAAATATATCTAGATAGAGATAGATAATGATAAATTAAAATATATCTAGATATAGATACAGATAAAATCAATTTTATCTAGATGAAAATGAGATGATTTTTTATAAATGTTATTTTTAAATTTTATTTTTTATAATAGGTTTGTAGAAAATATTAATAAAATTATGAGTTATGACTATATAATTTTAGTTTAAATTACTAATAACTATTTGTAAAATCTGATAAATAATTAAAATTATCATTCCAACAACAATGTGTTAATGTCAATACTTACTCCATTTTCTGAAAAAGGAAGACTAGTTGTGTATATAGATGCCAGGCAGAATACATTGTATAAGCTATAAAGGTATATAATTATTATTTATTAAACTATTATGTTGAATTATACAGATAGATTTATTTATGATACATATCAAATAGATTTCAAACTAAAAAGAAAAAAACAATACTATACATAAATTTGTTAACATTTAAAAATAAAATAATCATAAGTAAAAACAATTTTGATATTTAATATAATAACATAAATATTTACCTTTAGTCTGTATAAAATAAAATAATATATCTAAAATACATTAATAATTATAAAGAAAAAAAATTACCAGTTTAAAATACAATTTTTTTATTTTTTATGAACCTATTGCATGATTCTATAACACAATAATTTTTCAAATGTTTTATCACCAAGGCGATCATGCCTTGAAGTTAAAACTTGTACTGCACCACTAAACAGTCTCTCAACAGGTGCAGATGGAGGAAGAGTTGTGTTGTACTTAATACTTTTTTAATTACTGGATAATTATTTAACATATCTAATTCTTTTTTTTTTTAATTCAAAAATTTTATTACCTGTACTTGTACATTTGATTCATTTTCTTGACGGTTATGAATAAAGTCATTAGTCAATTATGATGGTATGATACTTTTTCCATAGACAATGAATAATAATAAATGAAATATTTATAACTTGCAGTGGTTAATTAATAAAGGTTGTTGTCGAATGTGGAGTGGAGCTGGTGGTTTATTCTTATTATTAGTTATTGGTATTTTTAAACTATTATAATACCGATTAATACCAATATTCCCAATACTATCGTCTATCAGGTTATTCTTACTTAGACCTTCGACTTGAATTATTTAATATTATTATATAAAGCTTATCTATTGTCGACGATTAACAATACAATTAATATTATTAATTTCTTAAAAGTGGTGCACATTAGCGACAAATGACAATAATAATACTAGGTACCTAAATATATATGTATAATTCAAAAATTCATTATATAATATATTATACAATTTTAAAAATAATACCGGAAAATATGATGTTCGTATATTTTTCAGACTATGTTTCGTGAACAATCTAGATAAATTAATATAGATGACGAAGTTTTCTATCTTAGATCACAGGTATATACCAATTGTATAATTTATCTAGATAAGATAAAAGATACGATTGTTTTATCTAGATAAGGTATCTTAGATAAATTTATCTAACTAAATTTAGCTATTGCACAACACTGGTTTTAATAATATATTGTTCGAGTTAAACAACAAGAATACATTATAACATCAACGATCAACACAATATCAACATCAAGAATGAACTTTTCAGTCTCTCGAAGTACGTACGCTGAATGATGAATAAATTATTAGAACATCTCCGATAAAACACTCCGTTGACTATCATATTTTAACCGAATCCGTGTTGACGGAAACCGTAGACAATGGTGGTATAAGAAACAGTGCGTATAGGTAAATTAAGTTTGAAGAAAAACAATTTTTTCCATCAGATGTACATTTGCCATTATTTACTCGTCACGGAAAAATGCTAGGAAATATCACGGGGAAAAAACGGAAAGCACATACACCCGGTTTGCAAATTACCTCAAACGAATTTTTCTTATGTATTTTCCTACCTTAGTCATATACATCCGGTCCTCATTTTATAGCGACAAACATCAAAAGCTTCCGCGAAAATTGAATACGTGCGCCTTTTTTTTATTTATTTATTTTTCTTATTATTTATTTTTTTTCCTCTTCTTCGTCTCCTTCGCACGTACTCACTCTTTCTATGTTCTTCACACCTTGCATAATATTTGAGAAATACGCTTTGCCTTCCCTTATTTCCATTCTTTGACTGCAACATGTCCTTATTGGTGTTACGCGTACCATATAGTGTCGCAGCGGTGCTTTGTAAACGCGTTACTGACACAAACAGAAAGATAAGTCTATGCAAATTACATATAAGATCAACAACAGAGAGAATTGAAGAATTCGGTTCATTTATATATATTTTGTTCGGAAATGTAGGAAAAAAAAAATAATATACACAATATTATTATATTGTGTAACTACAGCACGTCTTCATACGACACTTATAAATCAAGACTTTTTATACCATTATCAAAAATACTTTTTACACAAGTAGAAGTTTAAACTGATATCCAAAAATATCTAAATATTACACATGTCTAAAGTACCGACATTTTTTTATTAAAATATAACATGTAATAACATCGTTAATATATGGAATCCCTTTACTTAAGTTTTATACAAATTAACCCTGGCTATGTGAATATTTTATTGAACTTGTAATATCTTGTTTACCAATTTTTTATATTAAATTATATATTTCTATATATATTGCTAAACCTATATTTAAAAACTCAATAAATAAGATAGTATAATGAACAGTAAAGTTTGAAAACTTAAATATAAACAAATATAAACAAACTATGCTCAAAACTTTTTAATGATGTTGTCGAAAGCTAAATATATGAATAATATATTATTTTAATATTACATCGAAAACAACATTGAAAATATTATTATATTATCTAATACCTTATGAGAAAGCTTAATATTTAATATCATTTTAAAATATTTTTATAATCATCTATTATAATAGGAAAAATGTGATAAAGAGAACAACGAATTGTACACATCATATAAATAACTAACTCTTTCGTTTTAAACACATCATTCTGATTTTCGTAACGAATATTCGAAATGCAAAATGTAATTTAAAAAAACACTTTGGGAATGGCCGATTAATAGCTATTATTTAGCTACTATACATTAATGAACGTAAAATAACTGATATAATAAAATAATTAACAAAAAAAATTGTCCCAACAGCAGCTGTTGTTTCTAAAAGTGAATTAAGTTTCGTAGAAAATCGGTTATACTACAAAAACTACAAAATTAAATATTACAACTAACTGTAAGCGGCTGAATTATCTGAATTGTCGTAAAAATAATAGCAGATTCTTCTTCGCCAAAAATACGTTCGGAATCATACTAATTCAAAAAGAAATCAAATTATTTGTATCATTATGGCCGACTGATTGATTTGGAAAGTTTGGATACAAAATAAAATCGGAAAACAAGAACACTTTGAGTATCTAAATCATTACTGAACCAAAATGTCAAGTTTTGTCACGAAAAAAAAACTTATTTGACTATTCAGATCCTATCAAATATAAATCATGTGGTTCACTACAAGTCGTTTAATATATGAGACTCGTCAATAATTTTAAAATGAAATATAAGGTACAAAAAATGCGCCTTTGTTATATAAATAACAATATTTTCTTCATGAATATACAGTACAATGTAACTGGAGTATTAGAATGATATTACTATACAAATAGTTTATAGACATTTGAATATTTTGAAACACAATATGTTTTCAAAAATCTTACAAAAACAATTATGATCGAAAATATATTTAATGATTTAAATATCGTCGGATATTTTAGGACAACTCCTGATGTTCTAGTACCTACTCGTACATGATTAGCAGTTTTGGTAATAATAATATGATTGATTTAGAACTACCGTCTCGTTTTCTATACGATTAGAATTTGATGATAACCGTATAACATTAATAATATGTACTGATGAATAAAATAATTAGTAATGGATATCAATAAAAATGTTAGGTATTGAAAAAAGAAAAGTTTTAGTGTACTCGTCATTTCTAATATTGACAACAATCATTATAATGAATCAAATTATTTTTCAATGCCTAAAAAAAAAAACTTATCAAATAAATTCCAAGTTGCCTTTGTCCTAGAACACAATAATCCAAGTTATTAACAAACGTTATTAGCACTTATTAGTGTTTAAAATGAATGAACTACAAACAAAAATTACTTAATGTTAATATTTTGATGAAATAAAAATATTTTGTTTGCTCATTATAATGTTTTAAATTATTTAAGTTACATTACTCAAAAGTAATTACAAAGATGTGTCATGTGTAAAACTTTGTATCCAATTTGATACACATTTACCTGTAAAGTGGTAGTATTAAAATCATCCTTAGAATAATACACATCTGCCTCTTCATATCACATAGCTGACGTGTACTAATTTTTTTTTTTAAGCATATATATATATGATCAACGTATTTTAATAGTAAATATTTACACAAAATACAATAGTGCAAAAATCGATTAGTACTAAAAAATTTATTAACAGTATATAATACCTAAACTATCCAGTTCAATGTGAAACATGAAAAATAAATAACACAAAGTCTAAACGCAATTAACAGTTATAAAATAATTGAAAATTAACACTTTTATAAAAATGTATTGCCTCCGATGAACGTATTTTAAAAGAAAATATTGAACTATTGAGAAATTGAAAAACAATATTTTAAGTAACATAATGATTGAGTGTCATTGAGTATTTCTCAATTTCGATGAATACGAATACTGAATTTCTATAGTGAATAATAATGTCATCGGACAGACATGTTTCAATATTAAATTATATTGGGAAAAGAAAACGATGAATGAAATCGAATAAAGATTGAATCGTTTGCATAAGTCATATGGTTTTAGTAACATAAATATAAAAAAAGGGGAAACTAGTTTAAATTTTTTTTATCGAATTCAAAATAATGATAAGTTAACTATGCATAACACACAATAGTGTATTCATTTATGATTGATGTGGATTTCAAACACGAGGAATTCGACCGGCAAACACTCGTTCTATGTATCCTGTTAAATATATATTTTAGAATCACGTTCTGGCATTAAGTATTATATATTACATATCTAGATTAATTAACTTTTGATGCTTTTAAGTATTTTAACTCTAAATACAATTAAAACTCAATTGTGAGTCTGTATCCATATGTAAATACATATATAAATCGATAAAAAGACACCGGTGTGTCTGATGCCACCATCAGTGTTTATGATATTAAATAACATAAACTCGTATAAATAACTTAACAGCAAAAAAAAATATAACTATACTTTCATTTCAAGTTTAAGCAAAAGATATTTGTTAATAATTTCCATTAAATAAAAGCCCGATTTATCTGAGAAAACCTTTGTAACAATAAATGTAATTTCAATAAATACGGTGTACTGTTAATCATCATACTTATTCAACGAATTTTTTCAAATAAGACATACAATTTAAAAAGGTTTTTTTATTTTCATGTTTTCATAATCATGATTATATTCTCTTATGTTAAAGTTATTTACGATTTATGTTTTGCAGTTAAATATATGTATATTCATATTTGTATAATGAATATCAATATTCATTTTTCAATAATTATTACTGTCCGAGCTATTAAAGTTATTATTCAATGATCAATACAAATGTAAACGCAAAAAAAAAAATGTTTTTTTTTTTTATCGTTAAGGATATAACATTTCTCATGTATAACGTTGTGTTTCAAGTAAATATTTCCAATGCAAGATCTTTTAATAAAGAAATCAAATCACAACAGGTATTTACAGCAAGTCATTTAATTTTATAACCAAATGATTAATCGTTTTTAAATTTAAAATAACAATGTTACATACTTTAACATGGATAGTGGTTTGCACAGAAATTCGGTATGGGGGGGGGATGTCTTAAACTAAAACAACAAAAATGTATGATCTCTGATAACACTTATCAGTTATCAGCACGGAACATATTTCTAATAAGAAATGTTGTTTTCAAAAGATATGACTAAACTACATATTTCTGTTGATGGACGTCCTAAGTTCAAAGTTAAAAAAAAAAGCCCATGGGTGTACATGTCCCCATCATTCCCTCCTGTGCATGCCACTGCACACGGATACCGGTCAATCCGCCTAAAACAGTGGAAACTCTATAGGATTAAAAATGTTGTTCATTTAAACTATAATTTTTTTATTTTTTTTTTTTTATATAAATACTCGATAAAATAAAAATAATACTGTTTCAAAAACAATTAATTTCTAACTTCAGTGAGAAAATCTAGTATAAAAATAAAAAAAACACCAAAATATTTTACTAAATCATAATCAAACACTTCCCTTAACTTTGTGTTGTCCAGATTATTATTATATTACTGTTTACATTTATTTTTTTTCTATCCAACTTCACTTGCGTAAAATGTCAACAATGTTCTAGAAGCAGAATTTTAGTTATTTTTAGTAGATATTAATTTTCCTGTAAAATTTTTAGGTCAATGAATGTATTCGGTACTTAATAAACATGTGGTTAATAATAATTTTAAATCCAATAGATACCCCAAAAACTATATTCTAATCCAAATACGTCGAAGATCGTAAACTCTAGTGGATACGCCCTATTATTGTATTTCCATTGAAAGTGTACATCCCTTTCAAAACGTCTAAGTGACCATTAATCCGGTATTGTTTTCCGTCCCTAACTTTATTATGTCTGAGGCTTCCTACAAACCCATCTATTGTTCTTTGAAGAATGTTGAAGTAGACATTTTTCTAATATTTTCCAACTAATCAATATATTATCATTGTCTCTCGCTGTTAGTTTATTTTTAAACCAATATATTTCACTCGTTTTTCAAGTACTAATATGTACGCGCAAAAAAAAAATTAAATTCTTATTTTTTAAGTTATGTATCAACTTTTTAATAATTTTAATATATAAATTATAAAAATGATAAGTCCCCGATATTGAAAGAAAAAATTGCATTTCTTATAAATTATATACCCAAACAAAGTACGTTACTAAAAAAAACGTTTACCGAAAATCCACTGCAATAAAAACTTCTTGGTTAGATTAGCTTACTATTTTTCGCGTTAAATATTAATTGTTTTAATTGAATACACTATAAGCCACTATCTATATTTAGTTCAAACGCAATATAATAAGTGTTGATATATTTTTTTATTATGTAACTGATAATGAATATGAAATAACCTCAATATCTCGACTTGATCAAAAACAATATTAATTTTTTTATATATTTAATATCAACATTATTTATTAATTTGAACAAAGCTCATGTGTAATTTAAATAATATCTATCACAATATTTATTGAATGCAAATTACTTTAATACGGAATTACTTATTGATAAATATAAGTATTTTGCAATCATTTAATTTTTTCGGTAAATATTTTATAACATCTTTATTTAAATTAGAAAAAAATAGCACAACAAACACATGTGAATAAATTGCATAATAATTTATAAATACATAAACATAATATCATCAACCGTTTGTTTTCTGGGCGTTCCTCAAATTGTAATCACATTAAAACTTTGACAAAAACCATTTGTTTTAATATTATTTATGGGAGGTTACCATGTTTAATACAGTCTAATATTTATTGAATTTAATTCAGATTAAATTAAAATTTTGTTTTTAACGTAAATTCTCATCAAGGACGGAACTAGGAAGTCGAAGACGGGGATTCATCCCAGGGCATACAATTTTAGAGTGTGTAATTTTCGTAATCATTAACAACTAATTTGATATTTTTAACTTAGTTAAATAGTGTTATTAAGTTAAAATATGATTGTATATTAATTATTAGAAAAAAATTCTCGAAAAGAGTATTTGATTATTGGTCTATGATAGGGTGTAATTTTAACATTTTCCCCAGACGTAAAATTCATTGTTCCACCTCTGTTTCTTATAGTATTAATTATAATTGCAATTTAAATTTTTTAAATATTAAGTTTTTGCTACAAAATTCATAATTATTTAATATGTTTAAAATTGTACGAAGCTGCTTCAAAAGTAATACAATTTTAATAAATGTTACGAATATTCAATGTTAATCCGTGTGTAAAACTATTCACTGCACGCTGAGCCTTTTCAAATATAGGGTGAAACTGTTAATTTAAAATATAGATTTTTGGGATCATTGTTTTCGTTTTACAAAAATAACGATGGTTATAAATATGTGGTAACGCAACGTCATCTCTTGTTCATTTCAAGTTTCTACGTCATGAGTTCATGACTCATGATCTAGCAACGTCAGCTAATATTGCAATACGGATTATTAGTTTTGTTGAAACGGGTTCTGTTTTAATAAAGATAAGGTAGAAAAAAAAAAACATTTAGTAACCTGAAAAAAATCGCTATTACCGACAATGCACGAATAAAGGTAGACTAAAATATTGCTAACGAAGACGATGGTGATCACCTTGAGGAAAGAACATAAATTAAGAATATATATAATTCATTCTGTTATATTGGATTTATAATTTTAGGTAATTATAATTTGTTTGGAACTTTGAAAGTCGATCGTTTGATTGCTCCGTGTTGTAAAATCATTTTAAACTTTCTTTTATTTTAATTTTTTTATTTTTTTATTTTTTTTAATTTAAACAATAAATATTACAATTAAAGCGATTGATTGAATATAGTTTTTAAAATACATTGATTCGTTTTTATATACAACCAGCCTATGAATGAAACACCAACTCATATTTTATTTTTATGAAGAAAATAAAGTTTAGGTATATACCTATGGAAATATAAACTTCAAAGGTTTCTAATTTCATTATTATACAATAAATGTATCTAATTACAATTTAGGCTATATTATAATGCTTAGTATTTTTTTTTTTTTAGAATTGCCTTTAACTTCTTATACATTCCAGAATTCCATAAAGTTTGTTTTATAAAAATATTAGCTGTTTTATGTTTACAGATATTTTATACTGCGTACATAGATAAAATAATTGAACGAACGAATCAAAAATATTCACAATTTAATTTTTTAATTATTACCTATGGTGGACAATAAATTAATCATTTTAATGCAAAAAACAAAAACTAAAATTATTATAATGTATTAAGCTATAAATAAATTATTCCGATTTATGTTGCCTTAGTCTTCTAAGTGTAGAAATTATAAATTTATTTAATTATTAAAGTAATAATTCAATAAATTATATAATATTGAGCCATTCATCACACTAAATATATTTCAACGGTTATAAAATTGAATTTAAAATGAACTTAAAACCAATCATCGTTTAAACATTAAAAACTATATTTTAATCAAAAATTTATTTTATATAACCGAAGAAATATTTTAACAGGGAAGAATTACTTTTAAGATTTATAGATAAATCGTTAGTTTAAGAATATTTTAGCATTTTGAAATTTCAAAATACTTAAACTACAATAATTATTCCACGGTTTATATGCATGCACCAAGTATATTGTACCTATTATATAATACGATATGTAATGAAAATATCGTAATACACTTCACATATATGCACACATTTTTATAATTTATGAGTAAGTTTTTATTGTTATTATTCTAATCAAATATGGATTTAAGTGTTTATTTTACTATAATCCATGTTTGAAAAGCATTTATATTTAAATATACTAATTATTTTATATTGTAGTGTCTTATTAGTAATATTAATATTGTATTTTTATGAGTGAACAATGTTGTTAATAACACGTAGGATTGATTTCTAAGCTATAGTATCAATATCAAGTATATACTCGTATTTTTCTTATCGATCAAACGATCTTTGTAAAAGTATAAGACACTTATAACATAAGTATGTGCATATGATTTTCGCATGTATATTCTTATGAGTAATACAAGTAAAATGTTCAGGGATACGAGAATTAAAATTCTATCTGTGAAGAAAAAAAATGTTGGTTATTTCTTATATTAAGCCGTGTATTAATATCCATCATCAATTAAATGTATCAACAGTAAAACGTCTCTGCGTAAAATATAATTATTCTATTCTGTTGCAAAATTTTACTCAAAACGTTTATTTTATTTGTCGATCCGTCGGAGGTAAACCATATTTAAATTATACTTTGAACAAAATTACACCGCTTCATAAAACTGTAATTCAACATTAATAGGCCACACAAGAAATTTCTAATTGTTTTATTTAAATAAAAGTTATGAAAATACAGCGAAATTAACTTTTTCGGATTCGTAAAAACAATACGTCGTACGATGATGCACAGAATCTGAAATCGGCGGTGCACAGATGTTTGTCTAAAGCTCGACTCATACACGACACGATAAAATATTTTATCAATATAATTGAATATGGTAATTTACAACGATTCAGCAAGACACGATGCCAAAAAAACGTTTGGCAAAAAATATTTAGTCTGTCTGTCAGTGCCTGTCGGAATCAATTGATTTAAAATGTACATATTACTACGTACTTGTGTGATCAAATCAATTCATAAATTATATTTTTAAACGAAAATGTTCGCATTGATTACAAAAAGCCTAATTATCGTAGACATAATACATAGATACAGTCTTCGTATAATATTGGACCATAAAATAAAATATATTATGTACACGTATATTATCAGGGCTCGGAAGTTCTAGCAAATGCATATTTTTCTCGATTCATCCAAGAACATCCAAAGTAAGATATGAATCTGGTTCTCACTATTCGGATATCATACACAAAATTTAATTTTGCTATTTTTTGCATATTTACGGCTTTTATTGGTATTTTACTGATTTAGGTTTTATAGTGCTATTTTCGGGTATATTTTCACATAATACAAGAAATAATCACATTTTGTTGATAATAATTGTATTTACTTGGTTATATTTTTAAAAATATTTGAATTATTGGAAATAAATAGACCTCATCGAATATTATTTTATGTTTTCATCGACACTTTGATGAATTAATAGTTAATGACGTTATTTTTATTCCCTTATTATATCATTGCACTAGATTATCAAAAATTTTAATAACCCAGGATAATTTCTAAGGTAAATATATAAAATAATTTATTAATACTCGTAAGTACATTTTTACAAATATATTTCAGTAATTTAACATTTTGTTAACAGTATTAGTTCGCTCAGATTGTGTCTATGAGCCCAAAAATTTGTAAAATTACATTTTTTTTCTAATAAATTTATAATTTTTTAAAGTTAAATGCCATATTTTTTGATTTTTCGTGCTACTTATAGTGCATATTTTTTTTTTTTAGTGCATATTTAAAAGCCAAAAAGTAACAATTTTAGTGCTATAAATTTCGAACCCTGTATATTATTATTGAGCAACAATGCCATCGTGGTTAAATCTTCTAATTTAAAATTTTTAACCATGTTGAGAATTAACAATATCCGACCGTTGGAAATGGAAATTGGAATTAACCTAGTGCGATTCCATCGTTTCTTATCGGTCGCACGTGAATTGGAAGTAATTTTCGTGGCCGCAACACGATTGCGCAATTTTTTCTTTTTTGACCAGATTAATGACACCGCGATTGCGCAAAAAATTTGTAACACAATTGCGCCCCGATCCCTTTTTACCTAATATAATACACCATCATTGCACACCAAAAAATATGTGTACAACATAAAATAATGTATACAATACATACTTTCTACATATAGTTTCATATACATGCACTCAAACTTATTACCTAATAATTCACAATTATCCTTCCTAATTATCACAGGCTTAGAACTGACAACAAATTATTATTGTTGGCTTGGTTAAAAATTGTTTTTTTTTTCTAAATTACATGTATGCTAAATGTATGTACTAACATGGTAAATAATCGAATTTTTTTTTTATACTGATTATTAGTCGATATTATTATTATAAAAATCATTAGCTCAATCAACTTTTCATTTCGATTTTGAAAAAGTGCATTATGTGAATTAATAGTTTGAGTGCATACATATACAAATTATAGAAAGTATATATTGTATACATTATTTTATGTTGTACATCAATTATTATACATAGTATGATACAAACACATATAATTTGTTGTGCAATGGTGTTGTGATTTTATCAGGTAAAAAGGGATCGGAACGCAATCGTGTTACAATTTTTTTATGCAATAGTGGTGTAATTAGTCGGGTAAAAAAAGGAAAAATCTCGCAATCGTGTTGCACCGGATTTTCGTCTGTTGAGTCGTGTCGTTGTCATGCAAGTGTGAATCGATCTTAATAATTTTTTATAATTGTTGCTATTTATGACCGTTTACCGTAACGGACGCGTAGATGCATCGTAGCGTATTAATGTTTTATGCATATGCCATCGGGGAGACACGAAAATTCATGATATACACCATAAGATTAGTAATCAGTAATATATAAAAAAAAATGTTTCAGTCATTTACGATTTGATGAACGGACGCGACTCTCAAACAGGCTCCGAATCGATCACGTAGGAACTATTATTGTTTAATTATTATCGTTTTGTTATTGCCCACACGTTTCGTTTTGTTTTTCGTGCGACCGCGATTGCGGCCGGATAACACGCACGGTATTAATCACGTACCATGAATTATAATAAGCCGATCGGCGTCTATAATAATTTAAATCGTTTGTACTTCGCACTATATTTTAAATACACGAATGATATGATGTACTCGACTATGGTAAAAGAGAAAGAAAATCGAAAACAATTAGATAACAATCTAAACAGTAATAATTACTTCAAATTCGGACAGTATTTTTAGCAGAGAACGAGAAAACGAATTTTATTTTTCAATCGAATGTAAAACTATTTTATATTGTTTACAATAAAAAATATATGGACTAAATAAAACCTTAAACTTTTAATCTCAGTTTCATTAAATTTAATAATTGAAGTTAAGGCTTTATCTTTGTTCCACCAACGATTAGAAACGACTAAACTTAATTTTCTTAATTTAACATTACTAATATGAGTTATCTTTATTAATCCAATCCAGTGAAGTATTTAGAAACATATATTTTTGAGGGTGAGGGATGTTATACCTAATAGTAAAATAATTTTATAAATTAGTATAAAATATTCTTTACCAACTTAATGTTGAAATACTAAATAATAATAATAATAATAATAATAATAATTAATAACTAAATTAAATGCATGATCGTATAAATCGTATTTTATATTACTTTATGTTGCGCATTGACGCATAGTGTACACTGACAACTGACAAAACGTTACAGTCATGGACTAAGATATTGATATTCTTATCGACGGATAACTTCCCCACATCAGATTATTTATATACCATATGTGTGAGTACCGTGCGGCTGATTGTTATTATTATTATCCGATTACAATTTAATTATTAACGATATTAATATTTTTTATATACATATATATATATTTTCATTATACTTTAATACTTTTTTGAATAAACAAACTAAAATTATTGTATTACTGATATGTTTAAAATTTGACTTTTTCAAATATTTTTTTGGGAAGTGAACCCTCCCCCCATAAATACGCCACTGATCCAATTCACACTTTTATTATTTTTTACGAATTTGATAATTGAAAGCAGATTATTGAACCGAACCGAAACAGAAAAACTCTACATCCTCACCACATTCAGTTAAACCGACCATGACCGAATTCAAAGCATGCCCGTGCCACCAGCTCGATTTCAGTTTGAACAGTCGATGATGCGTATTTTTAATTAAACGTGAGACTAACCTAACCTTTGCGTTGTGGTTATTTAATAACTTAAAAGTAATGGATTGGAATTATTTTTTAAATGCACTTGCACATTATATGCACTTTTATCGTTAGACACTCCATCAAAAGAGCAGCCTAAGATTTTAGAAATATCTAAATCTAATTTATTGCATTAAATCGTGCACACTTCAGGATCATTGACTTTGATCATTGTTTTAAAAGTTATTTAAATAAATTGTGGACAAATACATGACGACTGATAATAATATTTATTTAATAATCGATTAATATTTAATAGCACATTTATAGTTAATCGATATTTAATAAATTAAGACGCAAATGCGTAAATTTGCATTTATAAAAAAACACGGATCGTTATCATCATACCAATTATGGGACAGAGAGCGGGGCCGGGGAATAAACTAGTTGAGGAGGGGGCTATTCTGGATTTACGATCACGGAGCTGCGGTCCGACCCGGCTGTTAACGCGTTCTATTACGTACCGCAGAAGTATACATTCTCCTGTATCCAGCCCAGAGTCTGGAACCGTTTGAATTTATCGTTACCGGTTCCGATACCGGTTCTCAGCAAATAATATAATTGTCCACTTCGGTTTCGATTCATTGATTGGAAATAATTTATGGTAGTGGTTTCAGATCATTTCGATCCATTTTCTGTTATCAGAATAATATAATAATTATTTCTTATCTAGTGAATAAGTATATGTAATATTATCGAGATAAATAAGAATACAACTAGTTACGTATTCTTATCTATAAGTCCACCCGTTAAAATGCATTATAACAATAATATTATGGTAGTAAAAAAAAAAATATATATATAATTTTACAGTACATTGTTTTCAACCAAACACAATCGAAAACTACATTCGATATGATTTTTTTTTCGATTTACGAAACGTTTTGCTTACGCATCATTTGCCATAATAAAACATTAGCAGGGAGTGCGTCTATTTTATTATTATCATCGCTTTATTTCAAAAATAATATAATATCGATTTCAACTATGGTATGTATTGGGAAAGACATTTCCAAATAATACTATTTTGTGATAAATACACATGTACTTCATAAGTATAATAATTTTAAATAGGTACCTATGGAGAATGCGAATTTTGTATTTTTTTATTTATAAATATTATGAGAATGGATCTCTGGTTATTCATAAACAAAGTAGTAATAAACAATAAGTTATGCTAAACAAAGCCGTTTTATTTTGAAACCGGAGAGAACATTTAAAAATTCCGATTCGGTTCCGGTAACTAACTTAATTTATCAGTATAAAAGTTTAGATTTCTATGATTTAAAAGGTTCCAGAACCGATCATTTTTAGTACGGTCCCTGTCCCCAGTCTAATGCAAACTAATTGTACAATAAATGTTAAATTGCGTTTTCGCGACTTCGGTGAATACGATTTATTTGCAAACATTCCGATTTCATGCGTTCACGCGTTGTTATTTGTACCGCGCGAAGAGGCCACAGCAGGGTCGGATCCAGAGTCGAGAAACTGTGGGTCAAGCCATTTCAAGAGGCCATTTATTAGGAATGAAACTGAATTAGAAATGAATATCTTGTAAAAAAAAAACACAATATGCTCATAAAAGTGTATAAGTATATTTATATTACATTTTAGAATTAATGATACCACCGATAATGACATATTTACGATTAATAAATATTATCTAATTTTATCAGCGCAACAAACGTACGGAATAAAATATGATTTACTTAACTTTCTACTAAAATTATATAGTTTAAAATATAAATTATGAATAGAAAAATTTTAAAATATACATGGCATTTTTCATGTAATTCCGATGGGCCAACTGTCCAAGAGTCCAAATAAAGGTCTAAAAAGAGAAAAAAAATTTCCAAGAAGCCAATTTTGTCAAAAAATATTAACTATAGGTCAGCTGACCCCCTTAACCCTCCCCTAGATCCACCCCTGGGCGACAGCAGTGGTGGATTTAGGTTAGCTGACTCACGGTTAGTAATTGTTGACAAAATCGGCCTCTAAAAGACTTATTGTGTATTTTTTAAGTATGCCGATTACGGATCGGATTTATTACTAGACAAATGCCCGAGTTACCCCTCCCCCTAAACGACGCCACCGGTTTGATTTTATAAGTGCACTGAAACGTCTTTACGCCGCGGACGTTTTCATTGATAGCTAAACCTAAAAACACATAAATTATCAAACGGTGCATTTTTTTTGATTTTTTTTTTATACATTTATTATCCAGTTTCGACCGTAACGAAACAGCCCGGCCCACAGTGCTCTAACTGCGGATCCGCGCAACAGGCAATAGGCCGTGCGGTCTGCTGCAATTCTCGTCCAAGTGGAACTTTGCTCGGACGGGTTGCTGTCCGTCCCGTCGGCTGACGCTACCGAAACGTCCGGACGCCCAGCGGGTGCGCGCGAGACTCCCGACTTTGCGCCTGCGCCGAGCGCGGCCACCGCGTGATCCGATCGCGTAAACACGAAGCGTACAACGGCCAGTTCCGTGTGCGACATCCGCCGGCTCGCACGTTCGTGTCCAACGCAATTAGTTTCGTCGCACGTTCGGCGGTAACGCTACAACGGTCGGGTCACCTTATTGGCCGTCTCGTCGTGCCGATTAACGTTGTATAAAACACGATTTAACCGGCGCCGATGCGTCCGCGATGACGGGGCGGCGACCGACGAACGGCTGACAAACACGCGTTCATCTGGACGTCACGCGATCCTGAAATCCTTACCCGCGACGAGGACATTATCGCACGTACATCGCAACGCAATATCGTCCGTTCGCGCCAGTGTGTCCACCAGCTTGAGGTAGGTGCGCAAGCATGTCGAGAATCGCATGACATTATTGTACGGACGCGGTTCACCGTAACGCGTTTCGCAGGTTTTCACTCTAGGGACGACCGTGTTGGTTTTTGGTCTGCCCAACGTGCGGTACGGGGCAAAAACGAATTGTGCAGCGTTTACGTTCAATTGATAATCCATGTCGCGAATGAATGTTTTTCTTATTTTATGCAATGTCGATGGACGGAGAATTTACAAGGATTTCAGTGTTAGAACGTTTGAACGGTCGTATAAAAATTACGCTGGTTTAATTTTTCTTTCAAATTTACCGTTGGGTTAAATTCACTGCCCTAATCTCCTATCTTGCACTGTTTTCAAAACCCCAACTTTGGCCACACGTCATGACTATCCGTTTTATACTCCTTTTTGTAACACAAATTATGCTTCAAACGAATCGCTGGTAAGAATGATAAGAATTGCATATACTGAACTGTTGTCTCGCTATTCTAATTAGTTACTATATCTAATTATTAGTGATGGGTCGAAATTCGAACTAGGCATGAAAAAAAATCGAACGGAACTATCATGCATCTTTACTGTTCGAAAATCGAACTTGAAAATATTTGTCGAACCAGACTAACCTAACTGGCCACGATAATTCGAAAACCAAATATTTATACAATTTTTCAAAAGTTATTTTTGAAAAATAAAAATTGATAATGATTATTTAGAAATAATTAGACTATTGGGGATAGAAAGTGATAATCTGTAAAGGGCACGTTATGCATTATTTATAATAATAATGTTATTTTTCCAATCGCATACACATCCATCCTCCGCCGACCAAAACATTAATAAGTTGTTATCGCTAATAGAGGCAGTGTATCTACATTCTACATTCGGTAATATTCCGATACCGTGACTGTGCTGTTAATAAAAACATGTTTACAACTCACGTCTTAAATTATAAATTCTACTAATCATTATATATTGTGAATTATAGTTATTATTACTATTTTTTTTATGTATTATTAAAATGTACTGATTGTATTATCATATTACACTCAATACTTAATACTCAATGAATATTTTATAAACTACAAGACAACACGAGAGAGCACAATACTGGTTTTGAAAAATAATAATAATAATAAGAAATTATCTAAAATTTAAATGTATTGTAAATGATACTATAACTTAGTTAAAATGTAGAATAGGTAATACGAAAACTTAAAATACAATAATAATTAATAATTATGGTTAATTTAATTTTTAGGTAGGTACAATGTACATGATAAAAAGTATTGAGTTCGAGCTCGAGTTCGACTTAAAATCATAATAGGTTTTGTTCAGTAGAGTTTGGTAGAAAATATGAAGGTTTGGTTCAGTTCGAGTTCGAAAAAATAATTTAAAGTTCGGTTCAATTTAAAAAATCAAGGTTCGACCCATCACTACTAATTATACATATTTTTCGATTAGAAAATATAAATAGGACTTACAACACTTCTACGTTTATATTTTTCAGTATAATCGTTGTGTAAAGTTTTACGTTAAACTGAAATCACAATTATATATTTCTTAGTACAAAACCACTAATACGTTGATATTTCGAAGAAAAAATATAAACAGTGGATAAAATTAGAATTAATTAAGACGAATACCCACGGGAAATATTGAAGGAAATAATACAAGCGTCTAGAGGCAGAAAACGCCAATTGGCTGCAAGATGGCGGCCTTATGCTTTTATCAATCGTATCTCTTATCTTCACTAATATTTATCAGTATTATCACAATAAATTTATTATGTGATAAATTCACCTCCAGAGATTATGAAATATTTAAATATGAATTGTTTAGTTATAAAATATTTTATCCATAATAGGCATTAAAAATTTTCAAAATTTAACATTTATCTGTAAAGTATCAAGATTGTCGTTCAATATTTTATTTTCTATTTATGATATAAAATAAATTAAAACCTAAAAAAAATGTTAAAATTGATATTGCAAAATAGTAATACATCATTAACCATTCTTAAATGATGTCAAAGATTAAACATATTGTATACACTATTTTAGATTCTGATTCTGATTCTAATTCTAATACGTTCAACTACACACCTACTACTGATTGACATAAAAAAAGATGCAGATCTCTGTTATAGAGCTATAACATTTTATAATATTTTATAAATAGCTATATATCATCTCATGAAAGTATAACTTATATTATTTAATAATCTCATTTATTATCAAGATTAGAGTCCTATCATGAACAATTTATCATTTTTATGATTTCCCATTTCTAGGAATTTCCTGCTTAGGATTATAGATGTTGGATTAAAAAGGTATCTTCAAAACACTTGTTCTATTTACCAACAGAAAGTTCTTTTATAATAATTTAACACTTAAATACTACTTTATTACATTTATATATTTAAAGTTTACATACATTTTTTTATTTATTATACCTAAGTGAATTTCGTACATTTTGGGTTGCCATACAATTGAATATTTAAAAGTAAGTTAAATAAATTACAGTAAAAATATGTAAATGAGTAAACCAAAATTTTAATTTTACTAGGTTTTATCAAACATGGCTGAAAATAAAGTAACAAGCACCGTGTGTGGAAATTCATTTAAGTTTTTAAAAAATCTTAGAGCTCATATTAAAATAAAACATCCTTTGGCTAATATTGACAGTGTAGCACCAACCAATAAAATAAAAACAAGGAATTATATGTGTTCTTCTGTAACGAATGTGACAAATCGTTTTGCCGTTCAAGAAATCTCAATGAACATAAAGCAATTGCTCATTCAATTGAGATTATTAAACCTGATTTGTATCCCATAGAAGAATATTATACCTACCTATTAATTATTAATATTTTATTAAAATAACTATTTAAATATACAAGAGATTGTCTTTGATATTTATCAGTAATTGAAGTTGAACTACTAATTATTTTCATGAACTATGAATATTTTTTGATATATTTAAATATTTCATTATCTCTGGAGGTGAAAATATCGCTAATTGATAAATGTTAGTGAAAATCAGTGATACAATTGATAAGAGCATAAAGCCGCCATCTTGTAGCCATTCGGCGTTTTCTGTCTCTAGATGCTTGTGGAAATAATGGCCCGACCTTATTTTTTAATATCATGATTGTCATCAGTACAATACTGTGTCATAACGTCTTCGTGAAACATTTTCTTATATTATTATTATTATTATTAGAAACCGGATTTCAATGTTTTTGCTTCTTTTTAAGGGATCCTTGACATGATGATTTTCAAGCTACAAATGTGTCATAATACCATATGATTTTTAAAATGTATTTTTGCATTTTACCAATTCTATAAATTAAAATTAAATATCAACCCTAGATTTAAGTACGGGATTAGTTTTACGATTAGGATCGTAATTTGGTTTTCTAGAAAATTGTTGATTCAAAATTAAACAAATTTATAAATGAAAAAAATAATATATTAAATAGTCAAATTGATATCGTAACACTGTCCGGGGTAAATATGAAATGCTTGAATTTATCTAACAGTGTAGCTCATTATATATATATATATATGTTGGACTGTTAGTGCTAAGTGGAAAAATGTGTAATAATAGCTTAACTTAATAATAATACAATTGTATGGTTCAATTGTAATACTTTTTTGATTAATATTGGAAAAAATTTAATTATTTTATTCAATACAAATATTCAATAATTTCTATACTATTATAATTTCGAAAGTAACCCTTTTAAAGTTACTCTTTCACGTCTACACCGCTGAACCGATTTTGATAAAATTTGATACAGAGATAGATTAGACTTTGGAAAAGGACACAAGTTACCTTTTGTTACGAAAAAAAATACTCGAAAGGGTAGAAGTAAGGGATGAAAGTTTTTAGTCGCACGTTGTACATTTTACAATAGTCTTAATATGCAGTGATAATCATACCCATATCAAATTTTAAAGTCAAGGAAGTCAAAACGAATTAATTTTTCCCGGGTTTAAATTAACGGATTAAAACTGGGTTTTTTATTTTCTCGGGTAACGGTCAACTGGTTAAAGCCGGGCGTTATAGATTTTCAGTTTTTGATTTAAGAGTTAAAACCTGGTTTTATGTATTCTCGGGTTAGATTAATGGGTATAAATAAAGTTTGCTACTTAAATGCATACAATAAAAACTTTAGATTAATTAACGTCAAAGTATTAGTCAAAGTAGAAAAATGGAAAGTTTTTTATTGAAGGTACTTATCAAATTAAAAATACACATTTCCACTTACAATTTTCATTTTTCAAAAATAAAATTTAAAGATTAACTATAAATATAAAACAAGCTCAATCTTATAAAACATTTTACTTCCATATTTATTTAATTCAAATCAATTCAGAATTTTATGTAATTAACATTTTAAAATTAATTTGAATGAATTTTACTATAGGTTTTTAATTGAAAATTGGTTTCCGAGTTTCGCAAATTTTTTGAGTTTCGGATTTTGATTTGTATTCGGTTTTAATTTTTTTTCCAACACCCCAAATTTCAAATCCTGGCTGGCACTTTAAATTTAACACAAACACCACAATTTATATTCCATGTTGTGCACTTTTTCTATATGGCACATTAGACAGACAAAGACGATTAAACCTGCGCTAAAATGCTCTAACATCATCTAACTCATTATAAACATTGCGGTAGGCATACATTTCTCACACAGTGTCTCGTCCGTTTTCAAAACGTCGTAAACTATAATTTAACGTAATTTTGTATAATACACGTACCATTTCAAACACAATTACATGTTGTTGTAATTCGTATCAAGTCAACCTAATTAGTCTATGTTGGTTTTAAATTATTTTGATTCAAGTGCATAAGACTTATACAACAAAATACTGAAAAAAAAAAATAATAACAAAAATATTTCGCGGTAGGTACCTATTTTGTAATCATTGTGGCACTTGAAGACATTCAAAGGCATAATGCAATATAATATTTTATTATAATGTTTACAGAAACTAGAAATCATGCGTGCAATTATGTATGTTTTCGTTTTGAATGTTATTTTATTCCAGCAATTTAACTATGGAATTAATGAAAATCATAATAATAAAAAAAGAATTATTTAGATTACAGCAGACGGTTAGCAAACGATATAAAACAATATTATCAATCACATAATATTATTATTAATTCATTATGTGTAATTATATCTCCCGTTTCAATACAAAATTATGTGGTCGTGTCATAGCAAAAAACGCGTGTCATATATACATAACATAGTTGTAATATTGGGCATTCCTTCGTTCAACTATACGAAGAATTAAACAAAGAACTGGGAACAACTATTACAATAGTGATGATTACCGCCATTGTAATAAAGGGTAGGTAATCGTTTATTTTCATTTGGTTACTTCCGCCCATGCACGTAATACAATGCACATGTACTACAAACATCCGTATGAGCGTGCGCACGCGCACACATGATAATGTTACATTACAATGATATTTTTATTGTTGTCCATATCAAGAATAATGGTATACCCCGTGCGGACGTTATTGTTACCTTTTACAGGGTAGCGTACGGCAAATTGGGTGTTTGTTACGCGGAAAACATCCCTTCAGGTAAACATGTCTAACGACATCGTGTTTGTCTTTAGACCCGTCCCGGGAGTCTGTATAATATGAGAAAATGAAAATTAATAGCGGTCAGATAAGTACCATTGGCAGAAAATAACGATAGAACATTCCACTGAAAAAAATATTTACCATTAATTTTGAGAACTTCAAAATTTGATACGTTAAGATAAAGTCATAACAGGTGCAATCAAAATGTTTTGTTAAAACGTGAAATAATATGAATAAAAACACTTTTGCAGCATTTTATTACGTCTTCTGAAATTCACAATATTGTATTTTATTTTTCGGTGATCTATTCAAACCACAGTATAATTTAGCTTCTCAGTGATATTACCTGTAGTTCATTATTTGTCTAATGATTATGAAATTTCATTTAATGTTAAGCAAAAATATTGTACTGCCGTGGGTGAAGAAACTAATGAAATATATAAGTATAATTATTTTACATGCACTTGAACATTAAATTCTATACTTTTTTAGTTCAGGTAGATTATTGTTACCCACTCTTACAATAATTACTCGAAACTGAGAACTTATACAGTCTTTATAACAAGACAGTACCTAATAATAATTGATTATGATAAGTTTTTGACTTTAATAAAGTTGTAACATTTTTTAAATTTAAACCTTTTTTAATATCACAACAAGTCCGAAGTAAATATTACTGATACAAATTAAAGATGTAGTTTTTTTCATTAAAAACTGATATACAGTAATAGAATTAAGAAGTTGGAAGTACACAAGAACTGTAAATAAAACTATTTAAAGAATGTTTGCCAATTCTCTTTTATAAACATTGTAAATTTAAAAATGTTGGTAAAAATAAGGTGTACATATCAATATTATCTCAATAAATAAAATAATTTATTCAATTGTCCTTTGTATTTAATTTATAAGATCAAAAAATAAAATTCGGTAAATTAAGTTGTCTATAAATAAAACTCAGAAAATGTTCAAAATTAGTTATATTACAATAATCAAAGATTCAAAATCCTACATTAAAGTAAAAATATTCTTTTAGTACTTACAATAGTTTATCGCTAAAATAAAAAATAATATTAATAATTATAAAAAATCAATTATTATTAGCTTTTTCATTGTTTTTTCTCGGAGAATAATAACAATGAATAAATTCTACGTAGATACAAATAAATATAAGACATCAGAAATATGTTGGAGTAAAAAATACATGCGGCTGAAGGTAGAGACGAAATCTTTATAGAAGGTGTATTTTAAAAAAAAAACAAAAAAACTTTACCTGCCGCCTCTTTTGAAATTCTCATGACTTATAGCTTTGAGATTTTCGAATAGCTTTGTCCGAGCGAGAATCGAAATGATTACTTCAAAGAATCCTTAAAAATGTCCACTTCCGACGTTGAATTTGACTAAAAGCCATTTTTACACTATACTCACACGTATGTATGAACAGTCAGACAAACTAAAGGAACGACAATTCACACAAAAGACATAATAATTTTACAAAGTTTCGTGATATATATATTGATGGTTTCATTATTTATACCATTATACTATCATACAGTCGTATTACAAATGCACATGATGACGTGCGCAAATCTACCGTCAAATATTTATATCAAATGTGCGAGTTGATTTTCGTATCGCCAGAATAGTGTATATTTAATGCGTTTTATTGCGAGATTCTCCATAGTTGTAACAACTAATTAGCTATTTGATTGTACTGTGCACTTACCACACGACGGTATTTTCGATTCGATCACGCATTGAATAACAACGACTCGGTGAGACTGCTCGATAATATCAATCGGCTCTAATCGCGAAGTGCATTATATGTTTATGCAATAATCGGTCGCTAATCCGCGGTTATATGATTTCGAAAGTTATAAAGCGTAAGCACGTATGAAGTTTTGGTCCCTTCTTCCACACCCCGGTTCGAAATCGGGTATATCAGTATCATAGCAGCCTTGGAAGGATCTGGCCCGCATAATGAATGTTTACTTACCGTAACAGCGGCATTGCATAGGAAATACGCGCCGCTGCAGTAAGTGCTGTTCGCTAAGCCACCGATTGTTGTTTATATCACGGATATTTTGTATTAAAATAATAGCATAAGGTATCAGAAACGCGAGCACCGTCAAAATAAAAAAAAACTGGGATGTAAGGTATTCATCGTTATCGTAATAATTGGGTTGTGACTCATAAACTTGATAACATCGATGGGTTTATTAGACGTGCTCGCGGTTAAACGTGTCACATTATCAACTGCTGTATAAGTTACCATTTCGAACGTACTATAATTAAATCAAAAATTAAATTTTAA
The DNA here is from genome assembly GCF_003268045.1 of Sipha flava. Taxonomy (NCBI): domain Eukaryota; kingdom Metazoa; phylum Arthropoda; class Insecta; order Hemiptera; family Aphididae; genus Sipha; species Sipha flava. The sequence continues at coordinate 30,270 of NW_020273024.1, forward strand.
TACATTTCGTCATATTCAATTATAACCGTCATCTATATATCTTGCATAGTATCAGTGGCACCGAACCCTATGCTTAGGTCGGGCCGGAGATCAAAGGGGCCGATCCATGGTTTGCATTTTCTTAATATTCTGACTTTGTGATTATTCTCGGACTTTGTCGGATCGGTACGTGTCTGACTAGTATGAATCATGCTTAATACTTGTAATTTGATAGCACAAATTATTTTTCTATGCAAAGTAAAAATGTAGGCTTGTGGCCATTGTATTTTTATTTGTCCTGAGTAAAATTTCAGAAGTTCTGCGCCACTGCATTGTGTATAGTTTATTTAAATCTTAAGTTATTAAACCATTTATAGTGCACATGTTATGATTGTATAGTCAGAATAAATAATATATTTTTATCTTGATTCTGACAAAATAATAATAATAATAATAATTCGTTTAATAAAAGTCAATAGTTTAGCTGCTGAGATTTGAAATCTTACTGAAATAATATTTGTAATAACTATGATAAATAATTCCTTAAAATCGCATTTTTTATTTACTATTAATCAAACTCATAAACCCAACAAATCAATCAATATATCATTTTATACTCTACAATGTAGAGTACATAATGTGCGTACGTATTGTTATATAATAAATTATTATACTTATAAGCTGAATGAACAATTATTTGAGATATTAATTATTCATTTTATCAGTAAATATTGATATGAATTTCTCATGAGTCCCAAAATACAATAAATTGTTCAACTATATATTTTTTTATGGTTGCAATTAATGCGATAATTATGTTTTTTTTATGTATTATGTAACATTAAATGCTACATAATATATAAAAATTTTAAAAATTAAAAAATTAATTCTTAATTTTTTTTAAAAATGTTTTACAGAAGTATAAAATGCTTAGTGAATCACTCTTAACTACTATGACGTAATTTTCAACTATTGAAAATTGAGTAGATGATATTTTCATTAGTTGGATAGTATTTTTTGAACAAATATTTTTGGCTCTTATACACAATTTCATTTGCGAAAATATTTCAAAATACATCAAATCGTATTTAAAAGTGCAAAAACGAACTTTTAAACTGAACATAGAATATTGAATAACAATATTATGTACCAGAAACCTAATATTATGAGTTGATTGATTAACTGTAACTTACAAAAGTATTAGGTAATGTATAGTTTGGGTTTCTTTGTTTCGTTACAAGTTAATATAATGCACCATCTTATAAATAATGTAAGTCATTCGTCATTATCATTATATAACATTATATAACGATACTACTCATTTAAATTTTGGTTAGAAATTCAGTTATATTTGAGCTACTCTTGTAAATCACATGTTCTAAACTTTTGAGAATTAGATATATTATTACGGGCATCAGGGAATAGCTCTTCATTCGGGATAAAACTTTGACAACTTGCATAATACATATGTATTCGTCTACGACGTATATTTATGTCTAAAATACTGTTTACGTAAAAACTGTTGAAAATTGCAGGAATGTCGTTTCGAAAATAAGTTTTCAATTTATATTATAAATATAGGATAACGCTAGTTTTTCAAACAAACACTTAACTAAAACATGACTTACTTAGTTCAATTTTAATTTAATTAATTCCTTTATACTACAAGTTCAGTTATTTCCATTTTAAAATGAAATTCAAATTACATTTTTACATAAATAATTTTTATTTTGTGAAAAATAAACCATTACTTGTACAATACTAAAGAATAAAATATACGGTAAAATAAACATAATGAAAAACGCTTAGAATAAATATAATATTGTAATATTGTAAATTTTACGCATGCGAAACATTTAAACTACTAACAACAGTTATACTATCAAGGAGATTGCTTCTTCTGTTTTTTTAGTAATATATTAAACGTCAACTAGATTGTACAAAAATATAAATATACATATTTTTGTACGATAATTAACTAATCTTTTCGCATTGTATTGTATTATTATGTGTCCACATAAACATGGGATGAATTGAGAACCGGAAACAACAGTAAGTAATATGATACTCTTAGTCGCCTATTTAGAGTCCATAATGACTACACATAAATCCTGAACATCGCATTTGTTTAGCAGTTAACTGCATAGTGCATTATTAAACGTGTATAGGACGAAATATTCAACTGTATAATATTATAAACGTCCATTACACACAATGTTTGACGTAAGTAGTGGCGTATTTAGGTTTTTCCATCGATAAGCACTTCAAGATTCATCATCTGTTTCACCTCATCTCTTAGCCAAAAATTAACTTAATACATTTCTAAAATAAAAATGAATATAAAATGCATTAAGTTATCGTCTAAAAAAAAAAAAAATAATAAGAAACAAAATATGTACCTATAGTAGTATAATAATACCAATTAATATTCAAATAATTTTAATTAAAACGCAAGAACGATCAAATACACCTATAATACAATTCCTACAATAACTACCATTCTTATTTATTTTGAAGGAGTTAATACTATCTCCTTGAATACACTTTTCGACAGATACATTAAAATATAAAATTTAAAAATCATAGTAATTTAGTGTAACCTGATCAAATTAAAAGTAATATATTACCCATAATACAATTTTATATCAATTTTTAATGAACATGTATCGTTTTAGCTTTTGAATAAATTATTATTGCCATCATAGATTAAATAAAACTAATGGTGTCTAATGCATGTTATAAAGAACGAAAAATACTAAATACAAAAAAAAAAAAAATAGAATGCATTTTAACTAATTATTGTAATTCAAATGTTCAATACTTGATTATTAATTCATAAATAAATATGTATATTTATTTTTTATAACTATACAGCCAATATTGATTATATTATTTTTCCTATGTAATTAAATTTAAAACATTTAAATAATAATAAATCTTAGTTGTTGAGTAAATAAATATTTATAATACGTTATAAATTTTACTAATTACTCAGTAAAAATATATAACTAAATATATGTACCATAAATAGAAGTAAGTTATATATAGAATATATAGTCATAAATATAATTAAATAGAAGTTAATTGAAGTAATATAAGACAAGTCATAGTTTTGGTTTTTTTTCACTAGGGTGTGCGAACATTCTGACAATCCACGTATTTGATAACTGTGTAGTAGGTCATAATATTCATTGTTGTGATACTGGACAACAGAAATTCTTCCTAATAAATGTATATCAGGATGTTATATTAAATAAAAATGTGTTAATTACTATTTATTGTAACGTTTTCAATTAATCAAATACATATTTAATGAATGGATTTGAAATAAATAAATAAATAATAAATAAATCGTCAAAAAATGCATGTCATCACACTGAAATGTTGACAAATAATCGATAAAAAATAAAAGAAACACTAATAAAACTATAAAACAATTTATTTTGTTTAATACGTAAATTATGCTTCTAATAATAATAATCATAATAATAATAATAAAGCTTAATGTCAAAATTGTATTGATTAATAAAGGAGCATAAACAGACAAAAAAGTAGTAGAAAATTGACTTTAATCGATGATCATAAAACAAAATATTAAAATTATAAACAAATAACATTTTTATTCAAAATTATAAATAGAAAGCAAAATAAATAATCACGGTTTCAACAGATATAACTGGTGTAAAATATAAAGTACAACTTCACTTACACACTTAAAATTTCAAATATTATAAGTTGGTCAAAAAGAGTGAAATCTAGTTTAACAATTAATTATTTAACAAAACAATTTTGTTTAGTAAATATTTTGTAACTTCTATAATTTTTTATATGTATCTACAACAGATGGACGTTTATTTGATATTCGACTATAAACTATAGACCATGTTTGATGCCATCGTACAAAAAATATTATGCGTTTAAATGTGATACACAAAATTATTTTCTCACATCAAAGGGAATAAACTTTTATATTATAGACACAAAGACATTTAGGTATTGGTTTGGTTGGGTGGTCTCAATGAACCGTGGTTAGCCCTTTTCATTCGGAAATCGTGGAAAATTGTACCCGATCACTAATTTCCTGTCTGGTTCGGTATTATATGAACAACAATGGCGTCGAGATATTTCTTAGGCTATACTACGTATGACTTGCGAGAGGTCAAATAACTACCGCCACGCAGTTGTCTTGGACTCTTAATAATAGTATGAAACTGCAAACACAATTAATTTTTCGCATGTTATGAAAACGCGCTCACTATGGAACTGAGGTAATAATTATACTATGTTATATATATATATATATATATATATATATATATATATAAATACAGCATAACTTTTAGATAATTTACTTTCCGGTAAACGTCCATTGTATAGTGTACGAATTACGCATTCACGAAAAATAATAAAAGACAAAAAGCGTTAACCCTCTGGTAAGTCATAAATCCATAATAGTGACAAGTATTAAAGTATAGAATACATTATAGACATTACTATTATATGATTAAATGCAAACGTTGCGTTGCATTGTTCTAAAAATTAAACGTGAGTTCGTTCGATCATGATTTATTATTAAAATTCTGAAAATGAAAATTTCCACTAAGATACATGAAAGGGCATACAATAATTGAATAACCTAACCTAATAACAGTATGTGAATTATAACATATTATGATTATTTATTTATACGAGTACAGTACATCGATATTTTACGTTATTGTTTGTTTTCATTTTTGTTGTACAATATTTTCAATAACGTTTTTAATATTCATAGTCTATAGTGGTAAATGTATTATACTTCCACTGTTGGTCATCTCTCGATCACTGATACAGGTATCTCATAAAATCACGATATTTACCTTGTATACACCGTGTAGAGAATATTATTATTCGACTTAAGAATGGTATTCGAAATATTATTTAAATATCTAAGGTATCATATTCAGTATTAAAACCTTCATGTTTCAAATGTCAGTAGTTTATTACCAAAACCGTATTAATAAAATCCGTTAGTAATCAGAAAGTTTTCAAAAACTAAAGGGACGAAAGTCAATAATAATTTATAGTAAATGTATAAATTAAAGAGATTCACATAATATGTGTAAGCATGTGTTATCTAATTGAATAAACGAGTAGGTAATTACATTTATGGAGTTATTATATTATAATATGCATCAAACTCCAACCCAATTTATTTACATAATTTTGTGTTTGAAAAATAGTTTTGATTTTATAGTTTACTTGTACTTCATGAAAAACTGTACGGTCAATAAACAGACTTTATTTATTAATCTTGTCATTCGTTTAATGAACTGCGAAGTAAATACTCGTAATTATAAAATTTCTTATTAGACTAGCTGATTTTATAAGACGTAAAAGGTTTGTTTTAATTTTCATTAAAGATAACTAAAGAGATAAATCCGTAGCATAATTAAACTCTGTAAAAGTTTATGTAAAACCAAGGTCCTGGCGGGTTTAATTCATTTTGCATATTATTATTTTAATATAGTATTCTTATACATAGATACCGTAAAAATATCGAATTTATTATAAAAATTATGACATGGTTTTAACCTTTTTTGGAAAATATAAAATTTAAAAAAAATGTATTTACATCATAAAGTTTTTTTACACAGTAACTATACATATGAATATACTTTTATGTTTTCAATAATTTTCAAGAAAACTACTAATTTAAATTAAGATAATTTATCTTATTTACATAAAATTAAAATATTACGCAAGCACAATTTAAATGTTTTTAACGTTATAGACAATTTTATAAAATTATTTTATTAATTATTTTTATTTTAAGATATATATATATATAAATATTTAATATATACTTTTAAATACTATCTAATAAATACTTTTAAATTATAGAATGTTTATAAAATTATTAGTTTTTTATTTATTCTGAAAAAATAATTGTAGAAAATCTATTAAAATTGCATGTAACTTTAATATCATATTTTTATAGAAAACTTCGAAAAAAAGTATTTACAGAAAAAATTATTTAATTTTTTGCGTAAAATTATACATATTAGTAAATATATATCTTCTAAACTGAAAAAAAATTATTTTTAAAAGTAAGTATAGAAAAACAATACTTCGTAACATTACCATTAGTAGCTTGAAAAATATGAGGTTACATTATGTTTTTCTTATTTAATTACAAGTTTAATGTCTATCAAATATTTTATTGTTTTATTGTTATGTATATTTCAAATATAAAATAAATTAGGTATTGTAAAAGATAACCAATATATTACAAAGTGTATCATAATATTTATTATTCGTATATTTTTAATTATACATGGACTATATTATACTAATTCAACATTATTTGTGACTGTAGCAAGGCTGGATAGTTAACCAGTTTAATTATTTCTATGGAGTAAATTTATCTATAAGTCTAGTAGTCTCGGTAGGTAAATAATACTTTATAGTACAAATCATTATTTATTCATCTTTCTCCCCTCTCTTCTAAACGGTGATTATATTTTTATTGTAGTATTGATATAAATTGAAGTTAATATAAATTGGTATTAAAAATATTACAGTTCTGTGTTAATACGACGAATTATTAACCATCAAATGTTGGCTGATGTTTATGAAATTTTTAACATTGCTTATTGGAAATAAATATAAATACTGAAAGTGCTGTAGGCAATAAATGTTTTAAAAAATTGAAAAACTTTGTACATTGATCTTCGAATTGGTCCCAAAATCGCATAAATAATTTGGTGATTTGGCTCTGCTATAGAGAAGTATAAATAAAAAAACACACATTTTTAATACTGCCAAAGATAAAACTTGTTATTTTAGTGGTTTGTTTTACAACTATGTATAATTTCAACTGTTCAATATTTTTTATTTTATTTTTTATTAAAAACTGTCAACTGATAGCATTAAACTTTTATATTTTTATAAAAATAGGTTTAGGTATAACTTCTAAATAGTATACTAAAGTGAATAACTATTTAAGTTTTGCTAGAACTTTTAAAAAATAATATTCCATTAACAAATAAAATTTTGATTCATAATTAAAGTTGAGTTATTTCTTACACAATATCGAAATTTATGTTTTACAAGACGTTTATTTTTATACAGAATCTTTCATACTTTAGGTGCATTACATATTATTACTATTTATTTATATATCTCTATATAAACTGTTTATCAATCAAGTTTATGAAATAAAAATATAGATTCTCGTTTAAATATTAAAAAATACCATTCTGAAAAATGTTCTCTTTTTGAGATAAACAACAAAACGAACACCATTTTGATAGTTCTAAAATTTATGAATACGTCTTACTATTTTTTCTATTTCAACCAGAAAAATTAGCTGTTACATATAACTTGAAAGACCAAGTGAATAAAAATATATTAATAATATAACGAATTTCATAGGTAATTAGTCTGTAAAATTAGTCTTGTAAAAATTTTGGATAGTTTCCAAGATTTTTTTTTAAGAAATCTTATTGAATCATCTTGTTTATGAAATTTGGTGTTAAAAATATATGTCAGCAGTGATGTAAAAATAATGTTGGGGGGTCGGGATAAATCTCTTCCAAGGGCTATAAGAAATAAAAAAAATTCAGTTTTAAATTGATTAGAATAAAAAATATTTTAACGTGTGTATAAAATGTAGAATTTTTCAATTATGATGAAATCATAAGAACATTTATTTTTCGTCCGAAGAAGTATAAAAATAGACGTTAGATATTGACATAAAAACTATGTGCATAATCTAATACCCGCTCCATAAGAAAATCGAGTGTACGCCACTGTATATCAGTATATAGTGTAGATTATATTATGAATGGAATATTTAATGGTTCGTATTTTGAATATTTTCCGACTTACGTTTAAAACTATCGTATTATTTCTTGGTACCAAAGTGACTTCATATCATATTTTCTACGGTCAATAATCGTTCGTGTTCACCTGATTTATCGGCAATAACGAAATAGGTTATTATTATAACTGCGATTGAGCTCGGCAGTAATTTTGAAGCGAATCGGATGCAGAAGTCATTATATGAATATTGAACACCTATAAACAGCCGAGTGTTTAACAGTCAACTGTATATATTTATAAATGTATATATATATATATATATATATTAATATATTTAGTTGATATTATAATTGAATACATTTATTATCGAAACTGGATGCGCTAAAGAACTCAACGGCAGTTGTAGTGCGACGGCAATAAGATATAATAAATATGTATGTTGACGCATGTAGAGTTGTGTACGGGTAATGGGGAAACAACCGCACGCTGGACGAGGGGTAAAATATGAAAAGGACGCAAAGGCGGTCGGTGGCCCCGAGTGTGGAGGGAAGGACGAGATATCGTTGCGGCGGTGGCGACCGTAACGTCGATGCGGGCGTGCGGGGGGAGGGTGATGGAAATAATAATTTTTCTCCTCCATGACGCGCCCGTTGTCGTGCGTGCGTCGCGAGCAGCAGCTGCCAGCAGGTGCCGGCTACCACGAAGACGACGGTGGCGGCAGCCACCGCGGTGCGCGCGCGCTTACTTCGCCCGTTGACGGCAGCCGACCGACCGACCGACCGACACTACCACCAGTTCGTTTACTGCGACCGAGTGGACGTCTATTCCGTGTGCGCGCAGATGTCGTCCCGTTGTTCCGCTGCGCTCGTCCGGTGCGGCCTGGCTTGAGCACATTGATTGTATTCGATTGTTTTCAGGTCCGACCGACACACGCGTGTTCGTAATCGACGAACGGTTTTCGCGTTTTTATTACCTGCTGTCAATCGCTGTGTGGTAAAAGAGAAAAATCGCCTTCCGGTCGTTGAATGCGGTCAACCGCAGACGACCGCAAGAATTCGATCTCTCGAACGCAGCAGCAACAACAACAGCCATTGCATAGTTCCGTCCACGCCGCCGCCGTGTCTCGCGTTCGCAGAAAAACCGTAAATAAAAATAGAGTTGGTAATTTTCTTGCAGACGCGTGTCGTTTCCATGTGCAATATTTAATAGCACCGCGGACATAAGAATACATTGCAGTTGTAGTGTGTTATTCGTTTTTTTATCCTGCCCAGCGTTTTTCATAACCAGTGTTTCTCGGTTCTCAGTGCGTTTCCTGTAGTGTTGAGTGCGTGTTTTTTTCCAGTTTTGAGATTATCGTTACACACCTGCTGTCTCTCATCAGCGCCGGATGACCGTCAAAGTGAGTTTAACTGCAGTCACCAAAGTCTGACTGAAAGTTTAGGCTTTTTTTTTCTCGAGAAATTGTGTACCGACCAATAATGGATACCTCTATAATATAATGTGTAATCTATCTACAAATTCTACGAGTTCACTGCTCATAGATGTGGCTGTAAATGACCAATTTGTTATCTCTATAAACGACCCATTTATTATCTTCTCGTTTTGTTTATGTACCATGTACATAAAAATAGATAACGCTATTATAATAATGGTTAATGATACCATTGACTTCGTTTGATGTACCTATCTAATCTGTGATTACGGTAATGAATAATAATTATTTCATGGAAATGGAGAAATATATTTTAAAGAATACAAATGAATAGTTTGAAGTCTAAGGCCCTCATATATTTTTACTATCAAACAGTAATCACAAATTAAATTTGTAAAATGTGAAAATATAATTTTTTAAGCTAAATGCTCCTTTTACTGAAGCTTATGATCATTTAAAAAATAATTTTATGGTTTATTGATTCTCATATTTTATATCTATAAATATCAATATTGTGAGCTGTAGGGCAAAAATCTTGGAACAATAGAACCCGGTAAAAAAAAGGTTAACGTGCCAGATACATCCTCCTTGTTTTTCTACTCATTGTAAACAAGCTTTTATCATAACCATAGGAGCTCTATAATTTGTAGGTAAATAAATAATGATATTTTTATTGTAATTAGTATTATTTGGATACAAATTATGAGTGTGATGTTTGTATTAAATTCAGTATTAATTCTTTATTATATTTGTTTCAATCGATTAAACTGTTAAAAACATAAAATTTAATGATATTTGTAGATTTTAAACTTTGATTTAAACTTACTTGTAAATTTTCTATGATTATTATCTACCTACCTATTGTTAGATTTTTCTATCACTTGCTCTAAGTCTTTATTTCAGTATTTATTTGTGATAAATACGTACTTATGTATAAAATATGATATTAAACAACTGAAGGATTCATACTTGGTGACAAGAATTTTTTAGATAATCGGGTATTTTATTTTTATAAACATTAGATATATTTAGGTACGCTAGTATGTTTAGCTGTAATCAGAATTATGATTTTTGTTTACAGTAGGTTAGTTCACTGGATGGTACTTATATAGGTAGATAAACACACAATCATACTTAAATTATAGTTAATGATTCAGTTAGTAAATAACTCTATATAGTATATTCATTGGCTATATGAAAAATTAACAATAGTTAATGTGTATATTCTCAATTGTAGATGCTCACATGAATACATGATATCTATTTTTGCTAGTTATTTAAGTACAATACTATTTTATTACTATTTAAGTTGAAATAGATTAACCTACTTAAAATGGAATATACTTATGATGCAAGAAGATTGTATATTGTTAAGTCTTTATTTTTTGTAGTATGAGAAATCTGATACCGTATAAAGTTATTAGTAGCTATTATATTTAAGTTACTATAGAAATATAATTATTTGTATTCATAGTTATCTAGCACAAAAAATGATTTTTAACAAATTAATAAATGAGTTACCATATTGAGCAATATTGAACAGATGAGCAAAAATATCAATGATTGAAATGAGTATTTCATGTCAAGGGATCTTAAGGTCTTTCTATAAATTGTATTCCAGTTGTATATAATTTTAGATTTACACAAAATTAATATACTTTTTTTAAGATTAAATAATCTTTCTGAATAAAGTCAATGAGAGTTATTAGTTTTTAATTTTTTTTAGTTTTTTTTCTATTTCTTATTGGAGTCTATGGTATACTTATGTAATGACTCTAGTACTATACTACTTAATCGGATATTACAGGTTGAATAAATTATAATAAAATATTTAATATTCTGAACTGGTGTAGAAAAAAAAGTTTTAACAAATTGTTCACTATTTATTGATTTATCTAATTCTACTCAAAATATGGCAAGGAATATAGATATTGTTAAATTGCTGTTTAAAATATTTATTCTTACATAATTAGATACATTATTAACTTATATTATTAACTTATAAGATTGTACCAAGATATTGCTTCCAGTTTGTGTTTAGTCAGTGATTCTCTGAGTGTGTTCCATTGTGTAATATTTAAGTCATTTATCAAATAAAAAACTTGTTTAAAATGTCAATACAGTATATTTTAGCCATCTCAATAAAAAATATTTATGTAATTAGTTGTTATGAATTTACTCCCAAATTTACCTATTTTATAAATCTATAAGTTAATATGACGAAGACGGGGACAAAGAGATTAAAAATTAAAGATTTAAAATTTATTAAAATATGTTAATATGTTATAATTTGATTTAAACTCAAACATAAGGAATATAAATAATTACTAATAGGTTATAAACATGAATAGTACATTTTCATGTTTTTATTTGTTATAAGACTTTTTCAATACCTACCTATCCAATTGTATTTTCATACAGGAATTTACTTATAAAATGTAATGGATTTAACTTAATTTGGAATTGGTTTTAAAAATTAGTTATGTAAGCATAGGTATAGCCAATGGTATAGTCATAAAATAATATTTATAGTATTTTAATTCCTTTTAGATTCTGATAAAAATTAATTATATATTGCTCCTATTCAAATTGTTACTATCATATCAATATTTTAATTTTTCTGATTATGAATTTATATGAATTTATACTTATTATGCTTTACTTTTGATACTTTTTATATAGAATTCAAATTAATATTTAATTTCTCATTATTGAAATGGTTAAATTCAGTCCATATTATTTTCAATATTATTATGATTAACTTCATAATTAACTGTTTTTGTTAGTATTTATTCATATGGCATACAGAATTCTGTTGATAGTAGTTCATAGGTGCCTAGTAGAGTATGAAGAAAATGGATTGATTGTTATATAAAGTTATTTAAAAAGTATTTACATAAATATTCCAATCTTCATATATTAGTTTAAAGATTCTTAACCAGTTGATTCTATCTGTAACATTATTAATTGTATTCCTTCATTATTTCTTGTAGTAGCTATATTAATAATAATGTTCATGAATAATTAGACAAAGGAACATTTTATTTCATTGTTATTATACATTCTTAGTTAACAAATTATAGTTAAGTTATACAATTATAATGTAGATATTTACCAAAAAAAAGTATGCATACTTTGATTTACCTACTCTAGTGATTATAGGAATCACTTTCATACCAGTTAATATTTTTGAATTGACAAAAAAGTGAATAAAAATATTAATCCTATTTGTAAAAATTATGTTCAGAGTTTTGAATTAGATAAATACTGTTATTTTATAGATATTTTATATTATAAATAATTAGGTATTTGATTTTGATTTGTGGAAGAAAATATGTTATATTAAAATGAAATTACTGATAAGATGATAATGAAACAATTTTATTTTTGTATTGAATTATATTTTTAGTATTATCACAAATTTTCTAATAATAATTTCTAATATTAAACTAGGTATAAAAGGTGGTATTGATTTTTAATTATCATGTTTTGTTTAGAAATTTCAGTTTATAAATGTGTTTTTAATAAAAAATATAAATTAATTGGTACCTACCTAAATGAAGTATTGATTTAAATCTCAAATAAAGCGTAAAAGATTGCCTCTTTAAATGATAAATAGATCCTAAAAATAACACTGGTCAAATAATGTAAAACAAAATAGTAGGTTAGGTTAAGTTAGTCCACAAATAGAAAGCCATAGGTAATCGAAAAGAGAACATAAGAAGCATGATTATGATGCATTTTTAACTATATTGAATTGCTTTTATTGTTGATTTAATTAATTTCTTTAATTTATGTTAAATTTGTTAAAAGTTAAATTATATATTTAAAAATATGTTTTGATTCGCAGATGTTTGACAAAATAATAATTATCAAATTCATTTTATTGAATAGTATTGAATAAATTTGGGATTGTTATTTCCTAAGTTTTTATCATACTTAGAATTTTTACTCTTTTTGTTAATTGTGTATTAATTTAATAAGAATATAGATATAGCAATATAAAAATGAATATTCAATATTTAGTTTTTAGTTGTTTGGTATTATATTATTTATATTATATAGCATTATTTACTTTAGTGAAACCTTTCGTTTATAGATATCTGAGAGATATAAACAAAGAAATTCAATTATTCATGATAAACAAAGAAAATAATCTTCAACAAAACATGTAAGAGATTGCAGTTTTTTCATTATCAAAATGAATGCTACTGAAAGATATTAAAGATTAGATACAGTTGTATGCTATGGAAAACTGATTTAAAACTTCTGTTAAGTCACTTTGATATTTTCAACAATATGTCTAAATTATAAATGATTATCAAAACCAAAAGTTCTTTTTTACTTTTTTCTAATAATATTATATTTCTAATGTCGTACTTTTTCATACATGCTATTATTAAATAACCTTTTATTGAGGCCTTAGTTTATATAAACAATGCAATTGATATAAAATATTGTTGTTTATCTTATTTGTGTCTATGTTTATTAACAGGGAATTAAGTAGGTTGACTTTTCACGGACTCCGGTTACCGGGTTAAAACCTGATATTATGTTTTCTTATTCTCATGATAAGGTATGCCATAATGCTGTTAGGTAGGAATGGTTTTAAGGAATTTCATCTAAAGCCTCAGAAACTATTCCTTTTGCAGAAAATACAAATACCAAAGTTTGTTTTTAACTAAATTAATTTAATTACATATGGATTATATGTAAGATTTTTTTTTAATAAATTGGCTAATTGACCATTTTATAATTATTACTGACTATCGGAATTGTCGGCATTAAATGAAAGAAATTAAAAATACACTTTAATTTCCAATTTCCGTTTTTTCGAAAATAAAGTAAACATAAACGCTTTATTTTCTTATTTATTTGTATAAGATTAGTTCACGATTTATTAACATTTTAAATTGCATTTCAATATTAATTTGAATCTAGGTTTTGAGTTAAAACTGGGTTTAATTTTTCTCCAAGTTTGAGTTTTGAGTAAAAATAAGGTTCATATATTAGTCGGTTTTAAATTTTTCCTGGGTACCATTACGGATTTCAAAACCAGTTTTGACTTCCTACTAATTAGTAATTTTGAAATTATAATTAAATAACATCTAAAATTTGTTTCAATAATATTCTTCTTTGATATATTTAAAGTGTAATTCGAGATTAGTACCTTAGTAAAATGTTATTATTCAATTATTTTAATATGAGAATTATATATTATTTTATTTTTTCATGTTCTATGTTTTAATTAGAGAAATAATACTTTAACTGTAAATAAATATTTAGGTATATTGAATGTTTCTTTATCTATAAACAATCAGTTTATTTTTATATAGATATAACAATGCCCAATAGTTTTAATTTACATCTATACTCATTAACTATTTGAAATCTTATACTTTCATACATGGTGCATAGTTTTGTGAGTATTAAGCTAAGGTCATCTCAGTTTATAATACCTATAGTCGTAAAATGTTACTGTTTTAAATTTTAATTAATATTTTGACGTCCTTTTTTTATAAATAAAGTTGTTTATTTTTATAATTTATTAAAAAAAAAAAATAAATAAAAAAATGAATGATTCAAATGAAGGTGGTACTATTTTAATTCCCATCCAATGCAAGAAGCAAGTATTCATAAAGGATTTTATAGTAAAATATTAGTTTATTTTATATATTTACCATAAAATATCCAAAAAAAATTTAGGGTGTCATATTTTTGTTTTTTTACTTATTAAAATATTGTATATATATATGTAGAAATTTTTAATTTACATCATTATTTAATCATGAATGAGAATAAGAGTAAGTGTTTTGAGTATTTGAGTTAACCTATGTATACAATTATACAATTTATAAACACCTGATTTGTGTATTGAATTTCTAAAAATTTGGTATTTTTATGTATTTTATGCATTTTAAATTATTTACCAAAATACATTATAGGTTTTTATAAAGTATTAATTGAACCAAGCAATGAATTAGGTTTATCATTTAAAAAAATCTAAAATTTAACTTCAATATTTGTATTAATTTAGACTTTATATTGCTATAGTTAAAATGAAACTATTCAAGGACCTATTATTTAGTATTGATTGAGTCAAT
This sequence comes from Sipha flava, assembly GCF_003268045.1. Classification (NCBI taxonomy): domain Eukaryota; kingdom Metazoa; phylum Arthropoda; class Insecta; order Hemiptera; family Aphididae; genus Sipha; species Sipha flava. Next base: position 45,591 of record NW_020273024.1, read on the forward strand.
ATGTTTATTTTTTTTTTTAGAATAGTACTGGCAGCCATTTATTTATTTATACTACCTATTATTTTTGGTTTTATCAACTAAAATATGTTTTGTTATATCTGATAAAATCTATGTTTCCTTAAATTAACATAGTATGACGCACTTAAATAACTATATCTACAAAGATAAAATCAAACTTGCTGACGGTGTATCAGCTAGGTATATTACATGATCGTTGAAAACTTGAAACCACTCTATTTGATATGAAAATAACCTGGAGAATTAGTGGATCCTTGAGATCATTAGTGTAGGAAGCCTGTTGTAAACTACATTCCGAGGGTTTGATGACAATTTATCTGATATGACCACCCATGTAGTGATGGAAACCCCCTTCAATTTACCACCGGTATTTTTTTCTCCCCAAAAATTATGTCCTCATTAATGTGTATTGAACTGGTCGTATGTATGCATTACATATGGAACTAAAGCTGCATGTATTGAATACGAAACAACTTCATTCTTATATGTTGGGTTTTATTTATATATACATATATATGTGTGTATGCGTGCGTGTGTGTATTTATATAATACGTGCATAGGATACAAGAGGCCAAGGACAATTAAACTGGTTTCGTCTGGTATCCGAGTAACCTGCTGTTTCATCGTAAGAATATATATTACAAATCCAATAACGGTATGAGGTATGGGTCTTAAAAACCAATCTGAATTTTATGCATTACAATATTATTTACATGGAGTTTAATGGTGGTTGTAACAATTTAACTAATAAGATACAGTTATTTTTTCTAATTATTTAATAAAAAGATTTGTCTGTATTTGCAATTATACATGTGTTACCACTTACTGGTTGAAAATATTATTCGACAATTTTTCAATGACCAATAAAAATAACAAGTATAATATTATGAATGAGTAATGACTATTCAAAAATTATGTTAAATAAATTACAGAGTTAACTGGTAAATATCAAGATTTGTGTACAAAAAAGGTGTTATTATTATGTTTTTACAAAATAAAAATATATTTTCCTAATCTTCACCGCTCATGAATTCTGTTAATTTATAAATATATGTACTTGTATATTGGTTTGTTATAAATGGGGTTTCTTCTCAACGAGACTTTATTCCCCTACACTGAAAGTACATCAACTTAGCGTTAGACCATTTCAAGTCTTTTACCTTTTTTTAATGACTTTTAGTTTATTGTCATAGTATCGTACTCTTTATTTCTTATAAAAAAATTTATGAGTAAAAAACTGTACGACAAAATTGTAAGTACTCTTTAATATTAAATCTGAGTGTGCCTGTGGAAAACTGATAATGGGGTAGGAGAAGGCGAGTTAGCGTCATTCATGTTTTATACAAACAAACTGAGTGTTTTCAATTAGACTCATTTTTCTCCCTTTCTTTTTATCCTTCATGATATATTAGGTGAAGAAAAACTAAGTAATTATAGCCATATACATGTTAACAAAGGACAATTAAACTCGATATTCTGTTGTATTTCTGGACTTCGTTCTTTCTTTATATTTTAACTTATATTTTTAAATATATTTTTAACTTAAGCTTATATTTTAATCAATAATAACTATTTATTTTTTACTAGAATTTTTTTTAAATATTGAACTAAATGAGGAATATATTGATTTTACTTTAATGTGTGTTTTTTATTAATTTATTAATTTAATTGTTTGTGTCTGTCTACTAAATATCGACTTGAAGAATTCTTCCGATGATCTAAAGGTGAGATAGTTTCTGATAGAAAATTTTGTCTTTTGGTGAACTCCTAAGGTAATTTTTTGATTTTTTTCACTGTTTTTTATACAATTGACAACATTAACTAAAAATTACAAAAGAATGGCAATATTTATGGCATGTTGGATTTTAATAAAATCTTATTATTTTTCGTTTTAATCAAAAAGTAAAAAATAATAGTCGTAAAAACTTTAAATGTTCATTAAATGCTTAAATTACCACTTTCTAGGGATGATAAAATTTTTCAAAATATTCAAAAGATTTAAAATTTTTTTGGCTGTTTATAAATGCTTGAAATACATATGTTTCTTAGCTTTTTTTCATAAAATGTCGATAAATAAATTTGATTTATCAAAAAATCTTAATAATGTAATATTAAGATCCCTTTATAAATTTCTTACTTTTTTTTTAGAATTATATCGAATATAATATAGACTTTTTTTGTTTTATAATATATGTATGTATTTGAATTCAAAACTCGAGAAAAATCATGAAAATCTGCAACTTTTTTGTGATTAAAAATTCCTAATATTTTCAATTTTAATACTTAATGATTGAAAAGTGAATAAATACAAGATACATTATCAGTTTAACTTTTCTGTCAGCAGAAAAAGGAGTTAACCTGAAAGTCATAAAATTTATTTTTTATGAAATCAGATATTTCTAAGAAATTTGTTAAACTATAGGAATATTTATACGAGTTTCAATCAATTGAGTTTAATTATCATGTTTTACAAAAAATATTAAATAAATATTCATAGAAGCATTATATATTTTATAATAATAATCATATTTACTGTTAATATTTAATTAATAGTCCAAGAAATATATTTGAATATGATTTTTTTTTCTTAAAAGTTGGTCGAGACGAAATTATTTGGTTTTTATAGGTAACTATAATTATACATGGAGGCTGATTTATTTGTATTTTGCTATTAATTATTTTTTAAAACCAAATTTACATTACATTGGTTTTAAATTATTGTGTATTATTCTTTACATCTGTATTACCAAGAGTATTACCCTTTTCTAATTCACTTGACTTACTTGGTTCCTATACTTCACTTGACCCGTGTATCTTACCCCTTTTTATCATCACACATATGTAATTTTTACTTACGTTTTGTTTTGTGTTTTTCTCGTTTAGGTATATGAATATTTTTAATGTTATGGTGTTTGAAACTTTAAAATAAATCAGTGATAAATACTTTAAGATTAAATAATTTGTTAAAATATTTTTTTTTTTATATTAAATTATATATTTCATATTTAATTTATACATTTTTACATTTTTTCTTATTGCTGCTGTTACACATACATCGTTATTGTGGTTTAAACTCACTAATTTATATAAAACTTTATATAATAAAAACTATATTCTGAACACTAAACTAGAACGACAATGACATCACACATGTAGCTTAATTGATTATTATGACTGAGACGGTTGTCGGCTATTGTCGCTAGCAGTGACGAGAGAAAATGGGCATCGTTTGATTAGGAGGAAATGGTAATAGCACTTGAAGTAAATGGCTTCGCGATTCTCGTCAGATCAGTAGCATAGTCTGTAGTGGACTACTGTTATTATAACCGACAGATTTATATTCTAAAACAAGCATGATTTTATGGGATGATAATAACAGAAAGAACTATAGTTTATTTAAACACTTAAATAAAAGGACACTTCAATTTTGGCCTATGTATACTAAATATTTATTAATATACCTTCATATCTGAATCAATTATTAAGTGTAGCTTCAAAATATCTTGTAACATTTAAAATGTTTTTTTATTCCCCTTCATTCTTCCAGTATACTTTAAAAAAAGTTTACTTAAGAGCTTGTAACGGAGCACAGTGTTTTTTTTAATACGTTAGTATTTTTTCATGTTTGTATAATATTTATATGTACATTAGGTCTGAATGAAATATGAAGGTAAAAACCATTCGTAAAAATGAGTCCACATAAAAATAGATTTATAAAGAGTAGTACACAATGTGAAGGGATGTAATGTATTTTCGGGTTAAATGAAACGCCGTTGGCTAAATCTGATGGAAAACATAATGTTAGAGGAAGTAGATGCACAGGGGAAGTTTGTAACAGGTGAAATGAAAAATACTAAAATATACTTCACCGATTGTGCCAGGGGCTATAAGTGTTTTGACGCTAATGATAAAATTTTTCGGAATTTATTTGTATGTGTCTTTGGAATTGTATTAGTACTGGTATTTCAGTTATTTGTAATTAACAACAATTTATTGTATGGAAATGTTTAATATGTATACAAGCTATATTTTTATAAATATATTTTATTTTATATTTGTTTATGAAAAAGTATAAAATTAAAAAATAGAATTATATAACAAACAATATATTTAAGATAAATAAGTTTTTGTTCATGAAAATTAATTATATTTCATTTAAAGTATAGTTATTAAAGTGAAATAAAAATGTATTTTTAAATGTCCTAAATTATTTTTTTGTTTACAGTGTGCAGATAATTGAATCACAATGATTGTGCTTCCGGTATTTGGGCTACTAATAACTGTTGCAGTCCAAAGGATACATGGTGAGTCATAATAACTGTCATTCACTGTTATAAAATATATAATAGTGAACATAACTTATAGGTAACAACCTAATTTACCACGTAATATATATATGGGGATAGTTAGTTTTAATCAATGTTTTGATGCAACTATTCTATTGATAAATGGAGTAAAAACCATTTTTCGTCAGTTATTATTTATGCCTTGACGACGATGAAAACCATAATGCATTTATCCACTAACATTTTTATAAAATCCGATGTGATCCCCAATCATAAAATAAATTAAAACGTTTTAAAGAAATCTGACCATATGCGGGTATGGGTATTAAAAATGAGTACATTTTTTTCATCACAACTATTACAACCCTTTAATTTTATTGTTCACTACCTCTTATTAAAGTAAACACTAAACGCATAATTTCATTAGAATGTACACCAAAAAAAAAAAAAAAAACCAACCTTTGATGAAAAATAGAATGAGTACCTATTTAAATTGTGTGATTTGGTGACAATGCTTTATTCGAAAGTATTGGTATTTACTTATTATTTTTTGTTATCTATTGGCCATTGTAAACTCCGCCAGAATATCGGTTAAGATAAAAAGGTAATAAAAGGTCTAGTGTAAACTCGGCCAGTTTTTTTTTTACCTGTAATGGTTATATGTCAATTCCGCCAATTTTTTTTTTGTTTATCTGCTTAGTGTTGAAATTGCCATGTGCCTTCTCACATTAAATACGTTGATATCTATTGCGATGATGTATGTCGAAATTGATAAAATTATTTTCATGGTTAGATCGATTGATTTCAAGGTGGATGTATATTCACATTGATTCATTTATTAATAATTTTATCTTCATATTATCTGAAATCAGTATTTCCTATGATAATATCGGCAGTAGGTAAGGTATACGTAAAGTATACTTTGACGAACATAATCATCGTAGTCTCCGTATATATTATTTTATATTGAACGAAATATGTTGCAACAAATTAATAATTTAAAATTAATTACTGGTCAACGAGATAATTTATTAGTTGTATTTAACAACTACAAATATGACCAAAATATTAAATACGCGTCTGGTGAAATAAGATGGAGGTATGATATTATATGATAGTATAATAATAATAATCACTTATTTTTACTTATTATGTATTACTTTTAATAATATATCATATTAATTTTATACTACTACTCGATTTTCTTCACTGGCGGAGTTTATATGAACCCAATTTTTCTGGCGGAGTTTACATGCGCCCCTACCTATCCATATGTGTAGACTTACACATTAACCTTATAATATTATGATTTATATGTGAATATTATACCCCTTCCTTGTATTAATTTTAATTTTATTATTATTTTAAATTGGTATTCATTGTTTATTTCTAAAATGAAACTAATAAAACTTGAAATTTTATATTAATGTCTTTAGTATTATCATAACATTTTATTATTTGTATCATATACTACAAGTGTATAAATATATATAAAATCATCGATACAGATGTATTAAATACTTTGTATTCAAAGAAAATTTATATTTATTCTAATATAAAATTCAATTTAAACGTTTGACTGGCAGAAATAAAAAAATTTTATTATCAGTTTATTAATTTTTTTATTTTTTGTTTTGTAACTCTGGTGAAATGTGTCGAGGATTATGCAAATTACTTCCGATATCTTTTTCCTCTTGTGGTGGCCGTGGAAAAGGCTGTGGACATTTCATTGCGAAACACGGGTGTAAAAAAAGTGAGCCTCTACTGGAGACGATTTCTAAAGTTATGACGACGGCTGACAAGAAGTAAAACAAACATCATTTATCAAAATGTCGGAATGAGTTGGTTTTTTACCAAAAAATAAAAATAAATACTTGTTATTTTTGCTAGCTATCTTTATTAGGTGTATAAATTCACTGATAGAACTTGAACTTTGTATAGTGTTTAAATATATTTATTTTATATTTTTAACTGAAAAATATTATTGATCTAAAGATAGTAGAGGAAAAGCCCACGAAATAACACGGTCTTCAGCCACGCGATTTTCTAGCAAGCCGTCGTTATTCAGTATCGTGAACGATAACTTTGGACTAGGTATGTATTGCCAAAGTGTCAAAAGTCACGAACGTTCATTTTTTTATTGTTGTAAAGTGTCGTTACTAATTGCTCTACTAACCATAGATCTTTTTTTTTAATTTTTTTTTCACCTCACATTTGCAAATGCAAGCGTTTTAAATTTCTTCGTGTATTATCGAGGTTTTTATGGATCATGTTATCCATCACGATCGTTAACTGTCCAACACCCCTTTTTTCTTTCTGTTAACTTGATCCGATATCTTTAAAATGGATTTAAGCGTTAATATACCATGTTCAAGCTCATTTTTCGTTTGTCGTGCAGAACGTATATGACCGTAATAGACACATGCATGTATACACACATACACACACGCGCGCGCGCATTTACCCTCACACCGTTCTTCAACAACATACCCAACAAATTACTAATAAATCCTAATAAAAGTTAAAATACACCGAAAGCTATTTAATGTAACTGTATATTGTATATTTGTAGAATATAAATAATGTATAGTTGAATATTATAATAATATAGTAGTATGTTCATATATTTTTAGTCTCCTGTAATAAATTACAAACAAAATTTGATATTTTTCATTCCTCTCAAAAAGCGATACAAATTAATATATTTTCTTTCTAACCATTTTTTCTATTTTAATAATTTGTATACCAACTAATTTCAACCAGAGTGCAAATTTATTTACTTAATATTGTATAAGTATTAATAATTTCTGTACTGATTGCCCTCGGACGTTTATTTCTAGAAATAAAAATGAAAATAAAAAAATAAAATATTTGTTAAGTCGATCTATCCCTAACTATTTCATAACTTCTTGGCGTAAAATAATATAAAATTAAACATTTATGGTGTTTTAAACGTTTATATATGTGCAATTAAAAAATTTGAATGTCTTCCAAGTTTGTTAGAACAAATATGTATATTTAATATCTTATATAACAGCCCAACATTTTAGAATTATAATAATGTTAGTGATAAATGCATATGTTAATAATTGGTTTATTTATAATTTAATGTTGTATTCAATTGTACTTTTGTGTGACAATTTAAGTACTTATTTTTCTGCAATCTAAAAGGGTAGATGTGTTAAAATTTTCAAATGTACATATTTTCATATGTATATACTCTTATATATGTATATTATATCTAGAAAACATCTTTATAAGCGACATTAAATCTTGAAATGTAAACAAGATAATCGCAGTGATATTCTTTTTCTTTCTCACGTTATATTTTAATCGGTCAATATTTTATTATCTTCGATACCTAATTTAAAAGCATTTGCCCTTAGGTACCCTGAGCCAGAACTAGAGATCTTTTTTTTGCTAAATTAAATATATAGGTACGTTTTAGTTTATAACAGGTTTTGAATACTAATATTTTGTCAACCGAAAATCATCTCATTAAATGTCTATAATATTTCAATAATTTCGGATTTGACTGAAGTCTGTGTGTGTAAATTGTATTATTTGTTATATAAACGTACATTAGAACAAAAAGCCGACAGTTAAACGATTTTTCACTATAGTATGTGTTTATTAATTCCCCAAAAAATTACCCCACTTCAAAAGTGACGTACTGGTATCAATCTTTCTTTTATGTAGTGAGGTTAGGACTCATGCTGTTGTTCATGCGCATGTATGTCATTATATTTTTTTAGCTGGCTCATTGATCTTCTATACATAAATATACCATTTGAAAACACTCATCTAAGTATTTTATAAATTAAATATCTATAGGTACTTATAGTTAATTAATATTGTATACATTTATTTTGATCCATTAAAATGAAAAATGATTTACTTAAAATAATCTACTGGATAGATAAAATAAATTTTTTTTTTTACAAAATTAATTTGAACCATCAAGGTACGTATTAAATTGAATATTTTAAATTTACTTATATTTTTAAAGTTTAAATATTTATTTTTGTATTTAAGCTTAATAATTTATTTAAGCATTAATTTTATTATATGAAATATTTTTATTTTTGCTTTGTAATATAATCATCATTGTAGTTGTTAAATTATAAAATTTAATTTAAAATAAATAAATAAGATTTAACGTGATTTTTTCCTACATCAATTTAATCTATTCTGAATTATCTATGTGCTATATATTATGTATAAGACAAATACTCACATTATCTATAGATAGTTTAGTTCATAAAGTTAATTACCATTACTAATTTTAAGTAATTTTTTGGAGTTGGGAAAAAATATTTATAACTACAAATACATTTTAAATTATATTCTATTGTTAACTTTTTATAGAGTTTATAACGAGCTCTTTTATTTAAACTGTTCCTTTTCGAGGACTTTTAAATAAACATTTCCTAAATTTCGGCTGATAAAGTTTAAACGCAAATTCATCGAGGAGAAAGGGGAAGAGATAAAAGAGAGAGAGAGGTCTTGCTTTAAAAATGTATTACCATTATGTTAATATGGAATTAGAGGAAAAAAAGTCTCAGTCCTAACAAATTACAATTTCTTTAAAATGGTATAGTCTTTTCGGCTTGTACAGGCTGTAGAGAAAATATAAGGTATATTAAAAAAAATATTCCAACAATATATTTATAAGAAAATTATTTTAGAATTTCTATTTTAGTCATATTTTTTCTATATAAGATGTTCTATAATATAATGTATTTAATAAGCATAAGTTATAGAAATTTGAAGTACAATTGATTTAATCATTATTAGCAAACAAAGATGTTACATGATTTTTTTTTTTTTTTTGTAATATAATATTGTAAACAAGCATTTGATATACATCTGTACTATTTTGATTTGCTTAGCTAAACTTTGAGTTATTTAACTTGTCTCATTAAAAAAAATTAAATAAAGTAAGACATAATTAGTAATTAGTTATTACAGATTATTTTTAATATATGATCAAACCTCATGAAAAAGTTTCTTGTCGCCTTTAAATTTATTAATTGTACTTAAATATTTTTCACTTGAAAAATAAAATGAATTATATACTAGATTTTCAGATAACAAATTTTTTAAGTAAATTTTATAAATGCAGTTTTTGTTTTCATTTTAACTAAATAAAAAAATGAAAACACAATATTGCACAAGTATCACATACGATAATAGACTATAGATGGACATCGTGTATTGTATTTGTATCAGTGATGGGAATTATTCGAGTATTTGAGTATCAGTATTCGATACTACAATACAATACGTAACGAAAATTATTCGTTAAAGTTTTCACAAAACACAAAACGTTTATTAATAATACTATATGGCTTATGGTGCATAAAGGCCTAAAATTGTGCAAAATACTCGAATATCATAATTAAATTATTATTAATATATAAAATTATTATTCATACAGTATAAACTATAAATCACTATAGCGAGCATCGCTTAGAACGAGATACTGCTTACCATAAGCAAAACGTTAGGTCCCGGCACGGCACATATTGTATATGATTGTATGTTAAAATATACGTCTACAACGAGTAAAATAAAGCGAACTACGAACAGGTACCTGTAAAATAAGAACTATTTTCGTATTTAGGTCGATTAATCATTGACATACATTATCTTTAGTTGTATAGATATGGATTACTTATTAATAATAAATAGTATAAGAAGCTTGTCATGGAAAAACGGATAAAACAATAATTGTTAATTATTAAGGTATTGTAGCATCGAATACTGATATTCGAATGTTCTAATATACATTACATCTCTAATTTGTATAGCGTATAAAGTTATAACAAAAACATCGTCCAATTAAGTTACAATACCTACCTAGAATACGAGATCCATTTTTCATTTTATTGTTAAGATAAATTATAGGTTAGGATAAGATTATTCATTAATTTTGGAGTTCGTCGTTTTATTATTTTGACAATACAGAATACAGAATATAACATAGTATACATATTAGTACACAGAATACTAACAAAAATGTTAGTTTAATTTTTTACCATGATCCGGGTGTATTTTATACTTGATATTTATACACGAAAAATTACACTTTAGGTAACATGCAGAGATAATTTCAATAGTAGCCAACACTACTCGTAAAATATATATATATATATAGATTTGACGTACATGTCCCCAGCCCCCTCACTAAAAACAGCCTTAGAAAATTATTTTCATATATTTTGTTTGTCATTTGTTTGAATTTGTTTGATAATTATCAGAATTTATTCGACAATAGTTTCTATAAAATAATATATACTATGAGAAGGGAATGGGGACATGTATACAGTTTCCAATAGTTTGAATACTTTGGATATCTCATTTTTTTTTACAATTGTTTTGTTTGCAATTTGTTTGACAATTTTTAAAATTTTCAGTCTAGTATCATTCCCGTTATAAGCATAAATCCTATTTTCCCATTTCTCCCGCTCCTACTTTTTGAATATTTAATTTTTTTTTGTGATCGTTGTAATTTGTTTGTATCATGAGTAAGAGTCTGATTTTGTAGTAAAGTAAATCCTTAAAAAGTATTTAAAGTAACCAAATAAAGCAATAAAAACATTTATTAAATTTAATCTTAAAAAGCAATCTAAATTATGTATTAAAAGAAAGCAAAAAAAGAAAATGTATATAATTTTAAATAAAAAAAAAAAAAAAAAAAAACAAATTTCAATTACACATTAAATTAAATAAATTTATTTTATTTTATTAAAATTATACAAATTAAATATTGAAAAGGAATTTACGATCATGTACTTGGTTAACTTTAATTCAGTAAATCTAATTAATGAGACTTTATAGATAATTGAGTATTGAAAACTTTTTAAACATTACTGTTTATGGATTGGATACATTTTTAGATATAAAATAGTAGGTATGTTCTAAATTGTATTTTTAAATGTTGTGTGGTAAATATTAATTTGGAATAAAAATAACACTGAGCATTTTTCTGGAGAGAAGGTTTTTGTAATTTTGACTATTTTGTTAATAAAATTTAAAATAAAATTAATAGTTTTTAATTTTATGATTGATAAGATTCATTATCAACCTAATACTAAAATGATAAGAATATTGTTATCATTACGAGTATGCATTTCATGAATTGAAAATATGTGGTTTTGTATTGACAATTATCTCAATTCAATATGGATTTCCATGTAAATCTACCAATTTAATTGTTAATATTTATTAATAAGACTTATATTGAATTGATAAATTTAATTATCAATAGTACAATTATAATACTGATGGTATCATTATCTTATTAATAGTCTTAAATGTATTGTGTTAACAAATATCTTATTAGCTGTATAGTAACAAGATAATTGTCAATACAATGTATTATTTTGTTCATATGATCAGTGTTCTCTATTAGTTGCTATATATTTTTATACATAGGAGATATATTATCATATGTTATTATAGAATATTTCCACATCAACTGAAGTAATTAGTGCATATTTTATATAAATTAAATCATTTAAATCATACTGTTACACATTAATATGTAGTGTAGTGTCATTATAAATGCTATTGATTTTTTGAAGTTCTATCCATCCATTATTCTTTGAAAAAACACGATTAGATTTTTCTAAAATCAATCTCCCTATTTCACCATTAGCTTCCTCTAACTTATTTTTTTTTCTAACTCAGTAGCTAGATTTTTTGCAAAGGTTCACCTAAAAAAAAATATAATTATAATTAATTTTCAATGATTCTATGCAAATAATTCAAACAAAAATAAAAAATAAATACACTTATTTTATAATTTTGTATATTCATGCGGTATAAATCTAAAATTTGTTGTAATTTAGACGAGATTTGAATATAAGGATTAATTTATTAAAGCTCTTTTACAACATTCATATACTGTGCATTCTCACTGAATTCTTTAACTGCATTTTTTATATAATTTAAATATGTGCAATAATATTCTACAGCTGTAATCCATGTACCCCAACGAGTAGTGATTGTTTTATGTGGATTTAGAATCCCCGGACATTTTTCCTTTAAAATAGCAATCTTTTTTGAGAATTTCAGAAATATTTTTTTCATCTCGGCAATCTGACGATCAATTTTCGAAAAATGTATTCGCACTTCTTCACACACATTATGTAGGGCATGAGCTAAGCATGTCACATGCAAAGCTTTTGGGAATAATTGTTGAACACAGCGGCCAGCTTTTTTCATATACGATGCGGCATCCAAAACAAATAATAAAACATCCTCATGATTAACATTATTTATCCATAAAATATGTAGATTTATCAGATAATTGAAAAATGGTACTATGGTTCACTTTGTCTCAATATTCTGTGTGAATATGATAGGTTTTATTAACACTTTGTGATTGCAAAATACCAACATTTACATTAGCTACATTACATCGTACGCTATCAATTGTTTCATCTATGCAAACCTATATTTTTTACCGTTTACAACATCCCGTATTATAGATATCGCATTAGTTGATTTATTTATTTGGAATATTTTATTTATTATATATTATATATTTATTTTTAATTTTTAAAAGAAATGAGCGAAAATGTTAATTATTTATTTTATTTAGAAGAATATTTATTTTTCAACCTTACTGTTTTTTCAATGCTTCTTTATGTTTTTCTCTGCCAATATGTTGTTTGTTGAACATAATATTTTTTATGGGGATTTATTTTGACTTCACGCAATTAACAAAATATATTATTTCTGTCAGTCATAAACACATTTTCACCGAATTCTCTTACAATTTTTTTTAATTTTAAGCTTTCAACTTTTAGCTTTTTGATGATACTTACCAATCAACTAAAATATTTGAACGTGCTTTAAAAATATATAGATATAATGAAATAATTTAAATTTGAATATTATTAAAAATAAATTAATAAACGTATTAAAGAAAAAATAAAATACAACTCACCAAATAATTTTGTTAACTATTGTAGTATGAAATGTCAAAATATTAATTTTAAAATAGACATAGTTTTATTTACTTATTTAGCCATCATCATCAGAATATACAATTTTTTGTTTGCAAAGGGAAATTGTTCTAATAACAAGTGATGGTTGAACAACAGGTTTTCAACACATATTGTTGAAATATTAAAATAATGAAATTGATAAAAAAAATAATTTAAACATAAAAATAGGGAATTTAAATTACATAAACATAAATAAATAAATAATACATGAATAGTAGATACAATAAATTGCTTTGTTAAATCACGATAGCTTAATAATATAATATATCGATTAACAATAATGATATGTTTAATATGTTAAATGGGTATTACAAAATATGTTGTAAACATAATATTATTTTTTAAAAAAGATGATGGCCCAGTCCGTTCTTCATCATGAACATTTATGCGATCTTCATAGAAAAGTCGGACCCATCTCATTACCATCACTCTCTCATTTTCTCTATAGACTTAACAAATTTGACGATGAATATCAGCTCATTTGATATTCATTCCATTTAAAAAACAAATCACAGATCGTAACTAGTGATGTTAAAAAGTAGCAGTCACTGCTACTTTTCACAGTGATTCAATGAGTAGCAGTAGCAGTGACTGCTACTTTATACATAATATAACAGTAATTTTTTCACACTGTGACGATATCACAAATCTGTTAAGTTGTCTAAATGTGAAGAAAATTTAACACCGTGATTTATGAAATAGTGCGATATGATATGTGACTATTGCTTGTTGCTACTTACGATTTGCTACAATAGTACTATACACTTGAGTGCATTATATAGTCACAGTGTAGATAAATTGATGTTAAGACTGTAGATACTAAAAATAGTGGGAGATGGAAGTAGTTTACTACATAGAGCATGGTTTACTAATAATAAGTAATTATAACATGGATTAAAATATAATATAATATTTTTATTAATAAATAATATATTTTAGATAAAATACCATTCATTAAAATTACACATATTAAAACATACAAATTCGTGATTTTAGATAGATATTTATTGATATTATAATATTTGTTAATATATTATATTAATTATTATTTATAGATAATGAATAATGATTAATATTATGTCACATTTACATTAGGTAAATATTATCTGATATCACGACTAAATAGTAAATCGAATAGTATTCTAACTCTATGGATTACTGTGATATTCTAATAGTGTAAAGCAAACATATGATTCGCCATAGGTACGTGAAAGATAAAAAGTAGCAGTTAGAGTAGCAATCACTGTTATTTTCACTGTGATTTTCATTGTGTTTTTTTTTTTATCACAGTAGCAATATCACAGTGTGATAAATATTTTTCACAGTTTAACACCACCAGAGCTTGGAAGTTTTAGCACTAAAAATGTTATTTTTAGCTCTTAAATATGCACTTAAAAACTCTAAAATATGCACTGTAAATAGCACGAAAAATCAAAAAATATGCATTTGTGTTGAAATAAAAAATATATTTATTAGAGTAAAAAATTAAATGTCGTTTTATAAATATTTAGGGTCATAGACGTTTTGACTGATTGAATTATAAATTTAACAAAAATGTTAAATTAATTAAATATATTTGTAAAAGTGTACTTATAATTAAATGATTTTATTTAGTCACTAACTATTAGTACATCAAATTGTCGATGAAAAATAAAATAATAATTGATGATGTCTATTTATTTCCAATAATTCAAATATTTTTAAAACTATAACTAATTAAATCATTATTATCAGCAAAATGTGATTATTTTCTGTATTATGTGAAAATATATCCAGAAATAGCACTATAAACCCTAAAATAGCAAAATAGCAATAAAACCTGCAAATATGCAAAAAATAGCAAAATTAAATTTTGTGTTTGATATCCAAGTAGTTTGAAACATATTTGTATCTTATTTTGGATGTTCTAGGATGAACTAAGAAAAATATGAATTTCCTAGAACTTCCAAGCCCTGAACATCACTAATTGTAACTCGCGTGTGGCGGTATTTTCTGTTCATTTATCTATATAAAAACACTCGACACGTGACGTACGTACACCAATTTGTCTCGAAATGGTTTTAAAATATCCCAAACAATTTAATGAAATAATCGGCAATGACTATAATTAAGATAACAGCGTAAACGCGATAAAAATAGAAAGCGGAACTTACTTTCTGGACATAACTCGTATCAAAAGTTAGATTTATGGTTTATTATGTGTAATAATATATACAGATATTTATATTTCCATGTCTTAAATCAATATATTGATAAATTTTGATCAATATTATATATTTTAGTTACCCTAAAATTATGATATGCATTTTATAAAACGTGAAATTGAAAGAACAACATTTATTTTTATTTTTCATATAATAGGAGAGAGAGTACAGTATAGATATGTAAAATTGTCAAACAAATTCAAACAGATGGCAAGCAATACGATTGCAAAAAAAAAAATTAAATATTCAAAAAACGAGGTCTGGGAACACTAAAAAATATGTTTTTTGCTTATAACGGGAGTGGGTTAAAGTGAAAATTTTAAAAATTGTCAAACAAATGGTAAACAAAATGATCGTAAAAAAAAAAAAAAATGAGTTATCAAAGTATTTAGACTAGTGGGGGCTGTAGACATATATCTCTGTCTCTTCTCTTAATTTTTGGTATTGTATAAAAACTATTGTCGTAAAAATCTTGATTTATTGATTGTTCGTTTTATCTATTTTTTTATTTTTATTATTCAATTTAAATAATTCATCACTTTAAATTGATTTACCTTCCATTAATAATAATATATTATATCGATATTTATATAAGCAAAAATTGGGTAATATAATATTTATAAACAGTTAGATAATAAAATCGTATAAAGTAGTTTCATATTAATGCAATACACTTTTAACTGTACCAATATCTCTACAATATTAATGTTTTATAATTAACTTACTATATAGTGTAAGTTACTCAATAAATTTTATATAAAATAACTTGTCAGTTTTTAATTAATTTAAAATAAAATAGGTGCTGCAGCTGAGTATTTTCGTAATCACACAAGTATTACGTGAATAAGTGTATTTTAGGTATTCAACTAATTATACTATATTATACTATTATATTATAATCTTAGTTTCAAATAAAGATATGGCCATAACAATTCAAATGGTTGATCCGAATATTTTTATAATATTATATTCTATATACCAAAATCTTTGTATTTTTACTAAAAAACAAAACTTAACATCAACACTTTATTTTTTTATCACTTTCTACCGGTAACTATTATAACTTGAATTGCTTAAAGATAATAGTACACATAGGGTAAAAGAATTACAATAGTTACCTTACGAGCTAATGAGAGTAATAAGAAATTTGTTATACAAATTACATAATCTTGATGTAAAGGCACTGGGATAGAAACCATAATAATGCGGTTGTGTTTAGAGTTATGCAAAAATCAGTCGTATTATAATTAAAGATTCATCCATATACAGTTTAAGGGGATATTTGTATACATCCAGAAGCGATATATATGCGTAGACCATCACGTTTTTGTTTACCGGTTATTTATCACAAATAACTATGTTTGAAACCAGTGGTAATATTTGAAAAAAAATTTTTTAGGGGGGGGCCTAAATTAATTCTACAATTTTTAATGGTTATAATATAACTCCTAATCTCACTCATTCCTAATCCCAATTCGGTCGAATATTGATATTTTATATTACATTGATAAGTGATATCAAAAACTTTTGGTGATAAACAATGAAAATTAAAAATATTTATAATTTACATTATTTAAGCTGAACAATTAATTTGCATTATGGCATCAAAAAACTTCTCGGAGAGGGGGGGAAATGCCCCTGTTGCCTTCCTACAGGTACGCCACTGTATGAAACCTTGTAGGTAATGGTTTTTTTTATGGAAAAAGTATGAAAACTAATATATTAAAAATATACCGCAGTCTGCATAAGCGATTCTCAATCAGTAATACTCGCGTGGAAATTTAATAAGTAATACAAAGAAAATATTTTAAAAAAACCTTTACCTAAGTATTTATTGTATTTTTAAATTGTATTTATAGAATATTAATTTTTATTGAATTACCAATTAATATACTTTTACATGATCTCGAATGATCTGCATATCGATTTTCAAGACTTAAAAGTTTAGAATCTTAGAATCACTAAACTGCGGCATTATATGTTTACAATTTAATATTTATTCTATTAAAAGTGGAAGTACAAATTTTAGGTTTAGATATTTTTAATATTTTATAGATATATATATATTTCTTGTTATTTTTTTTTGATACTAACTCCTTCAGATTCATATGGCATCACTTTTTTCTTTTTAAAGTTACATTTATTTTTTGCAACGTTTTGGAAAAAAAAGATGAGTTTCCTTTACTTTTTTCAGTTCCTTCCTTAAAATAGAACTTATTCAGCACCATTCGTGGGACGTTGATTTATTCGCTTTCTCCTCAAATATATAATACAATCGAACTTAGTGATAGAGTGAAGTGTATCTTTTTCTCTCTTTCACCCTCTCTTGTTGCCCTTGTGAGTTATTCTATTCCTTTTTTTTTTTTACCATTCCAAACCTTTTCGAATAATTTGTCCAATTTTTTTCTCTGACGCCATCGGCGCATACCATTAATCTATCTTTTGAATCAACCACAAAAAGAAAAATCATTAGCTAAGACGAAATGAGAAAAAACTTTGAACACTTAATTATGCAGCAATTTTTAATGACTGTAATGCTTTTTATTTTTCAACTTCATTTTGTACATGACTAGTGAAAAATAACGTATTTATTTACATTGATTCATTGAAATTCTTGCTTTTGTTAAAATTTCCATTAATTATTAATGCTTAACTGTGTATCAACTGATAGTTACTTGTAAATGTACTTCCGTTTAATTAGTTTCTGTTTTGTTGATATAATAAATATTGTTGAAAATATTGACAATAATATTTATTAAACCCTCCTAATGTTGGTAATATCTTGCTTGTTTAACTTCTTTCTTGTATTATTTAATACATCTTCATAGTTATATTATTTAACGTAAGTACTATGTTCATTAATGCTCGTTAATCGTTGGTTTGTTATGATAATACTAAAATTAATGACTTATTTATGTTTAAAATCAATTATATCAATGAAGGTACTTTTTCCCTTGCGCTAACGCGAATCAAGAACAAGATCGCGTTAGCGTCGTCTTGGTTTATTCTGAACGGTTTTACGTTGCGATCGAGAGTATCGCACCATTCATTCGTACTCAATATTTTGATGTGAGAAGTACACTAGTGAACGGTGTAAACGAACCTACTGTGATTTTTTAAATTATAATGGATACTTCTGACGACTTAATTATATTGAAAATTATTTTTGAAAAAGAAGATGATGATGACGTTTTGCTCTTACATTTATCAGAAGATAAAATAAAAAAATATGATCCATTATTTAAAAAGGGAAGTACGGAAGGTTATCACGAGATACTTAAAGAGATATTTAAGTTTTTATAATCCTCACTTTGAGGATTATAAATTGGCGGATATTTAGCAACATATACAATCAAAGCTTCATCTTCGACTTTGCTAAATTTGGTCATTAGAGCACTCATTGTAAAAGGACACGACCAACGTCAACCAGCATTCATTCATAAAATAAGTGTCATATTATAGGTTTTATTTTAAAACAAAAATAAATTACGGCGTGAACAGATTTAGATCACTGATCGTGAACGCGCAAGGCAATCATCTATATTTAATTTACATTGTATTAGTAGTCGCGCGATCTTTGATTGCGGTTTGCGTTCGCGATCGCGATAGAAAAAAATGTACTTTGAGTATACATTTTTTTTTTTTTTTTGAATCTTAAATAATACATATTATTTATATATAATGTATAATATATATGTTAAAATAATGTAATATAAAAAATATATAAAAATATAATTAAAGCAAATAATGAACAAAGTTGTAAAAAAAATTGTATCAAATGCCTTTTTATGATTTAAACATAAAACATGCAGTGAAATATTAACTCAAAATGTTTTCTTTAAAGTTGAACACCCCGTTGTTTATGATTTGAAATTTAATTTAATTTTATGGAAGGAGAAAAAGTATATAACCTAAGATTTCCGGATAAATATAAAGACTCGAATCTCTTTAGGCCGTTTCGAAATATAAGCCTTGTTAAAATAAAAAAAAAAGATGCTTTTTCTTATTTTTGTACAATGATATATATGGTACATATATATATATATATATATGTTTAAATTCAATTATAGGCCTTTGGCATTATTTTGGTTTTTTGTTGTATAATTACAACTAATTCTCATTAGGAAGTTTCTTATCGCTGTCCACACTTTAAAATTGTAATCATACTGAGCTACTATTTTTCTAACTTAAATTTAGTTCGAGTAAATTGTGGATTAAAGACTTGTGTATTGCATTTTACATCTTATAAATATGATTTTAGTTATTTAACAACAATTTGATTTAAATACAATTCTAACTAAAAATAACTACTTATTAAGTGTTTTGACAAATATCGATGTTTAAGTACAATAATCAGAAGGTATTCAATGTATAAATATAACACTAAAATATCTGAAACAATAAAAAATAAAAAACTACATATGACGACGCTTTTTGTAAAAACACGAGTTTGCACTTTCATTAATTTGGTTCTTCACGCCAGTAAAAGTTTTCAAAGATTCTTAATCTGTTGCCACGGTTACAAGAAACTTAACATAGGTAGTAATCTAATTTGAACACTTCTATATTATATAGTGTTATTAAGGTGTTTTTTTTTTTTTTTTGTAGCTAAATATAGACTATACATTTCATGATTTAATAATTAATAGTTAAAATCTTTAATTATCAAAAAATCTATTTTCATAATTACATTCTTATTGTAATTATCAATTCGCATATATAGATTGATGCTTTGTATGACTCAGTGTTTTTTTAAATTTGTTTAATAAGATATTTTTGAGTGTAGTGAATGTGATAAAATAATTCAAGTGATGTATGAATTTAATTTTTGTTAATAAAAGTATATATTTTTTAAATGAATTATTAATTAATTCATTTATATTTTTAATCTTAGTTCAGAATCAACTAATAGGTTATTTGCTTACGAAAAAATAAATATTAGCTTAAATATAATCATAAAAAATATATAATACTTTATACAAAATGAAATGGTTTTCTTAGATTCAGTTCTACATATGAGTAAGTTGTAGAAATGTGATGATTTTTTGTATGTTGTCTTTAGTTGGGCTAATGACTTCAAAGAGTTTTTCAAACATTCTTAAATATTTATTATGCTCACACATATTTTCAGCTTGTATCAAAAAATTCCATTTTTAAAATTTTTCTTTTATATATTTTTAAGAAAATCGAAAATAATTTATCTTAAATAATTTGTGCATAATTTTTATAAAAATTTTAGTGGGTGAATCGTTTGCAATATTATTTCTCAAAAAATGGGTTTAGAAAAATATATGTTTTAAGTATATATATAAAAAAAAAAGAAATAGTGCAATTGTGAACTTTTAAATAACCCCTATTTAACGATTTCATACATTGTATTGTCGTGATGGTAATATTTTGTATATATTAAAAAAAAAATTTGTTTAAGAGTTCTTTATGATTCAATGATCACCGATTATTAATGAGTTTAGGTACTTGAATTAATATCATTACAATATCATCCTTCATTAGTTATAAAAGACATAGATCTATATAATTTGGAGTTTTATTAATGAACACCAAACCCAAATTCACTAGTTATAACTACCTATGTAGGTGTCTAATATAATTAACCTATGAACATTATTACTGTCTAAATATTTTTTCTGAAAATGAAATTATAAGTCAAATAATTACTCTACAACTTTGTATATTCAAACTAATGGTAATTAGTTGTATTAAATCCAGAAGTAAGTACACGTAGTGTTTGCTCAAATAATCGAGCCGTGTTTATAGTTATTATAATGTGTGAATGAAACCAAGAGAAAGAAGTATTTAAACCTGATGTTTATATTAATAAATGTTCAACGGATACTCATGTTGAAATTCTCAAGTACACCAAGCATTTTAAATAAATTAAATAAAAAAAAATAAATATTTTAAAAATGTAAATTGACAACTGAAAAACAAATAAGGTTAAATTTCCAATACAAATGAGTATAATTTTTGGATTTTTATTCCTTTTTGCCCAATGAATAGAAAAGTTTTGAGCATAGTTACGTGTGTGTACAAGTCACTACTAATTTATGCATTATTCCGGAGCCAGTAGTGAAGTAGAGGGGGACACAGCGTTTCTCGGCTGCGGCGTGGCGTGGCGTCGTCGTCGTCGTCGTCGGAACGCCGCACTCCCGTGAAGCGCCGTGTGGCGGCAGCAGGAAAGAATATTGATGTGTACAACAGTATCGGTCGCCATGGCAACCCTGGCGGTACGGGGGTGGTGGGTGAGCCGTCGGCTGAGATGGATGTGCTGCGTGCGGGGTGGTGCTGTTGGACGGGTCAACCGCCGCCCGCCGTTGGTGTAGTACGAGGCGGTGGGGCATCGGTCCTGAAGGGTGTGCAATGGTGATGGTGGAAAACTAGCACTGGCGGCAAACTTGTCCGATAGTGTTATACTTGTTAATTCGTTTAGCAGTCGCATCGTCACGAACTCGGCTCACGGCGGTCGCGCGAAACTCTCACGCCACTGCCCTCTGTTTATTATTATTTTTAGCAATCATTTTTTTTTTTCGTATTTTTTTCGCGCGTGCAAGCGATACACTCGCAGGAATGAAACTGTGTCGATATAACACGTGTTCATCATATAATTTGTATATATATACATTGAGCATACGGTATTATAATATATCTACTTGCATAAAAATAATATTTACCAGGTATATTATGTGTTTTATAGGTCAGACGTACGCGTGTATAATAATGATTTGTGGTATACATATCACACGAGGGTGCATAAAAATAAACGACGTGAATTTCGTTATTGCGTATTATTTTATTCCCCCTCTTTACTCTAACATCAAATCTCGACAAAATCAAAACATGTTTTGTCTTCAGAAAATCGTTAGAATTCAGAACTCCGACAAATGAAATCGCGACCGAGCGCACGACTCCATGTAGTCCACCATCACGTTAGCTTCCTCAAAAATTCCTAATAATTTGAAAGGGAAATTTCATGTTGCCATTCTTATTTCTCCGCAACTGTGTATCCAACTACATCACTGCTACTTATAATATAATATTCTAAGTATATTATAAAATAGAATATTATTATATTATGTATAAGGTAAAAATTCAGTAAATACGTGTGTATAGAAAAAATACATTCTTTGTAAGTCTTCGTAAATAGATACACTGGGTTATATTTCTTAAAATATTTTTTTATTGCATACTGTAAATGTTTACTAAAATTATTTGTAAAAAAATTATTCTGTGTTTAATATGCAAATACTAGAACTCGTATTGATGTATTTCTTGTACTTAATAAATACAATAAATATTTCATAGATTTACTGAATTTACCTATTAATTAATTACATATTTAGTTAATTTTACGAACTAAAACTGTTTAAAATGCAAAAAGAAAAAAAAATCAATTATTAAGTTAATGAATAAATATTTCTTAACACAATATTTGATTTTATATTTTACAAAAAAAAAAAAAAATGTTGAAAGCTGAATTAGTAGCTGAAATAGTAAAAACTGATTAGGTTAATTCCTTTCAAACTATTGTAATTTACTTTGATCATTATCAAAAAAATTATTAGAAACTATTCTTAAATTTTTGAAAGTATTTTTGATTTTTTATAAATTTCATTATTTTATCATCATTAATTTATTATTTTATAGTTGGTATAAATCTTAAAATGACGAAATTAAATTTGTTATCAATAGATAGTAATGTAATTTACAGGTATCGAGTACTCAATACTTTATTTTAAATTTATTATAGATACCTACGCAAAATATATATTTTTTTTTACTAGTTTTCATATCCAGTTTAAATATGGTATAAATATACTCATCCTGTCTTTTATAAAATTTTTTACTTTTTGTTATATAATTATTGTAATGTATTTAACATATTATTGCCTAGTAACTGATAAGGTTATCTATGTTTAGTATCTTTAAAAAAAAAATGTGATAGTTAGGAGTAAAAATATTTTTTTGAATATCCAAAAAAATATAATTTTAGTCCCCCTAATTTTTAAGATTGCACTGCTCATCAATTTTTAGTGATTTAGTTACTTTTAAATTAAAAAAAATGTTAAATAAAATAATATTGAATATGCACAAAGATATTAAAATTAAAAACTTAAAAAAGTAAATAGTTTTTTATTTCTTTCCTCTTCTATCAGTGTAGTTTGCAACGGTAAATACAGGTAGGAATTTTTTTATTCAAGTCCTATATGCTCAAGATATTGCAAGGTAACCCTTGTATCTTGTATGCGTTGACATTTTACCGGCATTCTTCTGCAACAATATCATACGCATGTTGGAATTCCTATCGTTCCTAAGTAGGGGGTTTGTCTCGCATATCTCTCGTTCTTATTCCTTGGGGTTTCAATTTATTCGTTATTTTTATTAATATTTTTTAATTAAAAATTAAGCTATGATCAGGTGTATAATAACAGTAATACTATTAATAATAGATATAATAATAGTAGGTAATAAAGAATGGTCCAAGCCCACCAATAACGAAGCGGAAACCATGTGTGCACGACTCGCAAGCTATTTCTGTAGTACTGTTCGTGTTTGTATTGTATTATTACCTAAGTATGTCGTACCATTTTATACCGTTTTGTTGGTTACCGTACTGTTGTTGATGCTGCTATTCTGGTACAGTGTAATGTAGCAGATCTGATCAATAATTTGCTTGGACCAAACTTGTTCTACTCATTTTTACCACCTTCTCTTTCTCTCCCTCTTTTTCTCAGTGAATGTCCCGCCAATCTGTTTGATATTCATCTATCAGATTTCCATTAAAACGCTAAAAACAGTGGTTCAAATCAATAAGGTTTACGAATCTTTGCTGTGGAGATGATATGAGAATATGTTATTTAAATTTTGATTAATCATCTTTAACTAATAATAGTATTTTATTTTTCATTAAGTTCAATTTATAGTTATATTATTATAACTGTACGTGATTAATATAGTACAAAACATTTAGATATCTATAAATATAATATATATCTGTGGATAAACTATTTATATTTAACCGTAAATTTTAAATTTTAAATTATATTTATTACACACTTGTGGTAAATTGAAAGCATTATTATTATAAATAGAAAATAGTAACTCAAATGTAATTTTATTTTTTTTAACATTTAAATTAATATATATATATATATATATACTGCATCGCTCTTATTTAAAAATAATAATTGAAATTTGAATTTCTCAAATCTAATTGGTTCAACTTAAAATATTAGCAGCTTAATGAAAATAATAGTTTAAGAAATCACTTTAAGTGTTGCAATCATGTTTTAAATAACCTTTACAGCATTAAATAAAGTCTATATCTATGATTATTTATCATAAAATAAGATTAATTTAATAATTAAGTTTTACATTTTTTTATCATTATAAAAATTGTATTGTTAATAGTATGTTATTAATAGCTTCAATTTATTAATTGCATCATTTGCCAATACCTAACCTATATTTAATTTTTTTACATTTTTTTTGTATGTTTTGATAAGCAAATTAAACCAATAGTTAAATATTCTACAATTTAATAAAAATACAAGGTAAATTTAAGTATGTAAAAATTCTACAGTTATATAGTTTCTTGTTCTTCGTTGGGTTATTTTTCATTGTGGTGACTGACGTTTTTAAATTAAGCAATTATTACCTAAAATTCCTGAAAAAGGTCCACCTGTCAGACAAATACCGGCCTCTGGATCTTTCCCTATCTATGTTGTCTGTACAACCCCCGTGAATCATTTTTCATTGCTGGGTCATCATCGTCGCAATCGTTCAATGATGCTCCGGACTTTTTTTACCTCCTTTCTTTCAACGGGGACAAAACCCTAGTCCCAACACAATTACAAATTCCCCTTTCGCACCTCTCCACTCCCAAATCACCCGGTCCTATATACTGAAGCACCAAAACACCGTGATAACTATGCAGGAAATAACTCGATTTGCATTTTTGGTTCTGGTACAGTCAGCTCTATTTAATTTGCATGTCACGTTTAATCGACCGACATTCAGATGTAAAACAGACATCGCGAAGACATTTTTTGAATTATCTTCTTCTTTGAGTTATTTCAACCAGTAGTCAGTAATAAAGTTATATTTAATCATTAATTGTTAATTATTTTATTTTTGAATTATTTAAAAATATTCAAAAACAAAGTTATCGAAAAACAAATCAAAAAACAATTGGGATACAAATTATGTATGATATAACATATACAAACGATGTAATATATTTACTTGTAATTCACAAATATACTACGTATTTTGTATGAAATATATAGTTGAACATAAATTAAAATACATTTTAAAGGCTTCGGATAATTTTTCTTCGAGACTCCCTGCAATTCCTCCCTGGATTCATTGCATCAACACTATAATGAATCCAACAGAATTTAAAAAATATTCCACTAATAACAATACATATAAGCAAATATACCTTCAAATTATATACAATAACACGGATGCTTCAAAAAGTCTAGCAGAAGTAACCGCATCGGTAATTTAGAACAATGTAAAACACATGTAAAAACTTCTCATAGTACGTTCAATCTTCACCGCATATGCAATTTAGTCATACAATTAATCAATGTACCAAAAGTACGATTAATATTATTGAAAACCCATATTATGCCATTACCATTTATGTGCAAGTAAAAAACTTACTACAATTTGCAAAAGAAAAAATAAATAGTATTCAATTATGTTGGATACCTGGTTATTCAAATATAATCGGAAATAAAATAACAGATCATGTAGCAAAAGATTCCACAGCAAATATTTTGGCAAATACAGTTCAGATTATAATGAAACAAGATCTAATACTACTTATTAACATTTTTGGCTATCAGAAGGGGAGAGCTAGAATTTTTCACAAACAAAATTATACGGAATAAAACAAAATATAAATCTATGGCTTTTCCAACCCAATCGATTTGAAGTATAGATTACGCCCAAATTTTCTACGGCTGCTTAATGAATAAAAGAACCTCCTACTGTGTCCAAATTGCGGCACTCAGATAACAGTTAAATACATATCGACAGAATGTCTTATGTATTCGAACATAAAAAGGCCCGTAAATATACAAAAATAACCATCGCAATCACTCGATCAAAATTTAATCACCGTCGTAGTTACCATAAATAAATATATTTTTATTGTCTACTTAAGCAATATATATTTTCAAAGTTATTTCTAACCAATATTTTGGAAGGTAAATAAATACATTTAAATTGTCTTGTCACTATTTTCCAAGCTATTTTTTATAAATATAATTTATTATATATATTATATGACAATAATTTTGTCGACACGTTGAAAAACGCATTGACTTTCATGGACCAAAATATTTTTTTAATTCTTCTAATCGTTATTAAAAATGTAAGTTTCGTTTTTATATAAACTTATAGAAATATATATTTATGTATTATTGTGGTTGGATACGTCTGTTTGTCTGTCTATTACATTATATCCCCCAACAAAAAACCCATGTTCCACCTTTTTTTTCAAAAGCTAAACAAATGGTTTGAAAAAAAATGTACTCTTGTTTTAACCCTTTTTCTCTTGTCTCTTACCCCGCATTATCTTCTGCACCATTATACATTATTTATATTGACACCGCTGTTACCGCCATCAAACTTGGAGTTTAATTTATTTATTTCCCGAGTTTATGTTCAGAATTAGCATTTCTATTATGTGGAAATAATGAGAGCCTCTTTTGTTTTGACAGCGTGTCCTGTTACAATGACAAAAACCTACTCCCTTTATAAAAATATATTTGAATATATACTTAAAATAATTATTTTTAAATTTATTTAAGTCACAGTAACTTGTTTTATGGTTTTTTGCCCAATCATTTATTTTACGAATTGAATATGTTATTTGTGTAAATAAAATTGTAAATTAAAACTAAAATATGTATATAAAAATGTAATTTTGATTTTAAATTTAAATTTTTTTAACATTGACTATATACCTATTAATTGTAATAATTGTATTCTTACATAAATTTTTAAGTTTTATATTGGCCTTTTATAGCTGTGCATCATCATTGCGCAATTCTTCCTTTTTACCTGATAAAATTATAATACAATTGCGCACTAAATTATGTGTATATACTATGTATAATAATTTATGTACAACAAAATAATTAATACAATACATACTTTCTATTATTTGAATAAATATGCACTAAAACTATTAATTCGCAAAATGCACTTTTTCAAATCGAAATGAAAAGTTAATTGAGCTAATGATAGTTATAAGAATAATATCGACTAATGACTATCAGTTAAGAAAAAAAAAACAATTTTTAATAAAAAATATATCGACTATTGACCATGTCAGTATATACATTTAGCATACATATAATTTAGAAAAAAAAACAATTTTTAACCAAGCCAACGATGATAATTAATTGACAATCCTAAGCCTGTAATAATTGGGAAGAAAAATTGTGAATTAATAGGTTATGAATTTGAGAGCATGTATATGAAAATTATATGTAGAAAGTATGTATTGTATACATTATTTTATATTATACATAAACTATAATACAGTGTATTTATACATATTATTTGCTACGCAATGGTGTTTTGTTTTTATCAGGTAAAAAGGGATTGGGGCGCAATCGTGTTACAAATTTTTTGCGCAATCGTGGTGTAATTAGTCGAGTCAAAAAAAGAAAAATTGCGCAATCGTAATGCAGGCCTTTTATAGATACGAGTAGTTTAATTTATTTATTTTACTATATAATAAGACCTTTGAACAATAGACAAAATAACGTTTAAGGTAACATAAGTAAATATACAATACATAAATTAACAAAAAATAAAATGAAAACAAAAAATTACAATATGAAATGGTATTATTTAATATTTATAAATCACAAACTAATAAACACGAATGTAATTAACTGTTATTTTAATTTTTTTTTTTTTTTTATGTTTTATGAAATTAAGGTTGCTATTTTCATAAACGATCATTTGTTAACATTATAAGAATATTTTGGCATTGTATCTCTTCAAATCATATAAACTTTCAAAGAAAAATGTTTTTTCAATACCTTTTTAAAAGAATATTACTATTATTTGTTGTAAATATATTTAATACTTTTCTCGAAATCTTATAAATCTTCTCTGTTCTCTAGCTATAATCTTTTATGCACATAATACACTCACACAATAGTCTATATAAACACATCGACTCAATATCCGTATTTTTGCAAGCGCGTTTAATCTTTCCTTACGGAATAAGTTTATTGTCAACCAATAATCTCCCTAAAATATCCCGAACCCTAGTGATAAAATTTACATTTATTTTTATATATATAACTATAGATATTATATAATACATTGTGAAATAACATGTATTATGTTCTTTAATCTACTGATATATAATTATATATATATATACTCGTTGATTGTCAAAAACGACAGATCGTATGAACTTGCAATTTGACTTAGTCATTCCTCATTCCACTTACACTTAAAATGTGCATTAAAAGATTTTCGAAAATGTAACTCTTAAGGGAGTAAAAGAGATAAAAACTAAGTGTTTAATATGAAAGAAATCGTCTAGCCGGAAACGCTAAAGCCGATTTATTAGAAATTTTATTTTGTTTTATAACCAACAGTTACACCATACTAGGTTTTAATAGTGTTAGGTAAATAATCTATTAAAAACTATATTCCGGCCAGAACTATACGGTGCGAAGCTGAGCAGTTCAGCAAGATATGTGTTATATATATAAGTTATATTTTCAATTAGACCAAGTATATTTTTAAGCCTAATTTATTTTTCACATTTTTTTTATAATTTACACATTTGTGTTGTTGAATAATTATGAGATCTAAGTTTATAATTTAATGAATTCAAGCTTAGGTATAGGCAGTTGATGTATAAAAAAAATAGCTGTAGGCATCAATAATTTTTAAATATATTTAATGTCACTTCTATCTACTATATTATCAAATCGATAATGTAGAATATGTACGAAAATAAGAAAGGTATAAATATATATATATATCAATATTATCTACATAATATATAGCCAATTTATTACAAATTCGTATATCCTTCGTTCTTCAAATGCTTTTAGATTACTTACAAATATTTTATTTTTATATTTTCGTCATATTTTTCCGGTAAAAATCTCTTTACTCCGTATCGCAAACATTCGAAAGCTTACGCAGGATTGTATTGCGAATTAAATTCTGCCGCCACAACAGCAGCAGCAACAACAACAGCAATAGCGACACGGCGGTTCTCTAATCCCAATTAAATTGCGTCCGGAATGCGCGCTAGCGCGTCCTTTGTCCCGAGGGAATAAAGGATGTGGAGAGGAAAAAACAACTTCCACCGTCGTCGTCGTTGGCTACCACCCCTTACCCCAACACATACATGTACACAAATTCAAAAATTTCTCATCCTTTCTTTCTAGAATTCAACGTATATATGTATACATACACCGTTATACTGTTGGATCCTCCCGCCCGTTTGCACCCATACGCTTTATCCTTCCAAAAACGTACGTGATTTCGATGTGTGCAGTATGTATATAG
This sequence comes from Sipha flava, assembly GCF_003268045.1. Classification (NCBI taxonomy): domain Eukaryota; kingdom Metazoa; phylum Arthropoda; class Insecta; order Hemiptera; family Aphididae; genus Sipha; species Sipha flava. Next base: position 75,702 of record NW_020273024.1, read on the forward strand.
GAGAAGCATGTCGAGTTATTGTTTTTCATACTATACCGTCCCGTATATCCTTTTGGGAACACGCACGCAAGCGCTTCATGTGTCGGCCATAAGGAGAATACGAACGAAAATAAACCTCTAACGTCTATTAATTAAGTGAAAAATTTGTGTCAAAACAAACGTCTACCATTGAATATATGCGCCATGTCACCGTTATACACTATATTTCACAATTTAATTAACTAGGGGGCGAGAAGAACGTTTGTCGACGACAGCGAAACTCGTCAGTGTCGTTGTTGGTATTTCTACTTTTTTTTTTTTTCAAAATTACATGAAAGTCAATAATGGAGATGTCTCCCGAGCAACCTTGTTTCCACGCGCCGTTTACGATTGTCACAGTATAATAATTTATGTTTGAATGAATATTTTTTTGCATCTTGTAAAATGGGCTGGTTATTCTCGTCTCAAAACAATTAATGAATTCTGGATCCTCTCGACTTTTTAATTGATTTTAATTTAAAAATAAATGTGTATTATAATCATTAATTTATTAATGTATAACATTTTTTTTTTTATAACTACCTAATTTCAGATGATACCTATAAAATAACTAAAATGTTGTAGGTTTATTTTTATAAATTGATACAGTTTGATAAGTGTACATTTATTTTTATAATTTTAAGTTTCTAAAACTTTCTTTTCGTTTTCGTTATCAATTACATTCTTATTTTAAACTGGGCCTCTATTCAGTATGGTTAAGTTATCTTTCTTTAATATCAAATAAAATTAAAATTAAATAAAAATAATTGTCAAATATATTTTTCTAACCTCAATTTGCTTATATCAAAACAAAGTATTTAATAATATTTAAAGCTATTTTCTTACCCAGCTACTAGGTAATCTAAATAAACTTATATGTATACTTATTAATATTATTCATTAATATTATATTACAGTACAAAGATAAATATATTTTATTTCAGTATACAACACACCAATATACTTGATTCATAATACCAACTAACTACAATATCTACAATATATTAAATTTATTCAGAAATAATTTGAAAACATTTAATAACATTAAATGTAAATTCTAAAAACAGATTCTGTTTGAAAATTTATACTCCTAGCTTTTTATTCATATAATTTTTATTTTTATTACATTTAATTAAAAAATAAATTTTTATATAAATCTGCATATTATAATATTATTTGTGTTTTGATTCAAGTTTAATTTTTGATCCTTGCTCATTTTGCAGTTTCAATGTTTTGGAATATTATTGACAGCAATACAAAAGCGTTGTAGATACTAAGGGTCAATGAAAACAGAATAGAAGGTTAAACTTGCGATAAATCATACCAGATTGGTCAACGGAACTTCGGTTGCCGATAGGGGAAGGAGTCTCAAACCTGTCACTTTACATAACGTGTATAATGAAAAGCGACCCGTGTGTAGGGTATGGAAAAGATGGGGTTGGGCTAGGAACACGTGTTACCCACTTGGCCGGTTTGTGATTAATGAATTATACTCGGGCTCGCGGAAGGGGTACGAGCGACAGGAGTTCGGATATCTAACGTAATTAGAGTCACCGAAGCTGAGGAAGTGACGTCCTCAGGGGAAATATACGCTCTGATGGAAAACGGGAGGGAAGAGTTATCGACCTTGGTCGTCGTCATCTTCCGATATAATTTGTGCCGAGTGCTAGTAGTTTTACGCGGGATAGAAAGAAAAAAATACCAAAATTAGAAAATATTCTTTAGGGAATTTGTTCAGTTACGAATTGACATATCCCAGAATTATTTGAAACAAGACATATTGGTATTGAATGATTGTTTAATATATCATTCACTAATGTAGTACCACGTTAATTTTCGTATGAGATCCTAAAAAAAACTTATTTTTTTAAAAATCATATTTATTGTAATTTATATATTATAAAAATTAGCTATCTAGTTTTATTTTATTTGTACGAAAAAATATTTGACAATTAACTTAAAATAAATGGAAAATTGGCTTATTACAAACGTAAAATACACGGTGTATCAAAAGTCTTCATCCAATTTCAAAAATTTATATTTATATTAAAAATGAAGATATAAGGTTGAAATAAAGTAAAATATATTCTTAAAAGAGTCAAGTTTTATTTACTTTGGTTACAAATGTTTAATATGACCCTCACCGGTGGCCCGACACACATCTATACGGTAATCAATTTCTTCATAAACGTTGCTGATCATATCTGGTGTCGCGAAATTACAGCATCTTTGATTCTGATTTTAAGTTCTTCCAAGTTTGTAGGTAATGGTGGTACATACACTTTATCTTTTATGTTGCCCGATAAAAAAAATCACACACTGTGAGGTCAGGGGAACGTGGTGGCCAGGGATGAACTTCGAACGAAACTTTGTCGAACATGCTCGATGTTTTCGTCAGAGGTATGAAGTCGACCTGAGCGTTTCTGTGCACACAGACAACCACTTTATTGGAACGTTTAGTGCCAACGTCGAATGCTTTGAGCAGTAGAAGCTTTAGTTCCCTAAGTTCTTCAAAAAACACGTTGAACGGTTAATACCGACTCGCACTTATTGAAACGTAAGCCTTCTGTTGCGTAGTCATCATAACGAAACAAACTAACGGTTCCTAGTTCACTAACCATTACGGTGCCAAATTTATCAACTAGATAACTTAAAATAAACTTAGTTATCTAATATTTCCATTAAAACAATGGTCATTAACCTGCGATTAACCGTTGTCGGACTATATCAGTTCGTAATCGAATGAAGACTTTTAAAACACCGTGTATTGTAAGAAAAGGTAAAAAAATATAAAAACAAACTTATCAATTAATTCAGAAGTTTTTTGTTTATATACAATTTTTGAATATTTACATATCGTCTTGTGTATATTATAATTTATCAATATTATATATTTATATATATAAAGTTTAATTGGCACTTACTAGCAAATTAAATATTAAATTACAGTAAGATATATTTTCATTTTTCACTTATTTCATTTTAATTTAAATAGATAATTTAATAGTAATTTATTTATATTAATTAAAAAAAATTTATAAATTAACTGGTTTTTTTAACTTTTAATCAGTAGATAAAATCAATTTTTAGTAATCAACATTTTATAGTATTTTTAAAGTAAAATCTTATCTAAATTATTTATAAAGAATAAATTAATAATCATGGCTTTATGTTATAAATTCTATTTATTAAATTATTAAGGAATACACAATTTTTAAATACTCTCTTTTTTCTCTCAACAGAATATACTTATTTACCCATTTTGAGTCCCTTGGTTACTATACAATCGATACCAATTTACTTATCAACTCTCGATCCCTCCAGTTCTGTCGTATTCTCTATTATTCCATTTATCAAAATTGCTGACTTTTTTATCTAAATTCTAGTATGTATTGTGTCATACTCGATTATTATTTGGATTTTTAAAAATATAAATTTAAAAATATTAAATTATAAATTACGTTCTATATCACTAAAAGATAAATTATAAAATTTTAAAATTCATTATTTGCGTTGAAAAATAAGTACTAAGTGAAGTAGTTTTCAAAAATATGTCGAGGAGTATTTTTTGTTTAATTTTTGATATTCTATATCTCATAATATTTGCATATTTTTTATTATAATAAATTGTTTCGTCATATAAGTAAAACATATCTGACTATAAATTCAACATTGGAGTTTAAAAAATAATAATAATAATAATCAATAAATTAACAATAGTCGTTAAACAAAAAATAAAACACTTTCACAATATTAAAACTGTGAAAACGATATTTTAACCTAATTCCTGTCTTCACTTCATCTATTAGTTTTCATAATTTTTAACAAGCAGTTATAGGTGGACTTGTAGGTAGGCACACCGGTTAAATAAAGTATTTAGATTCGAAGGCACGTGTAATCTGATTTAACTGCTACTTGTGATTTCTGTTGATCATTATTTGATCAAATAAAAAGTCTTGTTTTGCATTAAACAATAATTATACTGCAAAATAACAACGAAATAAATATTATTTTATGTAAAATAATCATAGTTTAAAAATAAAGCATAATCAGTTCGAAAAAAATTGTTCTTTAAACCTTCATAAAATTAAACTATATTACTGGGTTTTTTATATTGCTAATTGAATTTAAATAATATAATAAAGAAACAAACGAAACATATTATTTTGACCACAAGGAAAATGTATGTTTACCGTTTCTGTTTCGTAATTGATGATAACTACTAACTACAATTGAAATTAATTTTTTTTTACACAAAATCGTGCACAAAATATTATTTTGATTTACCCATCCATTTTATGCGTCTATAATTATATATTTTCCATGTATCTTTAATTCAATAAAATGCCAACTTTTCAATTTGTATGTGAAGTTTGAATATTGTAAAGGAAACACATAAAAACGTGTAAATACACGGAATAATGAGCATAAAATATGGGGTAAAGTGATAATAATTGTCAAATATAGGAATAAATCAATAATTCTATATTTTAACATTTTTTAATTTTCTGGTGTTAATTACATACTTGTAACCTATTTCATTTAATTAACCGCATTTCACCTTGCTGGCTGGTTATTTTTATACCTAAGCTATAGTTTTTAACTTTATTATATAACAACTCTAAAATACACAAATCTTCAATGCATGTATCCTACGTAGTAATAAAAGTATTTCGATGGTTTCTTAAGATACAAGTGTGCACTTAGATACCGTTGGGCCTGCAACAAAATGGTGGTCGTTAGACCTTATACTGTGTTAGGTCATGAAACAGAATAAAAGGACATTGAGAAACTAGCCGGTTTTCAATTAGCATTGTTTTTGAAGAGCTTTGTGCTACGGACTATGGTATATTCCGCGATACCATCATGTATATATATTATATGCAATAGGATTATAATCGCGAAAATATATTAGGATCGTTTTGCCCATTGTTTATTTAAAATCGTCGACCTGTGTGCAGAAATATATGGTAGACAGCGGTACAGACGAAATATTATAGGCGAGACGAGACTAAGGAGGGTCGAGGGTCGTGATCCCTTTTGGAAATCGGTGAGCAAATATTTGCTCCCGTGGGAAACAGGACAGATGACTACGTTGGCGATGATATGTTTGGGGACGTAGCTCGACAACCTTTCGACAGAAGGTGACTGTGTGATGTGTATAGCTACCGCAGGCCATGGTCGCCTGGAACGTGGTTTCTCCGTTTTCCACTATGTTGTCGTTTACTAATTACGATTCGCACTGAATTTAGTTTCATGTACTGAAATAATTGTAAAACGTTCAGCTTATTTACCCTTCGCCGATATATTGTAGAATTTACTATTATTTTCATATTATTTATTTAGTTATGGTTTAATTTATTTAATTATTTTGATCGGATTTGTAGACTGTTCACACTGTTCACCTGGTTATCATTGATTAATATATTTAACTGCAAGAAAATAAAAATAACGTATATAAATATTTTGATAAATTGCATTTAATATAATTCAATCGATTTATTTATTATAGGTACTTGATTTATCAATGCACTTATCATTATTATGGTCTTGTAGTTTTCGAAGTGTGAACATTGTATTCAATTAATCATTACTTAACTTGATTAAAACGTTAGCTATTTACTCTATTGAAATGTCAAAACGTTTCCAATCACCGCGTGTCCAATTAATTTATGTAATAAATGTATATATCTATTCGAATCCACGTATGTTAGAATAATATATTATTGATGTTCGTGTATATGTACGCGATCTTTGTTGCACAGGTGACCTCTGCTCGTTACGTTTTCAATACTAAGCAATTACATTATACATTTACCGATAGTGATTACTAATAAAACACAGTATGTCAACGTGCGGTTTTTGATGAAGTTTCCGCCCTCCTCCTCGTGTATAACACCTCGTCTATCAATCCGCACACACATATGTATAATATTATATTATATCTGCAAAATAAATTGTACCTGTTTTATTAAAAAAAAAGAAAGCACACTAAAATAAAACATCCAAGACGGGACGGTTGACATTCATCACCTGCGGGATGTTCGGTACTGCAGTATGTGGTGGTGATATTATTACACGTTTGTTGCGAGTTTCATATATTATACAATATACAATGAATATGTGTATGGATATACGAATGATATACACAGGAGGTATGTACGGGTTCGTAGGAGGTGTGCCCGCGGGGATATGTATATACCATATTTATACACACGTAATATTATGTATATATGGTGTGAGAACGACGCTACGATGAGGGTTCGGGGGAAAAGGGGGAGGTTAAGTTTCGTCTGGTATTATTTATAACTCGGCAATATTGATCTCCATCACTCCTCTTGACAGCCCGGTCGGTGGCCCGTAGTACAGAAATTAATATCGGTGGTCACCCCCTTCACCCTCCCGCACGACTTCCCCTCGACCCGGCGCGTGCGTTCTGTCTTCGGTCTGCAGCGACGGGGTAGCGGCGAGAGAGATGGCCGCGCCGCCGACACGATCTCCCGCCTCACCTTGCTCGTCACCCCGCCCGCCGTGGGCTTCTACGAGTAGCTTATGTGTGTTTATAAACGCGTAGTGTTTTGTGTATTATACACACGAACGCATACACAAAGTTGGACCTGAAAAGCTTAAAGTTTAATAGGAATGCGTTTTCGCTTGAGTATTAAAACTGCGTGTACGTATGTGTACTCATACGCACCCCCTTAGCCCCCTCTCCATCGACTGCCACCGAGCCTTGGTGTTTATGAACAGTACTTGTACTTTTCGTATAGTGGTGCGTACAAGAGGGATTTTTTTATTCACTTCATACACTTGCACGCGTGTGTGCAGTTTTGTGTATCTAAGTTTTACCCACCGTATGCGCGTATGAGTTTTTAATCCGGAGGATTATTATGTATTACTACTTATATCGAGACGTCGTGTGTTCTGAGTGAATGAGAGAGAGAGAGAGAGAGAGAGATTTGGAAAAAAAAAACGTTGCCAAAAACATTCATCGTGTACTATATGTGAAGGATTTGTAATTCAGGACACTAATAACTCCTGCCTATAAAAGTTCAAGAATATTATCCACGCTGATAATGTTTCTGCGAAGTATCATAAAAATAATGACAATCAGTTTAAAAATACCAACTGGCATGCATTTTATTTTATAATTAATCAAGTTACATTTATTATATTATACATAGGTGCACTAATAATTGTAACGTAAATAGTTGTATCATGTATCTATCATACCTATCTATCATGCATCTATAATCATTAAAAACATAATTACCATGGACACTAATTAAGTATTAACAGTATTATTAGGTATATGATTTTTGTTCGGATCTGTGTGTATTTAGAAAATCAAAAATACAAAATATCATACCCGAGTATAGAATAATTTAAAGTGAAATTTTTTTTTTTTTCATATACACAGATTTATAATATTATATTTACATAAATACTTGTGTTTAAATTTATTTACAAACTGATGTTTTTCAAAATATTTCATGAAATTTTTGATTGTGAGTAAAAATAAAACGTAACCTACTTTGAAGTAAAACGTTTTGTTTAATTCGTCAAACTATTCAAATCGATGTACATATTTAATATTAAAAAAATATATATAGAAAGTGTCATCAATGGATTACTTCTTTTAACAACATTTCATGACCAGACAATTGTAGCTTTTATCACATATTCTTATTTTTTCTAGCTATTGATACAGATAGTTTATTAATTGTAAAAAAAAAAAAAAAATCGATTTTACATTAAACAATTAAGTAATATAAGTAAATTTTTCAACCATGTATTTTCTTTTTAGGTGAATGCCAATTTCCTGACCAATGGTCCGGTCGATGGTTCCAATCTGGCGTGAACCATTACATCAACATAAATTCGACTAGTATTACGACTAAAGGAGAGTGCGTGCAAAACGTCAGCGACAAGTTTCTAATCGAAGACAGGTAACGATGCATTTACTATTAACAGTACATGTGATTGGCAGCTGTAAGATTGTTTTATTACAGTAAACGCTTACGCTCGTGAACAAAGCACACCTATTTTATACAAGCTAATTTGGTGAGGTGTTGGCACCTTTATATAGACGATTTAAAAGATGGAGATTTATTGATCATGCTATTTTGTTTGTCATTATGTCCGTTTTAATGTATAAAATAAGTATTGTGGAATTAATCCTATTTAAGAAATGTTTGTGCTTAATCAATAATTAATGTGTATGTAAACGTCCTCAAGTTCGTTAAAATCTTCATTAACTTATAACAAATAATTATGTGATTCAATTAGTAGAAACTAATTAGATCGAATGACAAGTATATTATACCTAATTATATTTGTAAGAAAATTTTTAACAAATATTCGTTTTACTTTTAAGTGCATACATAATGCTATACAATTAGTACTTTATAAAGCTATTTCATTATTTACGATTATTATTTCTATATTCAATAATTGAAAAATTACTAATTACTAATTAGTTTAAATTTAAAAATAAAATATTTTTAGCGTTTATTGAAAATGTTTTTATGAAATAATCAAATAACTATTTATTTTACTTTTATTTTTGAAAATCCAATATTTTTTTACTTTTGTCAATACAAATGAAATATACGAACTCATAATAATATTTTGTAGAAAAAAATATAGAATGAAAGATCTTAGGCCGAACGGACCCGATTTCCTATACATCAGATCCGCAGAATTCATCGTCTACTTCCTGTTGATAACCCAATTGACCGGAATTTTGCTACCTATAATACAAATATATTATATGCATGTGTCTACGTATGTGTTTATGTGTGCATGTATGCGTTGTGAGTTGGTGTGTAGTGTATTCGTTTCGGTATTACTCAATGTAGCTTGGCTACCCAACTATTAATCATCATATAACGTCCGCATGTGGTTTTATAATATTCAGTGTACGTGTGCACAGGGAAAAAAAACGACTCATACAATTGGAATAAATTACCGGGTGGTTGAAGGAAAAAGAGTGACGAGAACAAAAGTGAACTGGGGCGGATGGGAAATAGAGCAGTGCACATGACAGGTCGAATAAAAGTGGACGGCAAAACTATTGTTTTAAGCTCGTAATTCTGAATTTTAATATTTAAATTAATATAAATATCCAACGTTCTAACTACATAGGGCTTGATTCGCACATTTTTGTTTCGTACAATAATACCTATACCAATATAATGTTAGGTAGGTGAAACCAAACACGTCATGATTATTGCATATTACTTACGCTTGGAGGGGAGAGGGCAATAGTCATAACGGTGACTGGTTAAATTATTATATTATTAGCGTACCTCTCGTATTTTTTTTTCATTTGCACTATATTTTGTACAATTGTATTGTAATACTCCCGTTGTCATCGTCATATACTGAAGTCCTCTTTTGTATCGGTTACTTCTTTTACAATTCCAATCTATGTAATACTTCGGGGAATAGTACGACAAATACGTTTAAACGTTGGGCCATTCTTTCCCTTTGGGTAATTTGTATTGCATCGTCGATGAGTGCCTCTTACTCGGCGGAAGTCTGGTTGTGTTGAATATGAAAATTATAAAAATGACGGTATTTTTATTATTAAAAGTGAAATGATTATTAATTTTTTGTACTAACTGACCACATGTTTAATTACGGGATAAAGAGGTCACTAACAATTTTTAGTATGCTGGTTTAACGATAAAAAATATTAGAGACCTAATAAAACAAAATGCATGAAAATACCATTACTGTTTACATTGTTTTCTCAACCATCACATCGTATTTGCAACAATGGCCTGTTCCGGGTACTTTATTGTGTTGTATTAAATAACGATTTGTGTATTGTTCCATACATCACTATAATTTGTTAAGAATGCGTTTATACAATTTATATATACGAATGAAAAATTTATACAAATATTGTTATTATTAAAATTATAATTGATTTAAATAATTCATATAGCTCTTTATACTATATTATTTATTACAAAATTTGAACTCCACTATACCTCTGTGCTATTTTTATCTTCATAATTACCATTCTCATTAAAAAGTCATATAAGTCTATGAGCTCAGCGTCTTTTTTTTTGTTATATTTCTCTATTTTCTATCTTCTTGTTTAATATTAGTTATATTTTCTTTGTATAAAAATATCTTCATCAAGATGTAATCGCTGCATGATAATACATGACTACTTTTTCTTTCTTGAAGTTTGTTTAGACATTAATAGTTTCAATTAATATATTTTTTTTACATTGGTTGATTTGATACTTGAATCTACAATGAAAAATAAAAAAATTTAAACAAACTTTATTTAAAAACATATTTCATTGTTGAAATTTATGTACATCTTTGATGTTGAATTTCATTAAATATTTAACTTTAATGTATTAAGAACATTAATTTAGCTTCTAAATAACTTGATATATTTTTATTATTTAAATAGTTTTAGTCTGTTACGTTCTCAATTATTTAAAATGCAGTGAATTGTAATAGCAAAGTTTTTTCAAAGATCTATAATTGAATTCACAATAATAATTTTTTTTTTTAAATATAAACTGATTCAAAACTTTTAATTTATTATTAATCCAGTCGAAGGTCAATAAATATATATATATTTATTATATTTGTGTACCTAATAAATATATATACATATATATTTATTTATTTTTTCTGTTTCACGCGTAATGTTTTTATTAACTCTACGCGTGAAACAGACTGTCGGTGACCGTATAATATATATATATATATATATATATTATATGCTGAAGGTTATTAAACCCTCTTCACCACTTCTCGTAAAGTACACCCCTAGATCGAAAAACATGGTAAAGCTTACGAGTGTACAGAAATGCCATTAATGGAAGGTCATTTCTGAAGTGAAAAAAACTTCAAAGGTTTCGCCGTTAAGTTCATTTGCACATGGTAGAAAATGTTATTGCAACGTGGAAAAAGTGTCGATAATGGATTATTTTATAACCTAAAAATTGGAGTATATATTTCAATACATGTTACAAGTTTAAAGACTGAGTTTTTTCGATTGTTGTCTTAGGTACGATGTATCATCGAGTGTATTAGTCACTAAAAAACCATCCACAATTTATAACACATTAATATCAGTAATAAAATTATTTGTCAATGAAATATTATACCATGTACTTATGTAATTAATTTATTATATTTCTCTTTAAATATTGATATTCTTTTCATTTTCTGTAACGAAATATTTAAATTAATTCTACCATTTAAGACTTATATTAGGTATACTTCCTTATTATGTTTTGATGTTACTAAAATTAATTTTATATTATAACATTTAAATATAATCAATCAAGTCATAATTAGTTGAACAACAACTATTTAATTATTTGTGAATCAAATAATTCAAAATAATTGGTTTTATTAAGAACTACCTTATATTATTGTAACACTCAAAATAAAGTTAAGATACTATAAATATTTATTTGACGTCGGAAAAATGTCAATTAATTAACTTTTTGAATCATTTATGTGTGGCTTTTAAAAGACAACGTGTTTTAATATAAAATAACTCTTTTCAACATTTTTCTTCATAAAGCACGTTTTCATATAACTACGGATACTTGAAGTTGACTAATATCAAAGAAACATTGTAACTAGTAAATTATAATCAACTAGTTTTTAACTTTTATTATATTAGAATGTAACTTTACTTCACTTTCACTAGGATATACAGTGTTTTTTTTTTAAAAGCTTATTATTTTTAAGTATTTGATAAATCAAATAAAAATTATACTGCTAGTATACTACAAAATGTTATAAGTTTTTGTATAGTATGTTTTTGCAATTTTTTTTTTCATATATACTTTGTATTTTCGAAAGAATACTTCAAAATATGAATGTAGAGTAAAAATCAAAGTTAATAAAAGTTCACAACCAATGCTTTATTTAGTATAGCTATATAATGTTATATAATAAATATATATATTATGATATTTGGGTTGGTAATGGTATTATTAAATATTTTTAATCTAAAAATGGTTATTCATTAGAATTTAACCAAATATATGCAAATTTAAATCCTACTACCAACCTGGTATTATTTTTACCTCAGCGTTTTAACTAGACCATCTTTAGAATACATATTAAGTATTTAAGGTAAGTACTAAATAATATGTATTTTCTCAGCAAAACAATTTTAATAGGAAAAAAAGTTTTATGTTTACATCATAAGTTGCAGATAAATCCCAGAAATCAGTAGGAAAATTAATTCCGTTGTGCACAATTCGATGGGATGAGCTTGGGATAAATTAACTAATGTTTAAGCCATATTTCGTCAAAAGGTCTTGCACAACTTACCACTTCCTTATACTTCCCTTAGTTAATCCAAGAATTCCTTACCCCTATACAGGAATTTAATATTCTAACCGTTCTTAGTAAAACACCATGAAAATTATCATCCACTCTTTATGGTTCAACTCCTTTTCAACCTTGACAGAAAATTTTCCGCTACCTTACTGGGCGATAAGGATGAAGGAGCTGTTGTTTCTTTAATATAAAGTTACATATATTTTTAATTAGAATGCTTAGTATGCATTTAGTTGATATCCCGTTTCCAAGACAATATTCTTTGATTAATATTTAATTGTTTATTTTATTGTTATGTACTCAATAATTATACATTATGGAATCTGTACCAGTTAAATGTACATACATTCTGTGTTAATGATATAAATGAATGGTTTTTCTTTAAAATTACACAGTTTAATAGTTAGGTTTACAATTTTTGTAAAAATATATCATATTTGCAAATTAATTCGATAAAATATAGTTATTTCTATTGGGTAATAATAATAATAAATAGTTTTAATTTTATTTTTCTTTAAAACTATACCGTAAATAAAATTCATTTAAGAACATTTGAAGATTATTATTGTATTTTTTTTTTTTTTACTCTTGTTCATTGTTAGTGAATGCACTTTTTCCGGCAATTTACTTGGTAATTTTCACGATTCACCATGCGTTAAGCTGTAAAATTTATTTTTATTAAATTAACAATTAATGAGAAAAAAAATCTATACAACCAAAATGTATAGTAATCCCGAGCAGTTTTTTATATCGATTATTCCAGAACACTAGGTTGAGGTTTTCATCATTTAGTGAAGCTTGGGAAAATCGATCTAATTTACGAAATAAAAAAAGATTGAAACCACATTAAAGTTAGTGAAACAGTCTTAGTCAATATAGAATAAAAATCTATTTGTCATTGTGACAAATTGTGTGGTGGTAAATATATGATCAAATAATTTATCCTATTTTTACCTGAAGCTGATACCAATATAAAATAAATTCAATAATTATATTCAATATCATATTCATCTTAAAAAAAATGTAATTAATTAAAACTGTTCTAAGTTTAATTTTAATTTTTGTTTTCAAAACAATTTAAAACTTATTGTTTAAATAACATTAAAATACCTACGAGTAAACCGTTTATTTCAAAAATAAAGAAAACTTATTTCTTACATTGTTTAAATAGCTATTTTAGCATAATTAACTATTTTTTATGGATTATAAACCATATTCATTATTTTTCAATTTAAACTGTTTATTAGAAGTAATCATGTTAAGACAATTATATTATCCACTCATTATATACAAATATATTAAACGAGTTATCAGCTTCTGATAAACTTAAACACTGATATTTTCATAGACAAATTGTCAATTGTTCTCAAAGGGCAATTCAAAAGTAAGTATGATTATCATCTGGTAGTCCGTATTTTGAAGAACTATAAAATGTTTTGATAATTTAGTCGAAAAAGATTTTGGGCGGATCTGAAGTTAGAGAATACTTCGTTAGTTCTTTACAGTTATATTGGCTAGTACTAGACGTGCTTTTGGTCTTTCTCAAAATACTCATGTCGAAATAAAGTTCAAGATATGTTCAAGATATTAACCTCGATTTACTTTAGTCATCGGTAAGACTTTATGTAACGATAGACCACTGCCTGAATTACCTCCTAGTTGTAATATTGATGCTGCAATTTAATATTCATCACAGTATCCGGTATCGTATCGTTATGGAAACGCGGTGGTGTATCGCGAGGAAGATGATCATGCGTTAGGCACAAAAACATCGACTCTCTTGTATAATATCATCGCTGTTCTCTATTGTTCCCTCCGTGGTGTGTATGTGTATGTGTAGATAAATAGTAACAATAATTTCTCGAGTCTGTGCATCATGTGTGTGTATGTGTGCGTGTGTTCTATGTGAAATTGTATTCCTAACACGTGGCACGCGGCTAATTAATCCACCGACGTCCAAAAGGTGCCGATATTCGGTATGCCGCATAGAATATCAAATGAACAGACATATTGGACGTTACACTGTCATGATGGGTGCGAAACAAGAAGAGGAGGAGGAGGTCTGTGGCTAATTTGGCGAGTAAACATGGCTAGCATTCCGATAGTGTGAATCGTTACGGAACGGGTACTCTTGCATGATTAGTGAAGTGGTCAGCCGGTAAATAACTGAATGTGTACGCAAACAATGTTGTGAACACGTTATTGAAATAATATTATTTTACCAACTAACACAATTTAAACGAGTTTTTAGCGAAAAAAATCTGTCTTTGTACAGTTTGTCCATTTACTGTATTATAAATTACTGGTCGAACGTTTTACTTATTCAATATATTTATAGGTGGACATTTTTCTAATTTAAAACTCTATGTTGTTCTAATATTTTTTTTTTTTTTTATATATATATTTGAGAGTAAGTCATATGTATTTTTGAATCATTTTTTCTCAAAAAGAAAAATATATAATTATTATTTTTATTGATTTAATTTTTAAAAAAATGTAGTAAAAATAATAAATAAATTAAGTGTACTCGATTTAAGTTTATTAGATATTATTAGATAATGTAAAAAACTACCTACACGAAAAATAAAATAGTAATTGTTTACTGTATATACGTGAAAAACTATGAGTCTATGTCTAGTTGAAAATTGTGCGTTGCATTAAGCTGATTAAACGTTTGCCTCTGGTGGTGTTTTGTCTTGGTTTTAGATTTTTCGTTATTCTTAATTAATAAGTTCCTATTTATTACTAGAAAGTAGCTTCCGACAATAGCTGTTAGTGGTCTAAAAATGAACTTTGAAAAACGTATGTTTTTATAGTCCAATGATTATTATTCTGTACATTTCTTGGAGCCACCAATGTTCTAAAAATAAAATTCATTTTTAAAAAATTGTCATCTTTAACAGCCAATTTTCATGTGTTCAAAATATAAAATACATAAAATTACTTTATTACATTATTATAATGTACTAGCTTCTATTTTTCAATGAAATGTATTTAAATGTTTACATTCATTGTAATAACGATAGTATTTTAGTGGCATTATGAAAAATACAGGTATCAAGAGTGGAAAGCATCTGAACCAGTATCCAACAATAACTTAGTAACTCTTAGTAAGAATCTAGTATGAAACTCGAATGCCATAAATCTGTCGTACTTGGACCAGCGATTTATAGCTAAACTATTAACCAAATATGACTCATTATAACTGTACAAGGATTACTTGATATTGTCTTGTAAACTTGACAGTAGAGGGAAGAGCATACTAAAACGATCGCATCCGCGTTGATGAAAACAAACATTCAATATTTATAAATTATACTTCTATCTAGGTATAAACACTAATATCCGAACGTAATTTGTAATACATAATTTTGTACTACATTTATAGTGAGTAGTTTGATAATACTGATGATTTTATCTAATTGTAACATGTATTTTTAATGTTTCTTTGAGAAAAAACATTAATCTGTAAAGTATACTATGTGTATTCATAAATCATAATATGTATATAATACTAGCTGTCCCGACACGGCGTTGCCCGCGTATTAGTTGGTTTTTTAGCATTTTCGTAGGCCATGTATTAGTGTTATTATGTATGAGAAAATTTAAAAGTAATAGGTAAAGTATCTAAAAGTTGAAATTAAGTACAAACCAAAATATATATTTTCTGAATTTACATTTTATTCATCTTATATTAAATTATTGTTTGTAATCAGTGACCTATTTACAAAAAATACTATATACATTAAAAACATACAAAAATAAATTAAATTATTCAAACTAAAAATTATCTAAGTACTACTTTGTGTACAACATTCCTGGTTAACCTGTCTTTCGCTAACACGAAGAGATTTGATGGTTTTCCTACACGTGAGCAGGCAACATATAGCTGTCCATGTGAGAAACATGTGTTTTCCAAATCCAAACCGCAAATAGACATTGTTTGGCCTTGAGATTTATTTATAGTCATCGCAAAAGCTAAACAAATCGGAAATTGGAGCCTTTTAAACGGTATTGAAGATTCCGACGCTATCAGTGGAATACGTGGCAACAGGACGATATCTCCTTTAAATTTTCCCGACAAAATTGTTGCTTCAAGAATATTTTCGGTCATTTTTTTTATGACTAAACGTGTACCGTTACATAATTGAGGTGGGTTTAAATTACGTAGAAGAATAATTGGTGAACCAATTTTCAATTGAAGGTTGTGTGGTGGCATTCCTGGCAAATCCAGAGAATTCAAAAATTCAGTTGGAAAGTTTACGATTTCGTTTTCATCAATAACTGTGTCGATTGATTTAAAAGACATCAAATCACCGGGAAAAATCTGTTGTATATAGAAGTTAATTTCGTTCACATCAACATTTCTTGCTGCAAAAATAGCACGATTACAGAGCCAATTGTGATCTAAATAATAATTCAATATATCCGGAAAGACACTCTCAATTAGTTCATTTCTCGTTTCAACAACAGTGCATTTTATGTATTGTGTATTTTGATGCAACTCAATTTCACCATTTCCAATATCCAGCAATTGTTTAGAAAATACTTGTGCTGTTGGATCATTTTGCAATTGTACTCGCATATTCATAGTCAGTCGAAGTGTCTCAACACTTGTCCATAAAAACGATTGTTTTAAGCATGCGTTGATCTCATCGGCAAAAGTAGAGTGAGGAATAACTGGTAAAGTCTGCCGGAAATCACCGGACAGTAGTAAAACAGTACCACCGAAAAATTTATGGTTGCCTTTCAAATCTTGCATAGTTCTAAGAAATGCTTCAAGTGAATGTTTATGAGTCATAGTACACTCATGGCACTCAATATTGGCATATTTTATCCATTGCACCAATTATAATTTTAGTATGTGCAGAGTAATTGATATCTGGTGCATATTCGAACGCAAGGCGAACGAATGATGCACGTGTTAATGCACGGTTGGTTTGTTGTCGCTCTCTGTCAAGTTCTCTAAATGTGGCTATGTGCCGTTCTCGCGCCGATCTTGTTCTCAATATATTTTGTCGTAGACGTTCATCACGCTGTTCTCGAGACTCTTGTCTGCGAATTTCTGCTGTTCTGATTTGTTGAGCTGCGTTTCTTGCTGCAATTTGTTCTTCCGATTCATGAGCTCTATTAGCACGCATACGTCGTGCATTTTTACTATACTGATTGTGTAGGTTAGATTTCCGCGGCATTATACATTAAAGAATATTCATTACTGAACACTGCACAATAATAACACAATACCAAGTATTTATGGTTAGTGTGTAGGTAAAGTAAAATACGAAAACACTAAACCGGTACAAATTAAACTGTATAAATAAAAATAACAAACAAAACTCGAGACGGCGCGATTAACTTCAAGCCAAACCAAAATATGAGAATGAGGCAAACCTCGCTTTTGCCACTCAATAGAATACAGCCAGCAATGTGTGTTACCAAAAACTGAATATTTTACGATTAAATTAATTAAAGATTTTAACTTTTGTTTAAACACACGTGTAACGATATCATGACGATGTATTGATTGTTGGCCTGGTAATAACAAAATTTTAATTTCTTCCCAATTTGGATTACACGTAAATGTAACAAACAAATCAGGTCGACCGTAATGACGTACATAAGTCATCGCATCTTGTATGTATTCCTGCATGCTCCGTGGACTGCCGATGTAGCTTGAAGGTAAAATACATGCAGTTCCGATGTCATTGGCGTTTAAATTTTCATCGATGTTTCCGGTGATAGAAATACACCATGCAATTATACACATTTATTAAAAAGTTAATTAAAATATTTAAAATATTAAAAAATTTGAAAAAAAACTATCCTATATTTTAAGTTGGACCAAATTACACACGGTGTAAAAATTTTCATCAAAATCGGTCCAGTAGTTTCGGAGATTATCGCGAACATACATCGTGACATGAAATTTTTATATATATAGATATAGATTGAATCTTATCTGTAGTCAACATTTATGAGCTTCCAATAATGGTCAATAATCAGTGCTCAAATATTAAATATTCAAAGTATATAAATATATACATATATATTATTATTATTATTAAAAATATTATGATTTGAGCCCGTTTTCCTTAAATATATCAAAAACAGATATTCATTTTCATATTTATTAGCTTCAAATATTTTAAGAAAGAAACACATGATAACATAATTCAAATAACACAAACAAGAATTCTTGATAGATATATCTCGTATTAATAGGTGTGTAGTTAATCATTGTTTCGTTCTGCTCATAATTTAAAATTTAAATTAATAATTTATAATTTTACTTTGGCGGATAATTTGAATATATATGTTAATAATAAATGTATAAAATGCTTATGTTGACCTTGTTATTATATATATTCCAAACAAAATATAAATTATATATTATAAGTTATTAAAAAATATTCGTTTAACATTCCATTTGTATTATTGCAGTGAAAATATAAAATATAAATCTAAAATAAATTCAAAGAATAAATATCTACATAATATATTATGACATTGAATGATTTTCAAATTGTATTTGCCTGTATCAAATTATTTTTATTACAATGTGTACTTTACAATGTACATGTCATGGAAGTACACCAACATATTTATTTTGATAAGAAAATTATTAATCCGGACTATTAATAACTTTCATTAGTACATATGGGTGTTATTTGAATGCAATTGAAGTTAACATAAAGTTTGATTGCGCAATTATATCATTCATGCATGCATTACTTTTATCTCATAAAGTTGTAATCGTGTCATCGAGCATATTATATGTACGTTATCCCGTTACAGTGCATAATATGCATAACCGATAATAGGCGTGGGGAGGATTTTAACGATTTCTCGTATAGAAATAAATTTGTTATATACCTTTGTTCCCTAGGGAAACGTAAAACTCGAGGCTCTATGGACGGACTTTCCCCGCTGTCCGGTGCACATGCGAAATGGTCTTTTAATGTCGTCCTACATTTTGTACCTTTTTGCCTTATGATTTTTCTATTGTGTATATGTCTATGCATGAAGTTTCCTATACTTTTCGTATAACTCATATTATTCGATTTTACTACATTTCCCTTATATACGACTGGACTTTGAGAGCTTCATTGAATTACATGATTTTATTATTATTATTAATATTATTATTATTATTATTATTATTATTATTATTATTATTATTATTA